>NC_086336.1:35638121-35966338 GCF_032445375.1 Bacillus rossius redtenbacheri
CTGCACACCATCACCCGGGAAGCACATCCTAGGTTGTGGCCATTGAGCGTGCGCAGGATTTCATATCGGTAGAATTGTGGTCAAAAAAAAAAAGGGAAGGGGGAATTGAAAATTTGGCGACTGTTCTACTTTAAAATCTTCTTTTGTTTGTAAGAATGATGGATGTTTTAAGATTTTCTTTATGATATCGTTTGGGGAAGGGGAGGGGGATAAGTTACCCAGTTTCCCCCGTCTTCATACGTATGCTCCTGGCAGTGCTTGTAGCCTTGTGTCGTGTGACTCGTCTCAGATCTCGAAGAGTTCCAACGGTCAACGTCTTCTTTTCGAAGGACTGGTATAATTTTTAAAATTAATCTGAGGGATACACAAATATTAAGTAGTATTTATTTCTTAGAACATGGTGAAGATACGAAAAATAAATATCTTATAAAAATAATATTACGAACATTAATACGTGCCATGAAACTACCACATGGATTACCAAAAGATAAATATTCTAAATTATTTCTGTTAGAATGTCATCACTTTATAACGGCGTCTTTTAACTTCTTTTTTTGTATGCACATAGAGAAGACTAATACACGTAACATTTTTATTCATAATTCTTAGTTGTAAGTTTGTCGAAGGACCGTGCTGAACGATGTTGTAGGCCGCCAGTTGGCTGTCGATGATCTGTGTATCATTACGCCATCGCTCCGCGAACAGTGCTTGTAAACGACCATGATGGGTGCAATGCTTTGCAAGTGACATTTCCTTACAGTTGGATAGGGGCTTGTGAACCGCGGGTTACACTAGTACTATCGACGATTATGACGATTTACTACTATCGCTTATTCGCCGTAAGCTGGTGTCTCACTATGCACTTCTGCCGCTGCGGCTATAAAACTCGGTATACGATACTGATAGGGGTAATTTCGTCAGTGGAACGGAAATGCGTAACAACAGTGCTGCCACCGGTGGTGGATGGCGCGAACCATCGTTCATAAGTACCGAAGGAAACTTTATAGTATTAACGGTTTAATGAATTTTAAAAATATGAACAGTATTTAAATAATATTCTTTGTCGAAAATCGGGTTATAAGCTGGGGTTTAGTATATTTTCTAGTAGTTTAACTTTTATCGGAGCCGTTTCATTATATAGTTGAATCTTTCCCTTTGCAAATCGAATGATTAGATAGTCTACGTAGCTGCTCCCGCAACGAGTTATAGCGGCGGGTGCGGAAACTACGCGAGATTCGCGTTTTGAAATGTATTTGAAAACACAGTTCTATTACATTTATAACATTCAGCATTCTACGCTAAATTTCGAGTCAGAGTTTAGTATCATGATGCGACGCTTGCTGGTGCTTATAGCGTGGTATCGCCGCTGAGCGCAAGGCTCTGAACTGGGACGCAGTCTTCTCGTCTTGCATAGGACAAATATGAAATTTGAGCGGTGACCGTAACATTATATGGCGGATAAAGGTGTAATGAAAGTCCCTTGAGTGCTTTCAAGAATCTGTACCGGTTGTTTTACGCCTAAAAATAACTCTGAAAACACGCCTTTTAACCATTTTCAACTCTTCTAAAAATACATTTTAAAAACTTAATCCGGATCAAAACTACTTAGCGGCCCTCAGCGAATTCTTAAATTCTTTTCATAAACAGACCCCACTCGAAATTCTAGTAGTTTTTTAAATCGCGTTTTTTACGCCCCTGATGCTTTTAACACCGTATGTGTAGGCGGGGCCCTTTAAGCTGCAGGGTTTTTGGCGGTGTTTTCAATGAAACACGCCGCGAGAGCTGTGGATGCGTGAACGGTCTGAAGCCTGGAGGGGAGAGGGGAGGGGGGAGGGGAGAGACTGAATTTACCTCGTTTCGTTTGGCAGAGCGCCCGTTGTTTGGAAGCTGAACTCCCGCATGGCTGGTAGTCCAGATAGTTCGGTGGGGCGCGCGCGCGCTCATGGCGCTGCGGGGGTGATAGCCGTGTTGGCGTGCGCCCCGCACTCGAAATAAACATACCTCACCCCCCCCCCTCCACCCCGCACGAGGCCATCTCTTCAATCGCGACCTACATCGGATGTGACTGGCCGGTCGGCGCTTGTGACGGATGATCTCGGCTGGCAGGCGGTTGGAGCGGCTTTGCCTCGTGTTTTTGATTAGAGGAATCTAAGTCACCCATTCCGAGTCAGACGCCCGACTACAATTTATTTCGTAGATCTTCGTCTCCTTCTGCCCTCCTTTTTTTTTTAAAAAAGGTAAAATGTATGTGGTTAGGTCTCTGTACACAATTAAAATGCTGGTGACAGTTGATTGTAATTTTTTTCAGCGAGTGTAGATTTTCGCACGTTTAGGTTAGTTGGGTTAGGGACACTTAACATAGGTACTCATTTTTTAAGTGTAATTTTTTTTATATATTCCGACAGCGAAATTGCACCAGCGGCGGTGAACGGATAAGTTCGCGAGTTATCGGAGGGTCAATGGATCTTAGGTCTTTCGTTTGAAGGAGTCCCTCTTTGGTAGGCATGAAATATGTAGTAAATATGAATTTTGAGAGGGACAGGCGAAGTCACGATGTCACATTTTCATTAATAATAATATACACAAACACTTTGAGTGTAAATACGCCTTTCGTTATGATTTATACGTCAGTCATGTCGTGAATTAAAAACTATAGAACTGTTAATTTATATTAAACTATCCCTTAGCTGCTTTTTAAAATGTATGTTATGAGCAGTAATAGAAACTTAAAAAAATATATCAGTAATTCGATTTTTCATTCTTCTATAACCACAACAAAAGCATTATTTTGCCAACATAAGTGATCTCCAATGTATTGTTAATTTAATTAACTTTTTATACTGCTTTGCGAGTTAAAAATAATGATAAATGATACATTCCTGCCCCCCCCCCCCCCCCCCCCGTGGAACCTTCTTTTGTGTATAAATTTTCCATGATTGAAATTCCTCGCAAACTTACGCTAGTTTTTTTTTTTTTTTTTTTTTTTGTGGGATCACAGTACTACATAATTTGTGAATTTTCCAGATATAACTCGCTTTAGAAATGCAGACTATTAAAATATCGTATTCAAAATTGATGTTTAAAATGTCAGATAAATTAATTGTTTTTGCTCTTTTTTTCTTTGTCGTCCTTATTAAATACTTTTCTACCTAGGATGTATTTTAACTTGCCATGTTCTTTAGATGTAACATATTTCACTGTAGTCTCTTATTTCTAGACTATAGGGCTGTTTTTAATCTAATTTTCCATTACAGCGAAAATAAATTGAGAATAAAATTCTCAATTGTCTCTTCCTAGAAATATAATTTTTATATATCACGTAAAACAGTCATTTGCAGCTTTTTAAATGCTCATCGTGATTTTTAAATGTAATTTAATATTTTTGGCAAGGAAATTGATATAAGCATCTATTTCTATTTGACGTGTCGCGGGTTGAAATTTTGCAGGGTTGTTGAAATCAAATTTAGGGACTTTACTGACGGGACTCTGGGCTGGCTGCTCTGTTCACTCGTCAGCGCAAGTGGCGTGACCATGTAATTGGGGCACGGGGCCGGCGCGGCGCGCTGCGGGCTTGCAGAATTTTGTTTGTTTGTTTGGCCGCGCGCTGGCGCAGCCACGGGCCGCAGTTACTGGGGCGCGCTGTCGTAACAAGCCGCGCGGTGTGGCCTGCACATCGGGGTAGAGGGGGGTAGCCTTCCCAGATGTTCTAGTTAGTTGTTTAGTAAATTTGACTTCAATAACGAGCTTTTGTTATGGTAGGCGCGGCAGGGCGCGCGAATTTAAGCGCAAGTGAGTGGTGACTCGGGGCTCACTCAGGCGGAGGCTATGCGTCTCACCTGTGGTCACGAGTTGTTAGTTCGTTCGTGATGTAGGAATTCAAGCTTTCGGGCGGAAGCTATGGCCGACGCCAGAGGCCACGAGTCGTTTAATTTAAGTTAGGTCATAATGTAGTCATCTTCAAGCTTTCGGGCGGAGGCAATGGCCCTTGTCACTAGTCGTTTAGTTATAATTTTTTAAAATGTAATGTTCGTTCGGATTTTAAGGGCAGGAGAGGCCCCTACGTTAGTTTTAAGTAATCGATCAAGAAAGGCTTTTCGGAAAATGTGAGTATGGACTTATCTTTGTTTTAATTTTAAGTATTAATTATGATTTGAGGTATTCGGAAGGACTAGGGAAGTGTTTAGTGAAGTTCTCTCATTCTCTCTCTTGTAAGGTCGTTCAATCGTTAAGGAAGTAAAGAGATTATTGTTTTAAATTGTAATCCCGCTATTTAAATGTTCTTTAAAATGATGTTGAGTATTTGACTTTAAGAATAAAATAATTTTAATTAAGTATTATGTTATTTTGCAAAATCTCCTTAGTTCAGCTCTCACCAGACATCCTGTACGGGATGACGAACCTATGATCCTAGGTACAGTAAAGTATTTTATGAAGTTAAGACTAGTTGATGCCAAGCGAGTTGTTTCTATGTAAAGAGCTACGATTCTCGCCCCCCCCTCTGAAGGTGGATCGTGACAGAAATGGTGGAGGCGCCGGGTAGGTGCCACGTGACAGAAATGGTAGAGTTCGCCGGATAGGTTCTATTTCGGGAGAGAGAGAGGTAGATTTTTATGTTTATTATTAAGTTAGTTTCAGCTTCTGATAGCAGGTTATTAAGAGTTTACTTGAGGAGAGGATTACGGAATTTTAGTCTATAGTGGAGGAAGTCTTTGAGATTTTTTTTTTGACGTAACAGATGTTTATTTGAGGATACTTGTAAGGATAAAGTTTATAGTGATAAGTTGTTTTAAGTCGTTGAATTTATTGTAGATTTATATCGGGGATTATTACGTGAGGAGAATACGTTATAAGTTAAATGCTTATTAGAGATAATGCAAGTGGTTTAATTTAATTGAAGTTCATTTTAAGATTGTAGGTTAAGAGAATTATAATTTAAAATAAAGTTTTTTGTCGTAAATAGGAATTATTTTCAAGAGAAGTTTGTTTTGTTTTCGTGCGCGTAGGAGACGGGACGTACGAATTAAATCAGTCGAGGGAAGGATAAACGTTAGAAAGGAATTAAAGAGAAAACGAGAGTTTATGTAAAAGAGAGTTATAGAATTTATAGTGATGTTTTGTTTTAATTAGAAAAATGTTGAGAGTTGTTTCAGAACGACACGTCAGTGGACGTGGCAGAGTGAACACGTGACGGGGAGGTGCTGAGACCTAGCGGAGAACGGAGGAACCGCAAGCGAGGGTTGGCGCACCTGATGGAATTCGGTGACGTCACGGGCTCATACGGAGACGTGGACAGGCCGTGACCTTGTTTTGATCAGCTGTACGGTAACTTAACGATAAGAAAATAGACTATTGGTTAAATAAATTTAAATTTAAGTGTGTTTTAGGAGAAGAGGAACTTTCAGTATGTAAGTAATTTAATTTAAGAAGTGTATGATGTATAGGCTAGAAGTGTTTCGTTGTAAGTTGTTTATGTTTTTGTTAGTTAAATTCTACCTCGGTTTTAAAAATATTTTTTTGGGATTTGTAAACATTATTAAGGAGGTACACTATAAAATCGATAAGCATTGAGAAAACTGGGAAGGCTAGATTTTGTGTGTAGAGGGAATTTACTCCAAAAGAACAGAGAGACAAAATTAATGTTTTCATTAGGGCGAGGGACCCTAAGGTGAGGCGTTGTGTCCCTGGGAAGAAAGGGAATTGTAGCGCAGACCATAGGAGATGGGCTGACTACGGAATTAAGGGTCAGGAGAATCCTGAGAGTTGTGAGTAGTTTGGGGCAGGAGTTCCCCATGGTAGTACCGAAGTGGCTATCCTGTATGGGATAGGGTACCATTTCAATGAAGTTTGTTGGTGGGGTTAGAGCCCCCTGTGTAGTGGGCCTATAGCAGATAGGCACTACAGTGAAATTTTTGGTTATTTTGTGAGGTAAATTCCCTGGAGGTTAAGTAAGATTGGATTCAGTTAGGAAGGAGGGAAATGAGAAACATTGCTGTAGAGAGTTAGTGTACTTGCCTAATGTGAAATTGAATTTTACTAAATTAATTTAGGAGAAAGTTTTGTTCGGTAAATAAATAATAATGGAAGATAGCTAGATAATTAATTAATTTTTTTTGAGTAAGGTGTTTTAAGTAATGAAATAAAATAAGGTGAAGTAATTTGAATAATTGGGGAGGAGTTTCTTTAAGAGTTTAGATAATTGTTTTTGAATTTATTGAGATATTCAGCCAGTGAAGTTTTGAGTGTGAGAGATACAGTGAGATTTTAAGGAAATCGGTTGTTTATTAATTAGGACAAATGAGATTTTATGATTAAGAGTCAGTAAGCATAGTTAAAATTTACGACATGATATTTGTTGACAGTTTACAGTTATTAAGGAGAAAACAGAGTAATCTATTTATTTTTATTTTAATGGTTTGAAGATAAGATTATGAATTTTTTTTTTGGAAGTTTCTTTGGCATGTTGGAATAATTTTTTTTGATTTTTAGAATTTACAGAGAAAATTTAATTGATTTACATTAGTTTGGAAGTATGGAGGTTTAGTGTTCGATTAGCCCTAACTTGATGGTCGGATCCCAAAAGAATGCCGTAAAACCGATAGCCATTTGAGAGGAATGCGGTAGGCGCTTGTGTAGAGAGGGGTTGTGGGAAAACTCCTTGGGACTGATGGCAGATCAGGGGCCCTAAATAGTGTGTGATGCTGTAAAACCAGTGCAGGGAAAGCCTGGTATGCTTAAATTTTTGGGCACAGGTTAGGTAAACCTGGGGTTCCATGGGATTTAGTCATGTTAGCTGCTGTGAGACATTAAGATTTCCAGGCTCCATAGTAAATTCAATGTAAATTTTTGTTTTCTTAAAATAATAAATTTGTTTTTAATTTTTTTGAGATATTTGATTTGTAACAGTGAATACAGACCCCGAGGAATAAGAGTTGTCATGCTGTGAGAGGAGAAGGTGGTAGGCCTAAAAGGGTACAGGCACCACAGAGGTTATGTGCATTGCATAATTTAAATATAAGGAAACTTGAGAATTTGAAATTTTGTTGTTGGGTTGGACACCCATAAGAAGAGTATAGGCAGAATTTTTATTGTTATGAGATGTCTAATTTAATTGAAAAGAAGAAAGTTTAAAGATGCAAGGTAACATTATTATTGTAATAATTGAAAGAGATTAAGAGGTAGAGAGAAATAGGCAGTTTTTGTTTGTAAGTACTAAAGTTTACATATAGAAATTTAGTAACTAAGAATGAATAATAAGTTAAGTCTAGTGTAAAAGTTTTTTTTAAGTTTGTTAAGTTAAGAGTCACAAGTAAATTTTTTTTTAGAGAGAATGTCTTTGATAGGAAGTATTAGAAACTTATGGGAATTTTAGGGTAACATAAATAATGTAGGTAATGAATAATAAATAGATGGTAGGTCTTAAATTAGGATTAACATTTGAAGCAGAATTTAATTAAGAAGAAGGAAAATAAATAGGCCTAATGAAAAGAACAAAAAAGGATTTTATGGTAAAGCATTTTTTTTAAGTAATAAACAATGAATAATAATGTTGTTTCAGGGTAATGTGTACTAATAATACAATTTTTTTTTTAGGACCAAAGAACAGGAATTATGTAATTTAAATTAACATGTATTTTTGAAACTGTTACAGATTCCTTAAGATGAGCTGAGCAGCAGTCCAGTTTACAAGATGACAAGAGTTCGAGAGACAAGATACAAGATCACTGAAACAAGAGCCAAGACTGAAGATTCAAGAGAAGAGAAAGCTGGCAGCCATGGACTTACAAGTGGAGATTAATAAGGTCATGTAAAGTTTTATTTTTTTTTATGGAAGACAGTAACTGGAGTTTTTTTTTGTTATAAACATTATTTACAGAACTTTTTAGGTTATAGTAATGTAATGGAACTAGTGAGTTGTGGTAGCTGTCAAAAAGAACTAATACCTTAAGTTTAATTTTTAAAGTTAATTTTCTTAATTTACAGAGGGATTAGTAGTTTTTTTTTAAAACCTTATTTAGGTTGGAATTTCAATACAATAGCTTATTATAAATGTGTACGAACAGTTCAAGTTCACAGTACTGATAGGTAGGTCAGATGATCTTATTGATTTTGATGATTTGTTGTTTTGAGTTGATTTTTAAGTGTTGTGAATTAGACAATGAAATAGTTTTGAAAACTTAAATTATTTCAAGCTAAGAAATAGTAAATTTAATTGTAACTCAAAGGACACCAGAATTTAATTTTTTTTTTGAATTAGTAATGTTTGAAAATTTTATACTTTACAAGAAAGGTTATAAACAAACAGATCGGATGGAACAAGGATGCAGTAAATCACAATTTCATTTAGAATTATTGATTAGCTTTTGAGGTTATGAAGTAAAAGTAATTATAGTTTAAAAGTTTGAATAAAAAAAAATGTTTTTTTTTATTTGTTTGAAATAGAAAGTTTAAAAGTTAATTAGTCATGATCTAGGTGGGTGATGGGGTGGGAATTGGCCACTCTTTTTCCCTATAACCTCCCTAACATGGCCTTCTATTACAACTAACAGAAATAAAGAAGAAGAAAAATGAAGAATTATTAGTTAGAATGTTTCTTTCATGAAGATACCTGATGAACTTTTACTGTTTGGAAGAATAGAAGCAAGGTTAGTCAGATATTTTTACTCAGAAGAAGAAGAAGATAAAGCAGTTTTATGACTCGACAAGCCAGAGATTGGTGTTTCCCCTCTGCGCTTCTATTGACTACGTTGTTTACTCTCATGGGATAGCTGGTTCGGCACCATGGAGAGAGATTGGTGGGCATTGTGGTTGCCCCCAGAAGAAAAGAAGAGTAGAAGAGGTTATGGGTGGGTCATGTGAACTGACCTTCAACCCAGTTACTTCGTGGGGACTATTTGCTGTATAGAGAAGATCAAGACTCAAGAGGTAGGGAAAATCATTGGAGGTCATGTTTCCCTTCCTTAAGTTTTTCCTATCAAATTATTTGCCTGATTAGATTATGCTAAGGGTGGGATACTTTATGTTAGCAGTTGAATTAATTAATTTTATTTTTTTGTGTGTTTGCATCCTTGCCCATCGATTGCAGTTTAGTAGTTAGTTTTGTATTTGTCAGGCGTGATGGTAATGCCTGTTGATGATGTTTCAGAATTGTAATCTGTTCGTGATGAGGATGGCACAACTCCGAAGCAGATGTGGGGAGAAGTTGTGAGCTGCCCTGGAAGCCAGTCCAGTAGCTGTTGGAGTTGAGTGGTGTTTGCTGATGGCCAGCCCAGGGAGCTACTCTTCTCGACAACACTGACTTCGAGGAGTTGCACCAACCTTCACGAGATAAGAGTTTAATTAATTGAAACATTGTAAGGACACTTAATTTTTTTTGAAGAACGAAAGAAGTATGGTAATAAACGGAAACTGAAAAAAAAAAAATAATAATTATCAAGAATTTGCACATTGTTTAACGAATACTGAGAAACTAAGAACAGTAATTTAATTTGTAAAGAGAGCTTCACTAACAGAACAATTTTTTTTAGAATTGAGAACTCGAGCCTCTGAAGGTTCCTGTGAGAACAAACCAGATAAAAGTTTTACATTTAATTTTATGAATACTTGTTGTTTTAAAATAAATCTTATGCAGAATCTAGATGTATGTTCAGACAGCAAGGAACTAAGAAAATTATTATTTTTGTGAAATGAGGAATTTATAGTTATGGTTTAATGGAAAAAGACAATTTGTAATTTTGAGGTAGCTCGATGGGGCTCGAGCTCTGTGAGGGGAGGGTTATGTCGCGGGTTGAAATTTTGCAGGGTTGTTGAAATCAAATTTAGGGACTTTACTGACGGGACTCTGGGCTGGCTGCTCTGTTCACTCGTCAGCGCAAGTGGCGTGACCATGTAATTGGGGCACGGGGCCGGCGCGGCGCGCTGCGGGCTTGCAGAATTTTGTTTGTTTGTTTGGCCGCGCGCTGGCGCAGCCACGGGCCGCAGTTACTGGGGCGCGCTGTCGTAACAAGCCGCGCGGTGTGGCCTGCACATCGGGGTAGAGGGGGGTAGCCTTCCCAGATGTTCTAGTTAGTTGTTTAGTAAATTTGACTTCAATAACGAGCTTTTGTTATGGTAGGCGCGGCAGGGCGCGCGAATTTAAGCGCAAGTGAGTGGTGACTCGGGGCTCACTCAGGCGGAGGCTATGCGTCTCACCTGTGGTCACGAGTTGTTAGTTCGTTCGTGATGTAGGAATTCAAGCTTTCGGGCGGAAGCTATGGCCGACGCCAGAGGCCACGAGTCGTTTAATTTAAGTTAGGTCATAATGTAGTCATCTTCAAGCTTTCGGGCGGAGGCAATGGCCCTTGTCACTAGTCGTTTAGTTATAATTTTTTAAAATGTAATGTTCGTTCGGATTTTAAGGGCAGGAGAGGCCCCTACGTTAGTTTTAAGTAATCGATCAAGAAAGGCTTTTCGGAAAATGTGAGTATGGACTTATCTTTGTTTTAATTTTAAGTATTAATTATGATTTGAGGTATTCGGAAGGACTAGGGAAGTGTTTAGTGAAGTTCTCTCATTCTCTCTCTTGTAAGGTCGTTCAATCGTTAAGGAAGTAAAGAGATTATTGTTTTAAATTGTAATCCCGCTATTTAAATGTTCTTTAAAATGATGTTGAGTATTTGACTTTAAGAATAAAATAATTTTAATTAAGTATTATGTTATTTTGCAAAATCTCCTTAGTTCAGCTCTCACCAGACATCCTGTACGGGATGACGAACCTATGATCCTAGGTACAGTAAAGTATTTTATGAAGTTAAGACTAGTTGATGCCAAGCGAGTTGTTTCTATGTAAAGAGCTACGATTCTCGCCCCCCCCCTCTGAAGGTGGATCGTGACAGACGGAAGCAGTTTCTCGGAGTTGAGCTTAAACGCAATTGTTTCAAAATATCTTAAAATATACATTTCATCTAAACGTAATACTTTTCAGTATGAAAAATGTTTCAGATGTGAAAAAAAAAATTAGTTAATTATATGATATTATTTTTTGTTATACCAGCTCGATAAAACATAACGATTTTTTATAAATACATAAAATGTTGGGAAAGTTAGATAAAACATACGTTTAGAAATTGTTTGCTGTTCCATTTGTCAGTTAAAATACACTTATTTTAATAATTTGTTTTCATCTATGGCAGATTGACATTAGTACACGATTTTCTTTATAATAGCGATCTCAATTCTTGCGCACCACCCAAATTTACCCATTCAAATAAAAATTTCACACACAAAAAAAGCATAAATTATATGTATTGTCTTATCACTAGTCATTAGTTGTGAAGTAATATCTTTTTATTAAATATAAAAATTATTATATAATACTAAAGTTACACCAAACGTTTGCTATAAAGTAGATTTAATCAAGCCTCGTATTTTTTACTATAAAATGTAGAGGTAACCAAGCCTCGTTATTTTTTGTGTACAATAGAGGTGATCAAGACTCATTATTTTTGCTATACAATAGAGGTAACCAAGCCACGTTATTGTTATGCAATAGAGGTAACCAAGCCTCTTTATTTTTGTTATGCAATAGAGGTGATCAAGACTCATTATTTTTGCTATACAATAGAGGTTACCAAGCCACGTTATTGTTATGCAATAGAGGTAACCAAGCCTCTTTATTTTTGTTATGCAATAGAGGTAACCAAGCCTCTTTATTTTTGTTATGCAATAGAGGTAACCAAGCCTCTTTATTTTTGTTATGCAATAGAGGTAACCAAGCCTCTTTATTTTTGTTATGCAATAGAGGTAACCAAGCCTCTTTATTTTTGTTATGCAATAGAGGTGATCAAGACTCATTATTTTTGCTATACAATAGAGGTTACCAAGCCACGTTATTGTTATGCAATAGAGGTAACCAAGCCTCTTTATTTTTGTTATGCAATAGAGGTATCCAAGCCTCTTTATTTTTGCTATACAATAGAGGTAACCAAGCCTCTTTATTTTTGTTATGCAATAGAGGTAACCAAGCCTCTTTATTTTTGTTATGCAATAGAGGTAACCAAGCCTCTTTATTTTTGTTATGCAATAGAGGTAACCAAGCCTCTTTATTTTTGTTATGCAATAGAGGTAACCAAGCCTCTTTATTTTTGTTATGCAATAGAGGTAACCAAGCCTCTTTATTTTTGTTATGCAATAGAGGTAACCAAGCCTCTTTATTTTTGTTATGCAATAGAGGTAACAAAGCCTCTTTATTTTTGTTATGCAATAGAGGTAACCAAGTCTCTTTATTTTTGTTATGCAATAGAGGTAATCAAGCCTCTTTATTTTTGTTATGCAATAGAGGTAACCAAGCCTCTTTATTTTTGTTATGCAATAGAGGTAACCAAGCCTCATTATTTTTGTTATGCAATAGAGGTAGCCAAGCCTCGTTATTTTTGTTATGCAATAGAGGTAACCAAGCCTCGTTATTTTAGTTATGCAATAGAGGTAACCAAGCCTCGTTATTTTAGTTATGCAATAGAGGTAGCCAAGCCTCTTCATTTTTGTTATGCAATAGAGGTAGCCAAGCCTCGTTATTTTTGTTATGCAATAGAGGTAGCCAAGCCTCGTTATTTTTGTTATGCAATAGAGGTAGCCAAGCCTCGTTATTTTTGTTATGCAATAGAGGTAACCAAGCCTCGTTATTTTTGTTATGCAATAGAGGTAGCCAAGCCTCGTTATTTTTGTTATGCAATAGAGGTAGCCAAGCCTCTTCATTTTACATGCTTTATATTAGCTTCACCTGTATGTTTGTCTGTCCGTCTGTAACTCTTTCTGTCCGTCTGTAACTCTTTCGACTAAGAGTGAGTGGCTCATGACTGTAAAATGTCCCAACAATTTCATCACGTTCGTTAGCCGAGCGGTCTAAGGCGCGCGACTTCTGAGACGTCAGCTTTCGTAGTCAGCGATCGTGGGTTCTATTCCCGGCCACGCCGAAAAAAAATGTTTTTTTTTTTCTCTGGTAAATTCTAAGATTATATCCATACATCTAACTGTAAATGATTCGGAGAGACTTTACTATTTCTTTGTGACTTTGCAACTTCAAATAGTTATCTCAGATGGTAATAGGTAGTGTCGGTAACTCATTTCCCTAAGATAATTATACATAAATATAGTTTAAAAAACTAAAAAAAACATGCTTTTAAAGAATATCAAACTAAAAAGTTAAAAATAAATATAGTTTAAAAAACTAAAGAAACATGCTTTTAAAGATTATCAAACTAAAAAGTTAAAAATAATTTTAAAATTTAATTTATGACAATAGTATATAAGCAATACTAGTATAAATGAGAAAAAAGCATGGGGCGCTTAATATACAAAAAATATGGCACAAAGCGCCTCAAGTTTTTTTCTCATTTATACTAGTATTGCTTATATACTATTGTCATAAATTAAATTTTAAAATTATTTTTAACTTTTTAGTTTGATAATCTTTAAAAGCATGTTTCTTTAGTTTTTTAAACTATATTTATTTATTTTTTTGTTATGCAATAGAGGTAACCAAGCCTCGTTATTCAGTTTACATTTTAGCTTCTTTGTGAGATGGGAACGGCGTTCACAGTAACGTATTCCCAGCCAATGGGAACAGGCTGGGCTTGCTCCTCCCACTGGAGCGAGCGCTAGTATCGGCGCCCTTGTGTTCTTAGGCGGCCGTGGCAAGTAGCTTATTAGAATCCGGAGAAGTTGCCTGCGCGCGTACAGACCTCCGGGCCGGGGTGGTGGTGCTGCTGCGAAAACACGCCTTCATCCCCACCCTCCAAGATAAGCTTCTTGGGCGTCGTCGAGTGCCGAAACAGTTGGTGGCCTCGTGGTCAAGTCTTGCGCAACGGCCGGAGATAAGTTTCAGCTCGAACCTAGGCCAGAAGGAGCGCCAGTTATTCTCTCAAAGTGATGCTGACCGCACTACGTATTCATGCAATATTACTACAAACATTACGATGACTTTTTCCACTACGATTTGTGAGTAGTTATTATATACGACTGTTAAAGCACCATAATTTGGATTACTGACATTTTAGTATAATATTTATAATGTATTATATTATAAAGAAATTTTGGTACAAAGTATATTGAATAATACAAAATTAATTATTAAATTTTAACATGGACATAAAAATTCGTGTCTGGGTAACTTACCCATAAAAAACACAGGTTTGCAAATATATTAAAGAATTTATATTTGTTTAAATATATAAAACATTTATAAAATTCAATGTATGCCACTTATTTAATATGCTTAAAATTAATTTTATGATTTACACTTATATTAGTTAGTTAAGAGTTAACCGTCTTATTACATGAGCTTCATTTGCATGAAACACTGATATACGCGATATTTCAGGGTTGTCATTAAATTTATCTATTAGCGTAATAAATAAATAACACTCCTTAATTTCGTGAAAGAGTGACTAAATAGAAATAATTACGTAAAATCCGTAAAACTTAAATTTATGAAGTCTAGGTGGCATTACTGAGAGTTGCGTAGTAAACGTTTTTACCTGAATTATTTTAGACGATTAGAATCTCTAAAATAAAATTCACACGGCGGCGGAAATATTACGAACATGAAAGCAAATTATCCTGCTATGATGCGCAGGACTTTACTGCATAACTAGTGATTTGGTAGGTTTGAAACTATAACACGCCATATTCGGAAATTATACTGGCTATGTTAGTACTGTTTGGGTAGCGAGGATACTTAAGTGAATTAATTACATTTTAAAACATTATTTGAAATATTAAAATAAAAAAAGTCGACAAATGGTGGTTTAAAACTATTTCGAAAATTTTTATTTTAGTGATTTTTTTTAATGAAGTATTTTACTATAGTTATCATATAGTCCCAAAAAAAATTCTTTACCGCGCGAAACTTATACGGCCTGCCAATTTAATGCTCGAAAACAATTATTTTGGTAAAACTTTGATTTGGGACCAATTTTTTCCTTATATTATCTCATTAGTGTAATATTTGTGTTCCGGAAACTTTAATATTTATGGAACGTTTGCACTCGTAAACGTGAGCCCAAAATGCCCACGAGCCTGTACGAGCGGAGAGTTAGGAGTATGTTTGGGGGGGGGGGGGGGGTTGCTGTTATTGACTGCCTGCTGTTGGAAATGTTGATTAAAAGCTCGAGGGGAGAGGATCATGGGGCATTCCGGCGAACGATGAGCCGCGACGTGTTGACGCGGCCAAATAACCCTTCCGCCCGTCGAACACTTGTGGTGGGGGGGGGGGGGGAGGGGGGTCGGTGGCTCGGGAAATAAATAGGGGTTGCAATGATGTGCGTGCGCGCTGCAGCGTCTGCCAGGCGGACCGTAATTCTGTTCCGTGTGTGCAATGCTTCGAGCCTCACACAAAATACAGAAGGGGGAAAAAAACCTTAACTTTAAACTTATTTTTACTTTCGTATATAACACTAATTTTCCCTGTCAATCTACGAACATCAAGAAGTATTACATCAGTTTTGAGTCGTAGCGTTTAGTGCAGGTCAGTGGCTGTTGTAAGAATTGGTGGTGGCAGGGGAGGTGGTAAGTGGAATATAACCACCTTCCTCCACTCTCGAAATAGTGAAAATATTTGCAAGATGTCAGTGAAGGCCGTATGTTATTTAGGGTGGTGAAATTGAACTGTCGTGGCGCGGTTAGGAACGCGTAACAACGTAGTTGAATGAGTTTCCATTCTCTGTTGGGTCGGAGAGAAAATTTTTTTTCTTCCCGGAGGTTCAGGAATGGGGGTTTCAGTTGTAATTTCGTCACACCCCGGAGAGCTGTGGCAAACCATAGCAGAATCATGCTAAAGGGACCTGCGTAGTCAGTGGTGTATCTGTGTTAGTGAGGCAGGATAAGTGAAAATCTCGTTGGTGCTATCGCGGCATCTTCTTTAAAGAGGCAGTCTTACCGTATGGAATTTGAGCGATAACCGGTAGCCATAACATGATATGGCGGGGAAATTAATATAAAGGTGTAGTTAAAGACCCATGGGTACGTTTAATAATCTTCACCAGGCGTTTTCATGTCCAAATATTAATCTGGAAACACGCGTTTGACATTTTCACCACCCTCCTCCCTTAAATACAGTGTACAAACGAAGTACAGAATCATCCGCCCTTAGCGCAGTCATAAATGCTTTTCGTAAACAAACACCATTCTTATATCTTGAACAGTTATTAAATTACGTGGTTTCTTCGAAGCTCTGCACACAGTATGTTTCTTCTGGTAGGCGGGGCCTTTCATTTCTTAATTTCCCTGGACTGGTCACCTAGACAAGGGCATTATTACAGTGATTTGTAGGTCCATCTGTACACTAAAATATTCAGTAAAATGATAAGGTCTGTACTCTTCAGTTACGAAATGTATTGCTAGTCAAGGAATTGGAAAATAAACCCCATTCGTATAAATGGATAACTTTGTGTAATTAAATACAGTCCGTTCTTGCTTATCGGAAAAATTTAGAAATATACCTTTGAAAAAATGTTATTGCCTTTACCTGCTCATAATTAAACGCAAACATAGCCAGCTTAACATAACACCCTTTTAAGTTGACAGTTCAGTTGCTCCGGTTGTGAGTACTCATTAAAATTGCTGCTTAAAAAATAACTGACCAGTAATTTATTTTGTTTAAAAGTTTCGCTTATCGGAAAAATTTAGAAATATACCTTTGAAAAAATGTTATTGCCTTTACCTGCTCATAATTAAACGCAAACGTAGCCAGCTTAACATAACACCCTTTTAAGTTGACAGTTCAGTTGCTCCGGTTGTGAGTACTCATTAAAATTGCTGCTTAAAAAATAACTGACCAGTAATTTATTTTGTTTAAAAGTTTCGCTTGATCCACTCATGCTTTAAAGTTACTTAGCTAACTGTCGAATTTTCCAAGTGTTGGATGAATAAATGAAATTATATTTTAAGTAGGGCTTCTTAAAATATATTAAAAATATTTTGTTTACTTTTATAATTTTATTTATTTCAATTTAGTAGCTGCCGGGAGAAGAAAAAGTTTTCTCCCCGACCCGACAAAGAAAGGAAACTCGTACAACTACCTTTTTAGGCGTTCCTTACCTTGTTAGGCGTTCCTAGCCGCACCACCACAGTTCAATTGCACCACCCAAAATTACATACGCCCTTCCCTGACATCTTGAAAATATTTTTCCTTTTTCGAGAGTGGAGGGGGATGGTTATTGGATTTACATTAATATTGATAACTTTGGATATTATGTGGTTATTTAATTTTTAAATTTTTTCTTGTATATTACTTAATTACTTAGTTTACTGAAATATAAATCAACTGTAGTTTTGAACTTCTTGGTAACTTGCCAAAATCGCGGTGTGGAAGTGGCAGAAGTTAAGGGGCCCGCCTCGTCAGGGGTGTGTATGTGTGTTGCTGAGGCGGGGTGATAAGCGCGACGCTCGATAGCATTTCTAGCGCGGTATAGCCTCTAAGCGCATGGCTCTGGAACTGACGCGCAGTCTTCTCGTTGTCACAGGATAACTGTGAAATTTGAGCGGTGACCGTAACATTATATTGCGGAAAAAATAGATAAATATGTAATGCAAATCCTGTAAGTGCTTTCAAGAATTTGTACTCGTTGTTTTACGCCTAAAAATTACTCTGAAAACAAGCGTTTTAGCCATTTTAACTCTGCTAAAAATACAGTTTACAAACTTAATCGGAAATCAAAAGTACTTTTCGGCCCTCGGCGAACTCGTGAATGCTTTTCGCAAACAGACCCCCACTCGGATATCTTGTAGTTTCTCCTGAAGCTCTGCACACCGTGTAGGGCTTGTCTCGGAGGTCACGACCTCTGCGCGAGGGACACTGGCGCCGCGAGTGCTCCAGCTCTACGAGGGTCGCGGGTGACGGACTGACTGGCCGTTAATCCTGGGGGGCGGGCGCTCGTCACACGTCCCGAGCACGGATGTTCGCCGTGACGTCGTAAAACATTGTCAAGAGCAGGGGCGTAGCCAGGGGGAGGGGGGGTTTAGGTGTTCGAACCTTCCCCCCCCCCCCCCTTAGCACCAAATCTTTAATTTCTTATTCATCACTCAAACAAATTTCATATTAAAATTAATAAAAAATTTACAATTACAATATTCAAATTTAAGTACCGAAAACTGCTAAATTAGCACTATTTTACACCTTAAAAATCCAAATTTTCCCGGGGGAGGACCCCCGGACCCCCCCCCGCTTTAGTACGGGGGGAAGGGTGGGCATGCTTCTTAACACCCCCCATACACAAATCCTGGCTACGCCACTGGTCAAGAGACATCGTAGAGAGGGAAGTGGCTGGTGGTAGTGTCCTCTGCTACCGGTCTGCTCTTCAATCCCACGATACCATGGAAAGAGTAATTTGACATTATTTATTTATGTGTTGGCCCTAGTTTACCGGAAATAAACCTGAAACGATTTGGGATTAATAATACTTTTTTTTTTTTTTGCAGTCAACGCCCTACACCCAGTACCAGCTCTACTGCTAACCCCCCCCCCCCCCCCCCCCCCCTCCCCACCCAAATGTTTTTGAAATCTTAAGATTTATTTTTTCTTATATTTATTTTTTTGCAGATCTTGACTGAGTCAGTGCCTCCGCCACATTTGGTTAAAAGGATGATCCTGACGATCATTGCGCTGTACGTTACTGGCGCGCGCGCCTGGACCCGAAGTTCAACCGCAACAGGCGGCAGCAGTGTCGAAGGAATGTTAGGTGCATTTCTGTTGGTGGACTGGAACGATTTGCAACTCGTAAGGTCACTGCCTCGTCTCTTTTTTATTTTTAGTTGCGTCTGATAACAACACATACCGGTATTTAGAAGCTGTCGTTAGACCCAACAGGTGAAATATGAATAGGTGTTGCTAATAAAACTTCAATTTAATATAAAAGTAATAATAACCTAACTATTAAAAATTAAAACGAAAATAACGTTAATTACAAACACTTATAGGTATTGCGAGTAGAATGTGGCAGTAACGCCAAAAAAAAAAAAAGTATTTTTTGTGCCTTTATTATGTGTTCTGAAATGTAGTAACTGTTCTATAATTTTTACGCCTGGTTACAAAATAACCTCCATAAAATCCGTACCAGATCCGGACATGTCTGCTCGCACTGTGTCGATCGGAGATAATTTTCCACGTACAAACCCGATGGTCGGTTCAATTCTAAAGTTTCTGTTGGTCTTCGCTCAGCGCTCAAACTGCAATGGTGCAACAGAAAATGTGGTCGAACCATGATCAAACCAGTTAATGAGGCTGGATCTCGCCTGAACTCTGATGATTGTGCAACTGGCCATACGTCGTGCCATTGAATGTTACCGGTTTGTAGAAGCGTCGTTCAGTTTTTAAACCCTGAACATAGTATCTAAACGAGGTGTTCACTTTCTGAAGGGGCAGGGAATCTCGAGGGAATGTCCGGGAAGTTGGAATCCTGGGAAAATCATAGAAATTACCCAGTGATGGGAATTGTCGTCACCCAGACTGAAATTTCACTTCTTTGGGCGCGTTACGAAAAAAGATAATGAATTTTTAAGATGCGAACGCAGTATGCAACGAAAATTGACGGATTGAAAAAAGACTACATACAAATAAAAATTATATGTGGTTTTAAATGGTATTCTTTTGTGATAGATATTATACTAGTCAATATAATTAAAAAACGTTTATTTATTGTGAAAATTAAATATATAAATCGTGTTTATTAACTTTTTTAAGTATATTTTCTGTATTTATGTGAGGTTATATTCCCATATGTAAAATATATTTACATTAGAAAATTTATTCAATAACTAATTAAAACTAATAAATTAGAATAAATACGTATAAAGCATATTTATTGGTTTTTTTATGTTACTAAAATTTATCTCGATTATTTTACCAAATTAAATATTTTTTACATGTGTTTATATCAATATTGAATACCAAGTATTTTTTTTTAATATGATTGAATTTATATTTTAGCAACTGTATAATACAACGCCACTTCTTTTTATTATTTTATTTCTATTAATTATTTTACATGCAAAATAAGTTAGTTTTTTTATTACGCCAAGAAAGTGTAGCGTACCTATTAACGCGCGTACATAAGTACACGCACCCATTTTTTTCAGGTGGTGTTTCAGTGCATAGTCATGCATTCCACAAAAGTTTATGGAAAGTTCGGTTTGAACAAGGCCAGCTACTGGTATGGTGGAGGCTGGATTATCTTTATTTCAGAATTTTACAAAATAGTTAAAAGTTATTTTAAGTAAATTATCCAGGAACATTAAAAGGTTTGTCACGGAAGATCTGGAATGTCAGGAAAATCTTTATATATTTTTGTGGACATCCTGTTGAATTGAAACACGCTAGAAACATATACGATACAGCTTTATAACACTACACTTGGCGGCAAGGTGTGACAATACAATATGTTCTAAAAAAAAAAAAAAAACTGTCTCATTTCATCGTTCAGTATACAGCAATAAGCTATTTGTGTTTGTTTAATACGAAATCTGGAACACTGGTTGTTAATTTTTGTCGTAGACTTTTAGAACGATGGAAAAAAAGTTTCTCCAAGAAATTTTCATTGTCATACTGCACTTATTCTGCCATACATTTGACTGGTGTGGTGGTTTTCGTTCAGAAATATCACAGCTGTTATTATTCTACAGTGAATTTTCTTAAATCCAATGTCATAGTGGAAAGAACGTTTTAAAATTTTGTAATTATTTTCTGTGCATCTGTGTATATATTGAGTGGAATAGGTGCCTAAATTTCAAACGTTCGATAATGTTATTTTTTAATATTGTCGTCCATTTTTTAAACTAGTTAAGGATTACCTTAAAATTGTTTTTTCAAATAATGCTATTAATTTAAGTGCAGGACCTGACGGGTATTTTCGTAGATAATCTATCTGATAGAAGGTTTTTTTTTATTTTCTGCCACCAAAATTTCAAGGCTTTTTTTTTGTGCTATGTGGAAAGGCTTCTAATTAATTAATGGTCCTGTGACGATGTTTTGGAAACTCGTATCCAATGGAGTCTCTTTTTTAATTAAAATGTAATTGCTAACATGGGTAGTTAAATTGTGTAAGGACATATTGGACACTATAGCGTCATTCCGCATCGATGTATCAAAAAAGATTGCTATCAGAATTCTTCAAATTAATACCTACTACAATACTTTTCCCCCACGTCTCTTTCGGAAATATAACTTAAAACTGTTTCTGCTTTCAGCGAATCTCATGCCAACACTTAAAAGTAAAATGTGGTAGTGCGTGGCCGCCACGCGCGCTGGCCATCAAACTTATTACTTCAGTAATTCCCTTGAACTATAAAATTGAACACTTAAGTAACACTGGAGGTTCGCAAGTGTAAGGTACATGGCGACGGAAAACCTGCAAGGAGTCTTTAACAGTTGTCAGACTCCATTTGTTCTTCTCCCCCCTTCGCACTACACACCATCGAGCTTAACCCACCACGAGAGTTGCACTTTTCGTTACACTTGACGAGTCATCGCCTAAATGATGTAGGAACACAACAGTGGATGACTGTCGCATCGCTAGGAATATAGGATTAGTGGACGCATCGGCATCCCTTGTGTGGGATTCCGAAGTGAAGCAAATATGGCCGCGCCCACTAACATGCATTTTCTTTGGGCTCCCTTCGCTGAGGGACCCGTTATGGTTCGATCTCAAACACCATTTTGATTTTGTTTGTGATTTATTTTGTTTTAAGAGCTTTTTTTAAAAAAAAAATGCATTTCGATACCTCCTTTCCATTTGTCGTTTCGCCACAAATATTTTCAACATTCACTAAGAGTAATATTGTGTCGAGTGGGGGAAAACGGGTTTTGCAAGGATAGCCCTATTTATTTTATACAGTTTTATTTGCTACTAAATATGTGTCAAGTTCATAGTTTACACTCTTCACTGGAGCTAGGCCCAACAGTGGTTCGCCCCTTACCTCGCGCCTGTCCACACACACAGTCTCGCGCCACTCAGTTGCACTCTCTCGATCCCGTCATTTCGCGTTTTGTGCCACTCCCTTTGGTGTATGTTGGGGGGGGGGGGGGGAAGGGGGGCTTCACTCGCACTTCACCCAACTCGCACTTTTCGTAACTCCCGCGGAGGCCGACGTCACACAGGTTGGCCGTCTTTCTGGAACGGACTGGAGTGGTTGCGACGTGTCGGCGTCATCCCGGGCCGACCCGACGCCCGAAACGTCCAGAGAACATGGCGTGAAATAAACGCCAGTCCGCGCGGCGGCCTCTGTAAGCCCGCAGGATTACCAGGCGACTACGGGTGCTAGGTCAGTGGGGTGGCGAGGTTGGGCCGTCGTAATCCCCTAAGGTATGACGTCAGTGTCGCCTTTTTGCACCCACGATATTGCACGTAGGTAAAAAAATAATGAATATAACGTGTGATACCGAGCCTTCAGGTACTACAAAAAAAAAACAGTTGACGTGTCCCCTCGAGATGAAGCAGCATCGGCGCTGTGCAGCGGGCTACCCGGGGGTATCAGTAGTTCATTGACTTGCGCGGCGTCGGCGGCGAAGATAAATAGCTGGCGTGTTTGTTAGCGCCCTCCCTCTCGTATGTGCGCGCCGAGCAGTGATAAGGCGAGTCAATAGCGCGAAACAGCTGTCTGCAAACACGACCTATATGTACCTACGTTTCGAGTTCGGCAATCTTGTCTCTTTTTACTGCGGTTTCCGTCGCCTTCACCCCCCTCGTCGTTTTCGTCGCGACAGTAAATCTAAGAAACCTTGAACAAACACGGGGCAAGAGGCATTTTCGGTTTACATGTGTGTAGTATGATTGCGCCTGTTCGTGGCTGATTGCCGCGTCTTCGACTGTTCGTGGTAATCTCCTTGCTCTACCGAAACACAGACCGCATTCCGTGGTTGCGAATCACACGTGGAGTGAGTTCATGAGCACGGCGTGTATCACTGAAGACCATGGGAAAACAACCACTGAATAATAAATGTGTTAGTTGAATAAACTATTCTGTGTGTAAAATATTAATGTTGCACTCTGTTTTTTTTTCTATTTTACTTAAGTTTATCAAGATTTTCATGTTTTGAATTGTTACTTAATCGTTTGCATTAAACAATAAAGTACTCAATTTTGTCTTCTAACCATATGCATTGCCATAGCAAACATGAAACCATAGATTGACAAAATATTAGCTGCTGTGACTTAACAGCTGGAAACTTGAATAGCCCGTTATGTACCCGTGTAGTGTTTAAAGTCGACACGATAGGTAACGCTACTGTAGTGATTGGTTTATTTATTTTGTAAATTCATAGAAAACGTTAGTATTCATTATCAAATGTCAGTTAAAATCTTTATTACAGAACTAAATGTAATAAATAATACTTAAAAAAAAACTTTTAAACAATATTGTCTTGTTTGCTTAATTTTTTTTTTACGGTAATGCCTTTTCCATATGATCGCTTCTGTGACAAAATAAAATTAACAGATTAAGTCCATATTTTGGAATAAAATTAATTTTTTTTGCAACAGAGAATGAACGTATGTTATTTGAATGGTTCTTGCAATGGGCGAGATTGATTCAAGATGTTATTTTCGACATACGACATTGCTTGTTACTCTGAAAGTCGTAAGAAACCTCAGTGAACCAAAAAAGTAAGCATGCAAACATACAGAAAACAGCCTAGTATCAGCCCATGTCGAAATATCAAAAACAAAATTAGTACAGAATATTATTACACACTATAGAAACTGTGGGCTTCCCGACTGTAACAGACTAACCTCAAGTATTGTTTCGTTAATTTTTGAAGTTTTGGCTTTCTAAAACACCATAAAATGCTGAAAGTAAAACCGCGCATCAAAAATTTCACACTGTTGCAAAAATTAACTTTGCTGTAAATACTATCCGAAAATGTGTGTTCATGCTCAAAGGTTACGTACGCTAGATATCGTCACAAGATCAATAGTCGGGAGTTCGACAGATTTTTTTATGCTCCTTTCTGCGGTGACCGATGTTCACCGAGTCTTACATCGCAAAAATGAGTTCGTAATAATCAGCCCTTTGGGTATCCAACTTTTTTCCTCCTGAGCTAAACACCAATATTCCGTCCGGTAGTGGAGGGTGGGAGGGGGGAGGGTTGTGGCAAGCTGAGCGGCTACGCATCCGGACACGAAGAACTGTTATCGACTTCTCGCCTGCGAAATGTTATTCGGAAATCGCTTCGTGGAAAAATATTGCCTCCGCTGCGGTCGTCTTCCCATGACCCGCAACGTTATTCACCGTACTACCCTCGTGGAAGCACTTCGGCTGTTAGGATTCACCATTGCAACATCGCATCGTCTGCAGCATGAGCGTGAAACATTCGGACGAAAACACACTGTAATTCCCCTCCCCCCATCCCTCCTTGTTTTTCCTGTGTCCTACCTATGTAATAAAGTTTTTTTTTTCGATCATTGCAAACTTATTTTTGCTATCACAGATACTCAAAAACATTAGGTCTCAGGCAAGATGTGTGTTCGGCAGCAGTATTAGCTACAGCCTGTCGGAACAGAGGGCAGAATGCAGCGCTACTGCAACGTCTCTTGCAAACAGCAACAGGAGGCAGGGTGTCATCTCCAGCCATGGGCGTCGCGACCAATAATATATTTAGTTTCGTAGTTATATTAAAAAATATGATTTCGGTGATATAACCCATATGTTGCTCGTGGTGCATTTAGTCCAATCGTGGTAATGTGAGCAAATTTGTTCTCTGAAAATATTTTTTATAAAAAATAAATTATATATTGCAACCAACTATAAATAGAATATCTAGGAAAGAAAAGTGCCTAAAAACCACCTTTTTGCACCTTCAAACCCCAAATTTTCCCGGCGGAGGACCCCCGGACCCCCGCTTTTTTTCTCCAGGGGATGGATATTCCTCAACAACTAAATCAATTGCAGTCCCCCCCCCCCCCAAAAAAAATATCCTTGCGACGCCCATGTCTCCAGCTGTCCTTAATCTCCGTCATGCAGGCAGCCTCAATGCATGTAGGCCCGTGGTATGTCCCACAACAAGAGAGCACCGCGCAGTCTCCGTTGGATCGGGACCTAGGAACATCGTGGACTTTTCACGCCGAATGGAGATTTCGTTCCGTTTTCCGACGATTCGTGATTCAGCGTGGAACCTGATCGACTTGCGCCCATCTGGAGGGAACACACGGAACAGTGAATCAACCCAGCCAGGATCTGGTATTAAACCTCTTTATTATTGTCTGACCTCCTAATTACGTTGTCTGATCCTTTAATAAATTATGTTAACCAGTTAATTAGTTTGAGCGAATTTTAATATTATAATTTCTGAATTCGATCCAATAACTTTGTTTGCAGGTTAATCATGACGAAATAAGTGGGAAACCTTTATCAGACTTACTTTTTAAAGTGATTGAACAACATTCATATTTTAAATAATAACGTATTTAAGACGGAACACTCAGCATCGGAATTTTTTAATCGAAAGAAGTTCTACACCCACCGCGGATTTTGCAACAGTGACAAAAATTCGCGGTGGTTGTAGAATATCGTTCAATTAAATATTCATACGCTTTTGTCTTAAACACATTGTCTATAATTTACAATAAAAATGCCCTGCTCCAACTTCAAAGACGTATACCAGCCTTGGAAAACACTTTAGACCTTAAGGTTTAAAACTCATTTTGTCGTGACACCGTTCAGTTGGTGGCGTTACGTAGTATCTTTCAGTGTCACGCACTGGAGTGGTTGTCAGTTTATTCTCGGTGATGTCTTCTACACGAATTTAATTATATAAATTTACTTAGTGCATCCTTATAAGATACGCATTGTGCTCTCTAAGAAAAAAATATTAAAATAATAATCAGCAAAAAGAAAATCGCTGCGGGAATTTTAGCCGCAGTGACAGAAACGCATGGTGTGACAACAGTCTAACGTGAGAAAAAAACATGCACATATACTTGGATATTTCTGAGTAAGACCTAATTTTAAAAAAATGACGGTCTTCTTCCGAATACCGCGAAATCCCGTGAAATCTCAATAGGCTGTGAAACTTCGAGAATCTTTTGCTTTATCCTTCCCTCAGTCATGTTTCTTTTGTCTGGGACAGTCTTGTCGCGTGCGCTATAGGTACTCTGCCGTGATTAGAATTGTTCAATTGCTTAAGGTAGATATGTAATACCATTACATTTTGGACACACCATTGTTTGTTTTCACTGGTTGTTGCAGAAAAACCACAGGCACATGTCCAACATATTATGGTAAATCAAACTCACTGCAAGAATCATTCAAATAGTGTGCTGTTTGTTTGTAAGCCTTATTGCGATATAACTGTTAAAATTTGCTATAACTGCAGTTTTTAAAATAGATGGTGATACCTATAACAAGAGGTTCACATTCTTAAACATCTTAAATTCAGAGAATCTACTTGTGATCTTGGAAAAGTCACAAATTCCTCAAGGATGATGATGATTGAAGGAAAATTTATGCTTCCGCCTGCCTTTAACCTAACTATGAAATTATCTCCCCCCCCCCCCCCCCCCAAAAAAAAGTGTTAATACATAGTCACACGTTAAGGGGCCCGCCTCGTCAGGGGTGTATGTGTGTTAGTGAGGCGGGGTGATAAGCGCGACGCTCGCTGGTGCTTCCAGCGCGGTATAGCCTCTAAGCGCAAATCTCTGAACTGGCGCGCATTCGTCTCGTCGTCACAGGATAACTGTGAAATTTGAGCGGTCACCGTAACATTATATGGCGGAGAAATGAAGATAAAGGTGTTATGCAAGCCCCTTAAGTGCTTTCAAGAATCTGTACTGATTGTTTTATGCCTAAAAATTACTCTGAAAACACCCGTTTTAGGCATTTTAACGCTTCTAAAAATACAGTTTAAAAACTTAATCCGAAATTAAAAGTACTTTTCGGTCCTCAGCGAACTCTTAAATGCTATTCGTAAATAGGCCCCACTCGGATATCTTGAGTAGTTTTGAAATCGCGTTGTTTTTCCTGAAGCTCTGCACACTGTATGTGTGCCCAGGTAGGCGGAGCCCTTAAGATTGCGTAGAGAAGTTCTGTTTGAAGTAAAGTGGCGTGAGAACAAGGCCAACTATGGGGATGGTAGAAAAAGGAATTCCTTTAATTTTTAAGAAAATTGAAAAATATGTAAATTATTTTAAACAAATAGGGAAATAAGACAGAAATTTTTAACAGAGAAAGTCAGGAAAAAAGTCGAGGAAATCTTTACAGATTTATTTGGACACGCTGTATAAACAAATGCCGATCCCGGGATCCCGATCCAGTTCCAGTCCCGAATCTTCGAGATACAAATTTCCTAAACCCAAGAATTTCGGTTTGACAAAAAAAAAATGGTATGAAGCATACGTCAAAAAAGAACATTTTTCGAACTAAACGCACTCCTTTTATGTCAGTCACCTCGACTTTCTTGTTCGCCATCTTGTTTTAACAGCTGATTTTAGTCACGTTTGCGCCGGTAAACAGAGAAGTTGTGAGAGTTGTGACGTTGTGAGTGATAAGGTGACTAAAAATTGCGCTTTGCATAGCATTATTTATTAGTTTTTGGTTAATTAGCATAACTGTTCTTAAAATAATGGTTATGTACTAAATTTGGAAGTCATACTATTATTGTTTACAAGTGTGAACAGTAATCAGATAATATTTCCTTCCAGTTCAGGGTATTTTTTATTGTTATAGTGTTACGTTTGATAAAAAAATTGCAAATATTTTTTTTTTCACTCGCGTTTTCCAAGATTATACCACAAGTTACCATCCCATTCACTCAATTGAAAATAAATAACTTTTATCTAGACGACATAAGCCACTTTAAATTTTTACATCTGCCTTCGTGATTTAATGCAAAGCTAAAACGTCCCCCGAGTCACACTACTAGATAAATATTAAGTGATATGACACAGCTATTAATATTTCTATTTCTTACGAAAACTTACATAGACGTTACTTTTTGTTATGTAATTTGTTTAGTTTATTAGTTACACATATAATATTGTTAGTTTATTTAAATTTAAGGATATCTAGTTGATTTTTGTGGGAAAAAGTAATTGTGATTGTCTGAATTTGTCTGATAACCCATAAATACTTATTGTGTAAGGACACATAATTACTTTGCAAGTAAAACAACAATGAAGAAAACTGCTTTTTACGTACTTATTGTATGTTTTTACTTGCCATCTGAAACCCCGGGATCAGAAATGAGGGCCGGGATGTAATTCTCTGGCCGTCACCCTCAGAGCGGGGTGGTCCAACGAGGATCTCGGCCAGCGCCGGTGTTGCGATCGGCGTGGAGCAGCCACGGGAATGGATAAATACCTAGATGATATACACCTGTCAACGTCCGCCACGTTTTCCCCGCTCCGTCGGGATCCATCGGCGAAGGATCGAAGCAGGGGACACGACGGAGGCTCTGGTTTTTCATTAGCGCCGAGCCTGCCCCGGACTGGATTTCTTTGCCGTTCCCCCTCCTCTTCCTTTCCCACGGAGAGAGAGGCCGAGAGGTAAAACAGGCCCCGAAATCAACTCTTGGAGGGGCGAACCCCCAAGGGTCCTCCCGTGTAACCACGCGGTCGTCTCTCGGTCGTGTTTTTGCGCCCGGGCACGGGGCTAATGACCTGAGCCCGGCTTGTTTCCCGGAGGAAAAGGTTTAATTAAACCAGGTGCCGTTAGCTGGAGGGAGATGCGAGCCCTTCTTCATCCCACACGCCCACGCCGCGCATTGCAGCGGTGGCCTAGCACAAACTGTCTTCTTGTTTATCTTATGCACGCATTTACACTTTTAAAGAACTTTATTTTTGGCTTTTAATGATCCATTTTTGTTCATTATCCACTACAAACAATTTCTATAACATGAGTGCATATTTTATTTTGTTACAGAATAAAATAGTACGTTCGTAAAACTCAAAATTGTTTTATTTTTAATTTTTAACCCATTTTTATATGGAACATCGAAGAAAACAAGTTATAAAGGAGTCATACAATTCTGAAAATATACTAAAAAAAGATAGAAAATATTTACTTAATTTTTTGGCTGGCCGCATATTTTGACGTGACAGAATTGAAAGCCAGGTATAATTAATTACAACTGAACGAGATTCGCGCGCTTCACTGCTCTCCTCAGCCAGCCGGACACTGATTGCGCTGATGCGGCTGTTCTGAGTTGCTCGAGTGGGTTTGTAGGAAGGGGGAGGGGGGGGGGGGTTGGTGAAGAAAAGGTTTTTGAGGGCCGGTGGGTTAGGAGCCTCTCACCTCCGTGCCTTCGCAGCTCACACATTCGCGCGCGGAGACGTGATTAAAAGCTTCTTTGTCGGAAGGAGGCGCGCGCAGTGAATTTGATTTGTGTTTAATTAGGGGCTTCGCTCGCGTGGTTGGGGAGGGGGAAAGGGTCATGCGGAGGTTTGAGCTCGCGTCCCATTTACAGCACGTCGCACGGCGGGACGAGGGTGCGACAGTTTTACTTCCCCCCCTCCCTTTTGCACCCCTCTTCAACGATCTTCTCGAAACCATACTAGACCTAATACCACGTCACCCTCCCCCCCGCCTCGTCATCTATTCACGACCCCTTCTGCGGATTGCCCGTGGCTAACTCCGGAATGTGATTATAGACGCGCCGGGCGGGCCATCTCGCGCCTCGGAATAATCCGAATTACGCCCCCCCCCCCCTCCCCATCAACCCACATGGTGTGAGGACGCTGCGACGGGCTTTTCGTAACGAGCTGTGCCGTGATCAGCGCTTCCCCCCCCCCCCCCCCTTCCTCTCTCAAGGCGCGGTTACATCCGAGGTTGCCAGTTTCTACACGGTTATTTCTCAGAGATCAGGTGTTCACTTGTTCCAGTTTGATGATTCTACTCGGCGCATTCTCGAGAGACGTTCATTGTGCGCACTCAAGGAAAGCGGTCTAAATAAAAATCTACCAAATAACGCCAGGAACGCATAGTGTGAAACCAGCCTTAACCAGGTGGTTCCATCTAAGTCGGTCTCGCACGCAGTGTTAAGTTAGTTCAGTTCATTGTCATTACTGTCATTACATTGTCATTACTCTTTCCGCTCTTTTTCCTCGTGTTAAACCATTACGATAGACCTCTTGTATTTTTGTGTTACGTCGCAATTTTTCTAAACCGATTTTATGTAACATTTTCCAATAGCGATAAAAAGTAACGCGAGTGCTTATAATTAGAAACACGTGCATGACTCCGTACAGCTGTTGGATAACAGATAATTATTCATGGTGATATTTGTTTGGAAAAAAACATTAAATGCAAGCGAGCTATAATGATTGATTTTATACAGGAGTAATCCTTTAATAGCAATAAAACAATTCAATAAAAAATTCGGCTTGTGAGACAGAACTTGAAAAAAAAAAACATTTTTAACATACTCACAAGGTGGTTAAAGGCTTTGCGAAAAATTTACTTATCGGAAATCAGGCCCAAAGCAGGGGTTTGGTATTTTAAAGGCTTTTTCGCTTTTATCTCAGTCCGTTTCATGATAGTTTTAAATATTCGTCAGCTAATTGAATGGTTCGATAGTCGACGTAGCCACTTTTAGTTCCGGTAGCGAATTCTAGCGGTGGGTGCGAAAACTACGTATAATTCGCGACCATAAATAAATGTGGTTGAAAACACATTTTGCGTATATTTATCACGATATTATTTTTAATGAATTTACGTTAACTTTCGTGCCCGAGACACGAGTTCCAAATTAAGCGTATTTGCTACATAATAACACACATACTGAAAGATTGGCCCCCCACTTTTTTTATAATTATCATTTGCATTACTTTTTTTAACTCAAACATAATATAAGATAGGTAGGCTTACGGTGTTAAATTTACAGCAATAGCCCTTAATTGATTGTAATGAGATAATGTAAAAAAATGAACATGTTTTGTGAAACCCAACCTGAAACAAGATAAAATTCCACCTTAGAAGAGCAAACTAACATTTCTAGCAGTTAGGTTTTGATATTGAAAATTTCTGTATTTTTTGTCTGGAAATTTATTTCAATTTCTTCATTGACTTAATTTTTTTTGCCCCCCCCCCCCCCCCCCCCTTTTTTTTTCCCCCCGGGAAAATGTGATCCGGAAAATTCTGTAGCAACCATGTCATATGGAGCAATAATTTTTCCTTTGTTAATTCCGCAAATAGAATGGAATTTTCTATTCGGATTTTTATCTTTTTTCTGGGAAATAGCGGAGTTTTTTTTTCTACGTGGTCTGTGTTCATTTAATTTACTGATAATCCACTGTATAGCAGAAGGCATTGTTCCACAGTTTTGTTCTGATTATTTTTTAAGGCTAATCTCGAAAGGTAGTGAATGTGATGGAACTAAATTTAGTAGAAATTAAACACTACCTCTCTGTTTCTCATGGCGCAATAGCCAATGAGAGTAAGTAGGATGCAATTTTGGTGGGACGAGAGAACTGGAAATAATTATCAATATTATTGTGGCAAGAAATTATCGAGATGTTACAATATTCAGGTACATGTAATTCCTGATAAAAACAATTACTGCTATTACTAATATCTACTGATAGTCACTAGCATTTAATGTAAATTAAAATATAAAATAAATTTCGTGGATAGAATGGTAAAAAAAAATTACACAACGCAAATAAATTAATATGTTGAAAAACTGTGTTAACGAATGGCTGGTCAGATGCATTGGGATACGCATTTGGTAGTTAATATAGTTATTTACGAACACTGCTAACAGATGTGTGCATCGCGAAATTTCATTGGCTGAAGCTAACAAACTGTAATACTGCAATTGTGAACCGATTTCGCAAATAAGTCTCTTGCTCAGTTTTGTGCTTGGGCTGCTATGCACTCGCTTACGTTGTTAAATTGGGAACCCAACATAACTCTGGCAACACCAGCCAGTATGATGCACCATCGCTTTTGAACTACATGAAAGGAAATGTCGGTGGACTTATATCAAATTACGCTACATTAGCAATTGTTTCGAAATCATTTGGCATTGGGGGTGAAATAAAATATTTTGTGGAAGTTGGATTACTTTACTCGAAACTCTTCATTTGCTGTGAACGTTATAAACGCCGACTTTTTTTTAACGTCGATATGGTAGAAATAAAATACTTTGCATGCATTCTCTACGTGTTTGGATTATGAAAAAAGACATTAAAAACTATTTATTATTTTAAAAATAATTTCTTGGACGTGTATGCCTTGATGGTTTACAGTGCATTAGAGAATCTTCAAAGAGTGGAAGACAAGACGAATGCTTAAACACACGAAGAACTAAGCCAATATCAGCTTAAGTCAGCGTCAGTTTTGTCAAAGAAAGCCTACCGTGTTCAATTTGACATCAACTGGTATTGGCTACAGCCCCACACGACACCCATTTCCTTCGCGGGTTTCATACCTATTTTCTGTTAGCGCGCCTGCTCTCGTGTAGGTAACATTCCAGCACCCTTCCAAAGGGTCTGGCTCTGGATATAAAAGTTTTCAAACCAGAAGTCTTGTTCAGTACCTTAATGGAACGTGTTATATTTTTTCTGCTGTACCCACGAGCGGAAGTCTTCAAGATGGCGGACCCACGTGTATCAATACAAATCATTACACAGTTCCTTTTGTATGCATTATGGGACGTAACCAACGTAATGGTATGCCAAATAAAACTTTATGATAGCAAAACTACCTAGGGATATATTTGGTAAACTAAAATAATCTGTGAAGAAAGTAGTCGCAAGTTTTAAAATAAGTACTGAAAATGTATTACAGTATTAATAAAAATTAGTCTCCACCTAGAAATGTGTAAGTCTCGGTAGCGTAGTGGTATAGAGCGCGGTTGTGGTATACGAGGAGTAGTTTCTGATGTCGTTCAAAACCTTGTCACTGCAAAAAAAAAAAAAAAACTTGGTTGTCTGTAAAGCCGGTTTACGGACGATAGTTTAACGTGACAACGTGACAACAAAACATTGATGAAATGATTGCATACTTTTATGAATAAAATTGAATCATTTTTATTGAATTATCACTATTTTGTATGGATACAAAGAAGGAGTAAAATGAAATCTACAGTTTAATTGATAAATTTACTTTTATTTGCACTCATTAATTCAAATATGTTTATTACTTTAACGAACAGATTATTTTAACTATAACTTTTATACATGTTTGCTATTTAACTTCTTCCAATATGTGTTATTTTGTTAAGGATAGGACGATGATAGGAAAAGTAAGAAACGAATGGGAGTGTTTCAAGTTTAATGTGCCTCGAAAAAGTCAAATCGATGGTTGTTCCAATCGAGTGGAAGAGAGATGCGGTGCAAGCGCACAATGAGCGTAACGGGACAATGTGCGTAACGTGACACTTTTTCGTGCGTGCAGCCGGCGTTCATCGATTTATTAGACGTTCACGTCAAAAAAAAAGTTGTTTACTTTTTACTAACATATATACAGTTCTCGGCTTGGCGTTGATTCCTGGTGTACTGTGTGTATTATCACGTGTGCTAGCACGTGACTGCGGGAGGCTGCTGACGCAACGATACAGGGACTCGTCAATCGAGTGCACCCGCGATGAAGCCGTACGAAAGCAGCAACTTGCGTGGCTTCTCAGTGCGTCGTGTTTGCTTTATTTGTAGTCAGCCACGAGACGGTTGATTTAACAGGCACCGCGACGCTGGTGTCTGATTATTTACTAACCGCACCGTTAGAAAAGTTCGCTTTCATTTTACGAAGAACGCTGGGTACAAATCTTCCAAGGATCTTCGTAATTTACGGTTGTATTCGTAAATTTTACGGGTGTTGAGTTAGCTTATTTCTAACATAAATAAATATTAATCTCATTATACTAACAAAACTTTAAACTTTTTTGTGCCTATAGCACAAAAAAAATTCTCAAAGTGTTTTCCTTGTTTACAGCGTGCGTAATACACAACTTAAAAATGGGCACCCGACGTAGTTTTCAAGAGGATACAGCTATCTATGAGTTGGAAGAACACACCGTTTACTTGAGGTTAATTCTTCGTTGGAAATTCAGTAAATTATGTGTAATTTTTAACAATGTGCTTGCGTGGACATGAGTTAAAAGGTCGTAGGTTTTGCTTCTCCAGTATAGCTTTCTTTGAACGATTCTTGCAATGGGGACATAATATTATTGCCCTTTAAACACTCGCTTGTGTCTTTAAAGGAATCTCAATAAAGGACAACAAAGATGAATAATAAAAAAAACTGACATCAAGCCAATATCAGCATGCTTATGTAAATAATTTTAAAGGCCTAGACAGCACAAATGATTTCATGGAATGATTTTACAGCATAGACTTACACAGTGGGTTGTAAACAACGAGAAAGTTGCATTAAGAACAGTCAGTAAAAGAAAGCAGTACACTAGCCTCTGTGTAATAGTGCGAATACGGATTGTAGTTATCGTTGGGTATGAAATAATGGAGTTATTTTTAGAAATAATTTCATTCAGTTTTAAAAGTTATTCGAATCGTACACATTTCGCAAATGTACGGGGAAACTTTAATGGCTATTTGTCAGGAACCAGCTGAACATTTGCGTGGAGTTCAGGTATTACCTTGACCTTCCAATTGCGGGTTCAGTTTTACTTCTGAACCACGACGTTATTGTTCCTTGTCCAGGTTTTCTGGTAACTGTCCTATTAAATTTGCGATATGTACCCGATTGCCTTGAATAGGATTTTAGTATAATTATAAAAATACATTTAAAGTTAATTATTCGATATGATTATGTTTGATATGAATTATTTAAAAATAATATTTCTTGTATTAATTGAAATTATAAATTATTTTTCTCTTGCGCTTTTTTTTACATTGCTTAAAATTGCTTTTGAAAGTAAAAATCATTTACAATTATATAATAATTATAACAAATATTGGATGCTGTTAATACGTACTACAAACTTTGTCATTGAACAGAATTTCCAGGATAAAGGTTTTGTTACGTCTGCAAAAGATTATAAAAATTAATCCGTTTACATTACAGCTTAGGTTTTTTTTTTTTTGCCTCAAAAAATGTCCTAGCCAGCGATGCGAATGTGCGACGTGATATCGCGGACGGCTTTAAATGTAAGAAAACGAGGAAAACGAGGCCGCTTTTGATCTCGCAACAACTTTCGCATCGGGCTCCAGTAATCTGATTAGCGGTGTCTGTGCGCGCGCGCGCGCCAGGGGAAGGCTTTGACGACAGTTCTCGGCCGTGTTTGGCTGATCTGAATAAGACTGGAAACTGCTCTTAATCCTCTTCACACTGGAGCGAACTTGGGAAGAGCTTTCAGCGGCTTCTCTCTCTCTCCCTCTCTTTCGCTCTCTTCTGTATTCACATCCGTTCCGTTCTCTTGTCGACGTGATGAAATTATGACGTCGTTCTTCTCGCGACGTGTCGCGATCGACAGCGTATCAGCTTCTTCAGTTCGTCCTGCAGCGACGAGATTGTTTGCAGGAGCGGTGATTTAATAAAGGTTTGTAGGAGGAGGGGAGGGGCAGGTTTTTGCATCACACTTTTAGTCCGACATGTTAGAAGACTGGTTAGGGCTTTGTGGTTAGTGAGCCAGTGGGTCCTGCCCCCTTTCAACTCCAATACAGCGGAAGGCGATGGTGAACCACAGTCGATCATTTTGTTTCTCCCCGAAGGTGATAGTGGGAGGTGAAAACCAGCCTCCGTAATTGAAGATGAAGTGTTTTTTTATAAGTATAAATGTTTGTAAAATCATGAAAAGATTTCTGGTTAACTTGTTTTTCATGTTCAATAAAAAAAAATTGTAGGTGTACTGTTTATAAGTGCTCATATGTTGCCAAGACGCATGAGAAATTGACTCGGGAAGTTGCACCCACTACCGATATATTGCACTTAAAGGGGCCTCGCCCAGTCAAGGGTATATTGGTGTTAGTGAGGCGGAATGAAAGGTGCGACGCTCGCTGGTGCCTCTAGCGCGGTACCGTCTCTAATCGCAAACTCTCTCGTCGTGGGTAGTACAACTTTGAGATTCGAGTGGTAAACATAACATTATATGACCGAGAGATGATGATGAAGATGAAGATGAAGATGAAGATGAAGGTGTAGTGCAAGTGCCTTGAGTGGTTTCAAAAATCTGCAGTGGCGTTTGTCTAAAAATTATTCTGACTCACTTTCAGCCATTTTTACTATTAAAAAACAAAATACGGAAACATAACTATTCATCCGCCTTCAGCGTATTCTTATTAATATTATTTTTATCTTGAACGTCATTTGTACAAATTGTCATGAATTACCAGAATTCCGTTTTAAGGGGTGAGAAGTACGGAATTGGGTGTTTATATTTTTATTTTTATAAATATTTTGTGACATTCCTCTTGTTTTGAAGGGCAAGTGTGCAAACTTTTCATTAAGCTCCAAATAAAACTGTAGATTTGTATTTAAAGAAACCAGCATGCAAAATCAACTTTACATGTATTTATACTGCTCCTACAGCATTAGCAACAGTGCTGGGTACGCGAAGCCCTTGCCTATTTAATTTCGATTTGAAGTGGAGATTAAGAAAACAAATTTATTTTCTTCTACACAAGTGATTGACACATACATAGATAGACTTAATGAAACGCAACTCGCAAACATCTCACACCTTCCCCCTTGTTCCCCCGGGGTGGTAGTGTAAAAAAAAAATAAACATGTCATTATTTTTGATGCTCAATGAGAGATTACCTTTACCAGCACCGAAAGAATTTCTTCTCTGATAAGGGCAGTTGGTTCTTAGTTTTATTTTGGGTGTCATTTCTTTGAAATACGTGTAGGTGTACGGTGATTAAAATAAATCTTGAGCCGGTGTGAAATTTCTTCACTTAAAAAAAATTTTTAATTATTTTTGCGCTTGGAGAAACTTCGTGCTTCTGTATCAAGAATATTATGGGTATAAGCAATTTTAGTGTCATGAAGATTAAATAAAATTACACAAGAACCTTCGTTTTAGCGATTAAAATTTCAAATTATATTTAAGTATTTTATTTGTTAGTACAAATCTTCAAATACACAGGCTACTCTAATAAAATGTGTCAATACGATCATTTCTTCCAAACTAGTGTAGCTGCACATGAAATATAATCTAACCCTGCTTTTGAGGAGTTGTAGCTGGTAAAGAGTAAAAAAAGTAGCGTACACAGTTTAATTTATGTGCTTACTGGTTGTAAAAGTACAAATGTAAATATTAATAAAAGTAAACACTATTACTAACAATTTTTATTAGGTAAAGGACGAAAGTTACTGAAAATAACGAAGAAATATTTTTTTGTGATCATCAAAATGTTTTGTGTATCATGCAAATAACTAAGGTTCATAAGCTTCCAAAGCCCTTTCATTATTTTATTGTAATTGATTATTTGCATGCAAATAAACTCTTTTTTAATGTTGCCAAAGAAGTATAACTTCTCACGCGCGTACATAAGTACACGCACCCATTTTTTAAATATACTTTTGAGACTCAGCGTCTGTTTCGTCATAGATACAGCAAGTAAGGTGACGATTACGTCTTTTAATGCCCATCTCAATGAAGTGCCCGTTTTTTGTGTCGTAGTCAATGGTTGTTGACATTTGTTTATTTTTTCCCCACTTGTGGGTGTGACGAAACGAATACAAATAATATATTGTTTTTAAGATTGGATGACGAATATGCCGTGTATTGAATTGTTTACGCGTTTTTTTCCGTTATCGTTCAGAGAGACAGTAGGTAAAAATTAACACTTGTTGCATGTTTAAAAATGACGCTTATTCTTAATGTTCAACCAATCTCTCGCCTCTTCAGCTCTCCCAGTGCCTTCTCAAGGAGTCTTAGTGCCTCTCCGTTACTCTCGATGTTTCGGCTTGTCCTCAAGAGCCACGTCGCATGAAGTGGCGTAACTAGGACGCCATTGTTCTTGCATCTTCGAGTGTTGAATCGGCTTTGATGACGCGATACTTCGAAGGGTTACGGGACCTTTCCATGGTAGGACTTGAGAGGTATATAAAAGGAGATGCTGACCTGCGAGCCAGCAGTGAAGTAAAGAGGTTGAGTGATCCTTTGGCGAGCGATAGTGGAGGACGAGTGACGGACTGCGTGTGCGAAGATCGTAGCATCGAGGACAGGCGCGGCAGACGATTGAGTAGCGTGAAGCAGTGTGTTGAGACTTAGATCCGTGGTAAGAGACGAACAGCGAGCCACTGTCGATCCGAACTCCAGTGGGGAGAGTAAATAGGGGGATTAGGAAAGTGTGATTAATTTTTTTGGACAAACAGCCAAGTTATATTTTAACTAATTGTGTGAACATTAGCTAATAAATAAAACTGCAATTAATTACGAGTATTTGCGTTATCCTTTTTGGAAATATTTCCCCACTTGTAACAATATATTAGTAGCATTGAATACTTATATTTTTTTTTTAGCAATTATTTATCCAAACCGAATAAAAATTTAACAATGCGTTTTTGTATGAAATTATTTAAATACTCTGCTAATGTTATCGACTCGACAAACCAGCTTCAGTTACTATCTCCTAGATTATCTTAGTCTTTATTCATTGCGATTAATATGATTTACCAAACATAATTTATTTAAAACAATACAACGCGGAGATAAAAGTTCTCTCTTCATGAATTGGTTTTAATTTTTTTTTCCGGTTCTAAACGTAAAACGAAATAGTTACAGGAAAACTTTAATGTAATTTTAACTGGCGTGCTTATATTAATAAATCATTTTTGCCCATCGTTTTGTTATGTAAATAACCTGTGCGAATTTTTTGTTTGTAGAAACACGATCGTCGGCACAGCTAATAAAATAGTTTTTCTCGTCAGCGACTGATATAACAAACTCGAGTGCTATTTATTTAAGGCTGTATCGTGCAGGCGTTGTTTCTGGAAGGCAAGAGAAAATAGCGCTTCAATAGGGAGTTGGATGCACTGTGTACTGGTTCCCCCAGAAATAACAACCTCGTTATGCAAATGTTTCGACAGACTCGAATTGTGAATACTAGAGGGAAAACAAGCCCCCTTTAAAATGTATTTTTAAATTTTCTTTTTTTTAAATCCATCTACTTGTTTGTAGTTGGTTAACCAGATGTGACTGATACGAGAGTTTCTGTGTCGGCGTGGGAGGACAAAGAAAACTGTAACTGGATTTCCTGGTCAAATAACTGCTAAAATTTTTTTAACTTTGTTTTATACACATCTTTAATTTGTTGGTATTTCGTTCTATTGAATTTCTTTCTCGCTTGTGTTCTATACGGTATTCATGTGATCATCATAACCGTGATGTTAATCTGAAAAATAATTCGATATACAAAATTACTCTATGAACGGCTGTCGCCCTGAGGTTCAACTAGACGTTATTCGCAGCAAGAGAGACGTAATCAAAATGTAATCTATTCATAATTTTGACGTTATTGTACATAAAAATTGAATAGTTACAATGAATTGTTTGTCGTTCATTTAATTTAATCCAAGCGTCCCCACTCACTTTCCTTCCTTGTTCCTTTAACTCATACCGCTGTTTCTCTTGGTGTGCCACTGAAACCAGAATGCTCATATCTTGTATTGTTTTATGCAGACTTGTTTTACGTGTATGTATATATGTGTTTCTGCTTCTAAATAATTTTTAAAAATCTTATAATTATTTTATTTTAAATTGATTTTAGTCATAAAATCAGATTTTTTAGTTGCGTCTGTGTATTGTTTAGATTCCCTTGCTTTCTTTTTTATTACTGTATCTGTAACTACGATTTTATTTTTTGTTTCAGGTGAGTGGAAAATCCAGTTTGGTGCTAACGACTCTGGAATCTTTCCTTAGATATCAGGCGAGTAAATTTTTATTTCGAAAAGTGAATGTGTGATGCGAGTAACTGTCTATATGTTTACTTGTCCTTCCCATTGTGCTAGTAAGACATGAAATTATAACGGAATTTTGTTGATAAAATACGCCTATTGGCATAACCATAAAGAACGAATTTGGCAACACTCGTAATATATATTTTTTCCTTCCCTGGAAACTTCTGTGAACCTCATACAGCTGTAAAAGATTACGGGGTAAGAAAGCGAGGACAAACAGAAAAAGTTGTAAAAAAAACAGTCACTTGTGGCTTTGATCAAAGCTCAAAGGCTGGGATGATGTGGTCTCTGGAACGTTGTGGGGGGGAGGGAGGGGGAGGGAGGGTGGTTGACAGGATCGACAAATGCGACTGAAGATCACGGTGGCGTAAATGTATCTAGAAGACCACCGTATAGAAACATTATATATATATATATATATATATATATATATATATATATATATATATATATGAGAGGGATAAAGCTTTACCGAGTCTTTGTAATAGAAGCCTTGAAAGTTACGTCGAAGTTCGCTAGATCTGCAGTTACAAAATAAAAACAAATTATTGTTCTCTTGTGCGGTAGAAAGAAAATATTTATACGGTACGGAAAATCGAAAGCTGAATGGTTTCTTGTAGTTATATATTTATTTTTATATAACCCTGTTGGTATTTAAATTATTTTACTTATGTTAAAAATTGAAGTATTTTCCGGGTGCATGTCCATAGTTGTGAGACCTAAGATTCCAATTTTTCCTACGACCTCTTAAAACCAAAATGATTTGTTTCTCGAATAGAAATTTTAAGCATAAAGTAAAAGTAAAAAAAAATTGTAATTTTTAGTTTTATCTAAATTAACGCTAGTAAAACTTTAAGTGATAAAACTCTTGGTTTGTTTAAAAAAAAATTAGGCATTTTAAATATTTTCACTGCTCAATGCTGTACAACACTTAAAAAATATCAAAATAAAATTGATCGCGTAGTCTGTAGTTAAAAGGAGTTGTAAATACAAAGTCAAAACAGACTAAGTTAATCCATTCAGGTAAAACACGAGTTTCTGCTATCGTCAATATATACCATTGTTTGGCGGCTGAAAATAAGGTATTGTTTCATCGAGAATTCAGTGCCTATACCTTTTGTTTACAGCTGGTGTTTGTTCATTATTCCCCTGTAAAGGTTTCCACACACGTTCCAGAAATCCTCTCGAGGAAAAACTGCGCAGACCAAGGGCCTTCGGGCCTAACACGAGCGGCCTGAATGTACCATTCTCCACGCGTTCCGGAAATCCTGTGAGGATTAACTGTGTGTGCCTGGTTTATAATATGTTCAGATGTGATAAAGCCATCTTCATATATGTTAACTGTTGTTGGGTGTTCAGATGCGACACGTGTCATTAAAAAAAAAAGTGAGAAAATGTGTGAAGGAGCGTGTATAGTGTAAAGTTCTTAAGGAAGCATACCTGTTGTCAGAACTGAAGTTAGCCCCAAAAGACTGGGACATCTATTTTAACTCCTTTCTGTACGCACTAATTATTATTATTATTATTATTATTATTATTATTATTATTATTATTATTATTTACTACAATGTTGTTGCGGAATTCGGCTCAATGGTTTTTAACATTTCGACGAAAACACACACAGGGATTTTCTTTTTTCCCTTCGGTCATTGCATACGTCACTTTTCACCGGCCAAAGGCACGGTTCTCATTCGTAAGTTTTTATAAGGTTTTGTATGACGTCGTGAGACACTGCTCAGCCTCAACTGACCTGGATTGGCGTCGCTTAGCCGCCAGCGCAGTCCAGTACTGCATAGACTTAAAGGGAATAAAGGCCACGCCATCTTGCAATTTCTAATAATTAAAGAGTAGATACCGCTTGCAATAAACCTTCCGTGCTGATTTGTTTGGTTTAACAGGGTCTAGGACTTAGCTTTGGCTACTTGTTAGAAGTCAATTAATTGCGAACTGGTGTTGATATCATGATAGGTGTAGTCGCCCGCGTGAAGTAATAAATAAATTTCCTCGCGGCGTTTACAGACAAGAGCTTGTTAATAAGTATGCAATCGCAATAAGGTATAGGCCTAGAAGGTCTGGGAAATAAGATTTATGGCATGACATGCAAAAAAATGGGATAAATAGTTATAGAACTAAAGCAAAAAATATGGAAAAATACAAAATGATTTTTTTTTTCATGCGTCTCCGGCGCCTGTAGTCTTCAGAAGTGCGCAGTTACGAGCCACACGCGCTCCGTATTTTCTGAAGGCTGGCCCGATGGGGTTTTCCTCTTTAGTATTTCAGGAACTTGTGTGGGGTCCTTTACCTAACCGCCACGTTGTGTGTGTGTGTTTTTTGCTGAGCACGCGAGAGCAAAAATTACCTCCCGCCTTCCCATTCTGCGTCGTCGTTATTAACTCTCGCTCCAGGAGAACGAGCGAAATCATTGAGAGTTACACCTTTTCCTTTATGTTCTGCGCTGCCTGGCATTAGCTTCTTTGGCGCGGCTATCCGCTCTCTTATCCCCTGCTCGTCTTGGGCTTTTCCAATCCGCCTGATTCACCGCTGAGGTGCTTTCTACTTCCCCCTCGAGGATTTGTGTGTTCATTTCGCAGAGAGAATGTTCACCGTATGCTTAAAACAGTAGACAGTCGAATCTTTGTTTCTTGTGTACCATGATAATGCAAAATTTCTTTGTATTTAAAACAATACCAATTACTTAAACATTAATCGAGTAAAACACGAATTAATAATATTAATAAATTAAATTAATGGTTAATAAATTAATTAATTAAAACAAAAGCAATTACTAATTTTCAAATTGTTTGCTTAAAGTTCTTGTGTTCTTAAAATTTGAACAAAAGATGAGAGACAATTCCACTATCTAGTTTCGTACAGTTGTTAAAAACAATTATCACTATCTTTTACTGGAACTTAAAAATATCGCGTATTATATATAATTAATATACACACATAATGTTTCCTGCTAATGAATGTACTTGCCTGGTTGAGTTCAGTTAAATGTAAACGCGGTAGGCCCATAATCATACTGAACGTTGGTTACAACTTCTATGGTGACTGCAGTGATGCCGAAACTTCAGCAAACACGAGAACTATAAAAAAAAATATTGCTGTATCCCAGAAGCCAAGTCAATTCAGATAAATTCTCGGGGAAAAATAAGATCGGGTTGAAGGTGCATATAAAAACAAAATAATAAATATTTGTTTTGGAGGGATCTGGGGATAGTGCCGTTAAGACTCGGCCTCCCACGACATGTGGGTTTTTTCCTTCGTTTTTGCATCATTACTCTTATTTAAGGGTTATTTATACAATTTTGACTCACTACCTCCCTTGCATTTATTATGGCGCACACATTTTCATCACAAATATTCACTTAGTGTCATGTGTGTAAAAAATCGCGCAAGTGTACGTAATTATGATCACTTGCGCAAATTTTTACATTGATATTACACTAAATGAATATCTTTCGAAAGTGTGTTGCAGAACAACAAATGCAAGTGAGGTATACCGTTAAAATTTTATAAATGGCCCTTAAAAAACGTAATAACGAAAAGTAAAAAAAAAAAACACATGGCTTTTGATACTGAACCTTATGAGCTCGTGGGTAAAACACGGTTGTATTTTATAGTTTAGGTGAGTTAAAACCGACGCAATATCGTCTTAATATCTTTATTTTAGACAGTTATTGCTATGGATTATACTTTTTTTTGTGAACTATTGCAGTGCATTTAAACATCTGAAGCCAAATTGTGAATTAGTTTGCGGTAGAAAAAGAATAATCAGGCGAAATACGTTCTTTTTATGTTCCAATCCACCAGACTTGCGCACAGTACGTCAAACTTGGAACGAATGGCCGCCAAATAACTCCGCGGGAAACGGAGCGCGCCGTTATATAAGGCAGTGTCTGAATTCGACTAACAAATTTCGTCTGAAATTTCGTCACGACAAAATAGGTTTTGAAACATACTACGACTTATGGTCCAAAATGCTTTCCATGGATGGTATACGTCTTTGAAGCTGGGGCTGAACCACAATTTATTGTAAACAATAAAGCAATTTAGATAGAAGCGAATTTTACCACTAGCAAAATTTTTTCAGTGAAGTAATTTGGTGTATTAACACACCACCAAAATTTGTTGAAAATAAAGGTGTTGCCCCCAATTATTTAAATGTAATAATTTTGCTACAGCGTTAAAATTCGCGTTCGCGATGTGTTAGAACTTAGTTTCATTAAGCATTGTTTACAATATTGTTTACAATAATGTTTCTAAGGCCCCAAACTTATGACGTATATCAGTCTTAGGAAGCCGTATATGCGTTTTCAACTTAACTTTGTCGGGATGAGCCTGCGGCCGTAGTTCGTCGTTGTAATTCATACTCGCTCTGTATTCGAGGGGGAAAAGACAAGACGGAGCTGTGTGCCTTGCATCAGAGATTCCACCTTGGACAAACTTTGGCCCTTTTCTTGGAGGGCGCTCGGGAGTTTTTTTTATATATATATATATTTCTTTGTGTGGTGGCTTGTGGTCGCTTGGAGGGAGAGGCGAGCTGGGTCGATGTTAAGTACACACTCCGGACTTGTCAGGGGAGTGAGAATAAACCCTTTTGTGGACGGGCAACACGACGAACACCGAACGAGTAGAAAGAGAAGACACCAAGAACTTCTTCGATTGCGAAGAATTTATAAGGTTTCAGTGCTGTCCTGCCCGCCTTTGAGATTCAGAGAGAACTACGTCCCCTCATCCTTTCACAGTGGGGATTAATTTTGTTGAGTATCTCACTTTGAATTTTTTCCATTTTCTCGTCATTACTTTTATGGGCTATTCTTGGAATTTTGACTAGATAATTTCCTTTGCATTTGTTCTCTCAGATATTTCCAATACTTATTCACCACGTGTAATGCATCTAATGTGTGTAAATAGTCTCACAAGTGTTCGTAACTTAGTGAATAACTGTTTTGAAAATATGTGTGAGAGAACACCAAATGCTAAGGAAGGTTTCGTGTCTATTTTAGGAATACTTCTTAAATAAAAGTAATATCGAGAAACATGTAACTTTGAGAGACCGAGCTTTAAGGGGGAGATATACGAATATGTTAGTTCACATATTAGAATTACAAAGGCTATAAGTAGCAGCAATTATCGTTTAACTTAACGTAATTACATTAAACTAAAGTATGCTTTAATGAGAAAAAAATTAAATTAATGATAGGAAATAATTATGACTTCTGTTAGAACCAAGTCGGCATTTTTCTGTTCCTATCCCCGCTTTTTAACACATGTTAAATTTGTGTTTTTCTATGTCTTTACTACTTAAATTATTTTTATTTGCAACTTGAAACTTAATAATTCGCTTATCTCAGGAACGACATAACGCATTAGCCTCCTTCAGTCTTTAAAAATAATTTTTTTTGTAGTATTCTCAGCTAATTTAGATCGGGGGTTTAAGAGTTGCTCTAAACGAGGTGTCTCATTATCTAGGGGATAAAATATTTAAGTGCATCTGTAAACTCCTGGTGTACATTCGAAGTTTGGATTCACAGTGTCTTATATGCACACATATTTTGAATGTATTATCTAATTTAGGAAAGCAGTGTTTTTTTATAACACACCCTCCATTCTGACCGGTGCATCTTAAATTACGGAGTTTTTTTTTTGCATCTCTCTCGTGCTGGCACAGTGTATGATTTCCTTCTGCAGGTTTCGCTACGCCTTTATTAGCATGTATCTAATTCGGCCAAACTTGTCATGCTATGTAACGTATCACACATTCAAGCATAGACTATTGCTCGTAGATAATTTATGATGAAACACTAGAGATAGGGTTAAGACAAGTTTCCAATGCGACTAATTACGGGAAAAAAATTCAAATATTTAAATATTAGATGGAATGTTTCTTACCACTTTGGGAAGTTTATAGAATAAGGAAGGTGCGAATATATTTTAATTTTTTCTCATTTTAGTTGAGCAGGGTCGAAGCATCTGCACGAGCTAGCGGGGCATGCTTCCCAGAATAGTCAATAAATTTACCAATGACAGAGGGAAAAACATTTGGCGCATCGGTGTGAAAATTCGCGGTCACGGGAAGAAAGGACCGGTGAAGAAAGGTGCTGTGATAATTAATTTTGTTCCTCTTTCCAACACTCGAGTTTGCTATGATTCGACTACTTGCACATCCTCACGCGATTTTGTGTGTATACATTTAAGAATTATAATATATGAAATGTAAAGATGTATAAATGTTTACATACTGTAAATATAAGTATATATGTTAGCTGTAGTGCCCATCGTAACGGGTTATTTGTCAATTTTTGTCTCGAAACATTTTGATGACTGAACCCCAAAATGTGTTATTTTACATCAGTTTTTTTTTGTGCGTCTTTATATTTTTTTTTGTGAAATTTTACATCAGTTTTTTTTTTGTGCGTCTTTATATTTTTTTTTTTGTGAAAACACAATTTTAAAGATTTCAAGATTTCTCCGAACTAACGGCTTGGCCAAAGTAACGTTAAACATTTTGGTTAGTATATAATCCGGTTGTTACTGTGAGCCATTAGAGGCCCGCCTACCTGTACGCAGCAGATGTGCAGGGCTTCAGACGATATCACGCGATTTGAAAACTGCTTAATATATCGGAGGGTGTCTGTTTATGAAAACAATTAAATAACATGCTGAGAGCGGTTGGGTGGTTCTATTTCCATATTACGTTTTTAAACAGTATTTTTAGGAGATTTAAAAGGTTGAAACTGGTGCTCTCAGAAATATTTTTAGAAATTAAACGCCCGGTAAGTATTCTTGAAAGCACCCAAGGACCGTGCATTACAACTTTTTCATCTCTCCGCCATTCAATGTTACTGTTACTGCTGCAATTTCATAGTTGCCCCATGCAGGACGAAAAGACTGCGCGCCGGATCTGAGGAGATACCACGCTAGAAGCACCAGCGAGCGTCACACATTCCGACTCATTAACAGACACACCCTTGAATAGGCGTGCCCTTTAAAACTGCTGTTATTTTAAAACGGTGAAACTTTAAATAACGTCCAAATTGTATTTAATCTTTTAACCTATGATCTTTCGAAATCGCAGCTATGTCGATCGAGTAATCTTTGCGTGGAAGATTGGCAAGACAACACTATAAATATCGACGATCACCATGAAAGTTGACACCTCTGAGTGTTTTTTTCATGGAGAAGGTTTTTATGCTATCCATTTTGCTATAACTCGCCACTAGATGGCGCTGCAGCGCAACTTCTATACCGTTCAAGCGATTGCCATGAAAATTGGTGTACATATTTAAACACAGATAATATTTTCCAAACATATTGTTTATCCACATGCGTTACCCTGGATATTAGTATTAGTATTTGAATTATTTTAAATTGGTTCGAGTATATAGCGAGTGGAATAGTAAAATAAAATATTCATTCACGTAAATTATTAATAAAAAATTGCATGTATTTATCATCTATTTATACCAATATAAATTATAAAATCTTATGAATATGAGTAATATTTCGTGTTTCCAAATGGTTCTAAAACGCTAGAATCTATACAATTTAGAATCTATAGAATTTAGAATCTATAGAATTTAGAATCTATAGAACTTAGAATCTATAGAAATTATAATCTATAGAACTTAGAATCTATAGAACTTAGAATCTATAGAACTTAGAATCTATAGAATTTAGAATCTATAGAATTTAGAATCTATAGAATTTAGAATCTATAGAATTTAGAATCTATAGAATTTAGAATCTATAGAATCTAGATTACATATATATTTTAGTTATAGAAAGGTGAATAAATAAACAGTGGCAGGAAAACATCTGCCGGGTTCTGCTAGTGTGTGTGGTGTAGGTGTGTGTGTAATATATATATGGCCTTTTTGTTCTAACCCTTGGCCGATATAAGGTTCGTGTTCCTGGGGTGCGGACGGAGCGCCGGAAACAAGAGACCATCGCGCCGCCTATCTTCATCTCGAGGCGACATGCGCGCCCCTCCAGCCAGCCGACAGACCTCCTTCGCGACCCGGGGGAAGGGCCGGATGTGTTAGGGAATTTCAGATTGCCTTGGGGGGGGGGAGCGGCGGCTGTCACGAGAGAGGGGGGGGGGGGAGAACCCTATAAAGACAAGACGGCGTCCCATGCGACGATCGGGATCTTGTTGTGTTTCGGAAAGGATGACGAGAAGTAGGGTTTGTTTGGCGGGCGGGTAAGGTGGGGAGGGGTTGTTTGTGTCCCGCTCTGGCGTCTATGGGGGAGAGAAAAAAATGGCCGGCGGAAGTGACGTAGCACGTGAATCTCCAGGGGAGGACCATCATGTAGCCCAATAGATGAAACTCACCCACGACGTGGGCAGGTGGGCGCCATTTACCTCCTCCTTCCTCTTTTTACCTCCTGGATCAGCCCCGGCGATGGTATGTTCGCCCTGGATGGGTAACGAGTCTTCTGCTGTTTGCTCTCCTACCCCTCGGTCTGAAAGAAGGGGGGAAAAACGCCCTCTCCGCGCTCCGCAGCATCCTCATCAACTTCCCGCGCGGATCCCTCGCCGTGTGCGCGCGGGCCCGCCCGACCGCAATCTGCCTCCCTCCCCTCTACTCCCCCACCATCTCCACGGATCCCTTTATACGAGCTCCCCAGCCGGCGCGCTTGCATCGGGCTTTCCCTGTTGCGGGCTCGTGGCGTGCGTGTCGTGCTGTGCCGGGGCGAAAATAGGTTCCCCGTGCGTGGGGTAGCTTCCTCACGGATGCCTTAACCGTCTATATAGTTTGGTTTTTATTTTTTAATAACTCGTTTATTTTCTGTTTTCAAGGTGTGCACATTCCGGAAATTCGGTGAAATTGAAATTGGTTTGGGAAATTCGAGGAATTTACTTTAAGGAGATTTAGCGAGAAGTTCCCAGCCAGCCCGCATGCTTGCTTGCGGATGGGGCGCAGTCTATCGCCGCTACACGCCAATCCTGATAACAACGGCGCCTCGCACTCTCCCCCCCCCCTCCCCCCCGCTCCTTTTTCGCGGAGTCTCTAGAATTCTCGTGCGGCTCTGGAGGGTTTGGCACGTTCCCGAGAGCCCTGCCTGCGTAAAGTGGCGTAACTAGGACGCCATTGTTCTGGGAGGTTCGAGTGTCAAGTAGATCCTGATGACGCGACACTTCGAAGGGTGCGAGACCATTCCAGAAGGACTGAGGGGTATATAAGCGATGCCAGCCTCCCCAAGGCAGCGAAGTGACGAGTGACCCCTTTGTGAGCGAACGTGGACAGGCGAGACTGGCTTCGTGTGCGGGGACCAGTGAATGAGGACTGTGCTGTGTGCGAGGCAGTGAGTGTAACGGGACAGAGTTGCGAGGTTAGTAAACGATCAGCAGGGAGAGACACTTGTCATTTCTAGTTACAGTGGGGAGAGGAAACTGTGGATTAAATGAAAGTATGATTCATTTGTAAACTGATATTTGAAGTGTGGTAATTTAATTAATAAGTGTAGATACTATTTAATAAATAAAACTGGTTTTAATTATGTAGGCTATTTATTTCGAACCGGTTTTCTCACTTAACAGTATACTGCACAGTGTTATTTTTATTTAAAACAAGTTGTAATAAACTATATACTATAGTAAGAAAAAAATATTAATAACCGTTGTAACCCGTTATAAGACAGGAAACACAGAACTGAAATAAAAACCGACAGTAACGGTAAACTCAGAACGAACTGAAAACGCTGGCAGCGCGGTAATGGCGACTGGCGGGCGAGGTCTTCATACGGACTCCATCTTAAAATATGAATGAGAACTGCTCGATTCGTGCTGGAACACAGAATGTGTGTTGAACCATATAATGCTGGACTAAAGACCTTTCCAACTGTGTACAATGATACACTAAATTTACATTGTTACGCGATTTTACTACGTCTATTTTTCCAATGATTTCATTAATTATTGGTGTCCTCTTTGTCTCATACTTACCAATTTGCACATTATGGCACTAACATTCATTGCGAATTTTAGAAGTAATACAAAATAAAACTTTTATAGATCTTACACATAGAAATTATACGGAAAAATTAAAATTTCTGGCATTTTTTACATGCTTTATATTAGCTTCACCTGTATGTTTGTCTGTCCGTCTGTAACTCTGTCTGTCCGTCTGTAACTCTTTCGACTAAGTGAGTGACTCATCACAGTAAAATGTCCCACCCATTTCATTACGTTCGTTAGCCGAGCGGTCTAAGGCGCGCGACTTCTGTGACGTCAGCTTTCGGATTCAAAGATCGTGGGTTCTACTCCCGGCCACGCCGAAAAAAAAAAATTTTTTTTTCCCCGGTAAATTCTAATATTATATCCATACATCTAACTGCAAATGATTCGTAGAGACTTTACCATTTCTTTGTGACGTTGCAACTCCAATTAGTTATCTCAGATGGTAATAGGTAGTGTCGGTAACTCATTTCCCTATGATAATTATACATAAATATAGTTTAAAAAACTAAATAAAACATGCTTTTAAAGAATATCAAACTAAAAAGTTAAAAATAAATATAGTTTAAAAAACTAAAAAACATGCTTTTAAAGAATATCAAACTAAAAAGTTAAAAATAAATATAGTTTAAAAAACTAAAGAAACATGCTTTTAAAGATTATCAAACTAAAAAGTAAAAACTAATTTTAAAATTTAATTTATGACAATAGTATATAAGCAATACTAGTATAAATGAGAAAAAAGCATGGGGCGCTTAATATTCAAAAAATATGGCACAAAGCGCCTCAAGCTTTTTTCTCATTTATACTAGTATTGCTTATATACTATTGTCATAAATTAAATTTTAAAATTATTTTTTACTTTTTAGTTTGATAATCTTTAAAAGCATGTTTCTTTAGTTTTTTTAACTATATTTATTTTATATTGGGATACAGCTTTGAATTACACTGTCACATCTTTAATTTACACTTTCACCTATTTAATTTTTTCTCCTCCTGATTTATGACTGTTGTTGGAGTTCTTGGGTTGTAATAGTCTAATAATTTTTTATGGGAGGGTGGGATCAAAATGAGCAGTGGATTTGACTGAGGGATATGATAAATGGATGAAAAATAATCAGTAACCATAAGATGTGATGTCAGGGAGGGATGGTAATTTTATACAGCAGAACAATTTGTCCATATATGCTGCTAGTTATAACACACACAGCATCGTATGAGGTCGGCTAAATTTAAGTTAAATTGTATGTTTGTTGTTTTTCAGAAATGACCCATCAGAATTTGATTAATGAATATTCAGATCAACTATAATGCAACTAAAAGTATATACATGTTTTTCAGTGGGTTTCAGATAATTACAAACACGTAAAATTTTTGAGTGACCATTTCCAGCCAGTAAGGCGTTCAAATATCAATATAGTAATCTTAGTACTGTGTTGACTAGTGACCGCCAGAAGCGGTTCCCAATATTTTAGACTTGTGATGTTCACAAAATTTTTTTACAGCTATTAACTCTTATTTTCGTCCGGTACATATATCTGATGTATATTGAATAACTTTCTCTGGAAACGTAGCACACTTATCTGTACTTATATATATATATATATATATATATATAATTGAGTTAAAAGTAAGCTGTATTGTTAGTGCTGTCAATCTAAACACTTAGTAATGAACTTACAATCCCAGATTATGATAGCGTAGATCGTTAATTTCTGCATAGCCAGCGTTCACTGTTTATCGTTGCCATCACTTAGGGACAAAAGGTTTTATTTTAATACCTCGTGACTTAAATAGAAAAAACCAAACAAGGATTTGAAAGTGCTTAATCTGTAACCAATCATTGGTATGCAATAAAAAATATAGCGGTTAGTAACTTCGGATTACTATAATTTCTTAAGTTTTAAATTTTTTTAATGAGAACTTAAAATTTAGAATTAAAAAATTGCCCCTCTTGTTTTATTGGCTATACTGTTATTTAGGCATGCAAACAGTTTGCATAGATTATACTCAGGAACCCGTTTCTTTGGAACCGTAATGTGATAAACATTTGGTATAGTGTTCGTTTTTTTTTATGGCAGCTTCTGTTTTTGATGTTGGCTACAGCCATTTGAATTACTAACTAAAATTGTTGCATATAAATAAATTTTTTCCCTCTGTAAACTTCGGTAGCTACGCGGGAGACTGAAAATGAAGCAATAAATATTAACACAATGTCTGGTATTGATTGTTCGATGCCATGATTTGCGCGTACTTTGTGTGCTTTCTGAACAGTCCCTACCCCTCCCCCCCCCCCCCAAACCCACATCATACCAAACAACGGCCTCTTTCCGTAGAAACTGGCATGTCCATTTCATATGTATCCATACTGGACAATAAATATTTAGAATAACTGACACACACAGTCGTGTTGTATAATTTAGTGAATGTATTGAAACCATCCATGGTCGCTCTATGTATATTGTTGTGTGCACTTGAAAGTGAATAAATATTAATTTCTCGATACCTTATAACTCGTTGAAAGTCTTAACAGTAATTCGTTAATGAACGTCACGGCGCAGCGATCGCTTGTCCTTTCAGCCATTTACGTAGCGCATAATGCTCGGGAAATTCAAAATTACGCGCTGCTGTGCGCGCCTGTAACTTTGCATATGTTCTTAAAAAAATTGCTTGTTTTGGCTTTCCGTAACGTCCATTAAATGTATGCCCCTTTCGCGAACATCCTGGTAATAGTATAGATGGGCTAACTGTCCTTAAATTTTATCCGAATCGGTTTAGTAGTGATAACTACAGCTATACGATTTATTATAAACGTTGGTATTCGTCTTTGAAGTTGAATGAATAACTTTTTATTGTAAAAAACAAACTTATTTAGATAGAACACTGAGCGTCATATAATTCTGCAACCACCGGGAATTTTCTCACTGTCGAAAAATAATTCCATTGAAATACTTCGGGATAGTGACAAGTAAAACAATACTAATCATAAAGCCATTTCTTCCTTCCTTTTTAATGAAATAACTTCTCGACAGCAACGTGTTTTTCTGTGGTTGTAGAACTTTATTCAGTTAAACACAATCGAGACGCTTAGTGTTCTATCCTTTTTTTTTATATTTACAAAATTCTTTTACAAAGATACACCAGCCTTGGGAAATACTTTAGACCACAAGTCTGTGTGTGTGTGTGTTATATATATACATATATATATACACACACACGCGCGCGCGACTTATATACATATGTTTAAGCTTATTTTGCCGTTTTAAACCTGCAGCCGAATTTCGTTGGTCGAAGTCAGCCTCATCTTGTATTACGTAGTAGGATTTAATAAATTTGGGTTAACAATGTCTGTGTTTTCCACAGCTTATGGGAATCATACAGTGTTGCTTACATAGCTCCACTCCCGTAATATTCCTTTATAAACACCTAGAAACAACCGGAGCAATTCCCAACATGGCGGCGGAAGTAATAGCCTTTTAACGATGGCGCCGTTAAAAAGTTGGTCGGGGACGAGCATAACCCCCCAGTGCGTTCAGCAGTTACGACGACGGCCGACAAGCCAGGGAGCATTGCGATGCCCGCGCAGTCTTTCTAATTAAATTTCTGTCCTCGGTGCCGGCGTGAATAAGAAGAAAAAAATTAAAAGGGAGTGGGCGGCGGGCAGACAGCACGAGGCATAAGGCCTTAAAAACGAAAGGGGTTTGAAAAGGTTTTTGGGGTTGGGGAAGGGGGGGTGACTTTGTTCGCCAGGCGCGGAACTAGGGGTCGCGCATAAAGTCAACACATTAAAGAATTAATCAACGATGCCGTGATGGAGACCTTTAGATCCCCTTTTCTCTCCGCCCCAACGCGCGTGGAAACCTCCCCTCATCCCCTCCCCCTACAAACTCAATCTCTCTGGCTTTACGCACCTACCCGGGGATTAACGACGTGAGCTCGAGGCAGGGGCTTGTTTTATGGTGGAAAGGGAGGGGGGGGGGGGAGGTATTTAGAGTGGCGCACTCCGCTTATTGAATCACTTACGCGAATTACCGCGGCTAATCCAATCTCGCCTTTCGGGGACGCCGGAAACGGCCGCGTGTAAACGTCGTATCCACCGCCCCATTCCCCCAACCCCTCACGCGTGCATTGCTCTCGCGAGTCTGCAATTCCTCGTCGTGCGTGATCGCCCAGGCGGGCCCAGGTCAGAGAAATAATTGCCGTCACTGATGCGAGCTCCCGTGGCTGACTCCAGATGCCCCACGGCCTGGTCGTCACGCATCAGGAACGGCAATTTTGAACATCTGCAAACCCACTTTCAGGGATGTTGAGATAGTTATCTCGAAAAAGAATTGTGGGTAAATTTGCCTGTAATTTACGGTAACATTTTCTGCAAGAAACCCACATTTTGCCCAACGTTTTATGTAAACACAACAAGATAACAAAGTAAAGAAATACACTTCTGTGCATTCGAAAATATTCCACATTTCTATGCCTACTTTTATAACTTCTCTTAAGTTTTTTACCGGTACCGTAATATAATAATAACGGTAAAATTTTGCAAGTGATATGAAACATGCACGCGTACAGACTACAGCATTTGTTATTGCATAAAAACACAAATTTTCCGTAAAATTGCGTGGTTATAAAAAGATTTTTCTCTGTAATTTTTACTCGTATTACTGCGGCCATATCTGTCAAGTCATTCCTGTCAGCAACTGTACAGCGTAAGACTTCCAACATAACCTGTCGTACACTGATTTAAACTGACACCATGTTGCAAATTGTATTAATAGTTAACCATTATTTTAATTTTTTTTTTCTGAAAGAAACCGAGTGCTAATGGCACAACTATGTAATTTTGTCTCTGGATTCCGAATGACCCGGGTCTAATCCAGATCCATCCCACCAGTATTCAGCATCAGACATTTCTGTAGGCGAATGCACTGTCAATTTTCCGTTTTCTCCTTGGTACGTAACTGAAAAATCATTTTATATAAGTTGGGGAAAATGCAACGTATAAGTCCGCTCTTTTTTCCTCATTATCCCTCGATTTTTATTTATTTTTCGTTCGAGTGGTCTCTGTATTTTGTTGTCTGCTGCGACTCATATCTCTTACTTTTTCCTCGCTCTTACTTTTTTCCTCGCTCTCTATTACTCTTTCTCTCTTTTATCGTGTTTATATTACACTATTTTTCTTTATCTTTCTCTTTCACTCTTTGTTTTTCTTTCCCTCTATTTCGTTTTTTTTCTCTGTTTCTCCTCTCATTTTCTTTCTCTATGTTTCTCTTTATTTCTTCTCTTTCACGCTTTTAATTTTTTTTCTGCTCCACCCCACCTGTTTCTTCTCTTTCCACTCTTCTCACTTTCTCCTTTCTTTCTCTTGTGCGCTCTCTTTCGCGCTCTCTAATATGTCACCTAATTGTGTACATAACTGCTTTATGTATGTTCGAAATGCTTTATCTCCCTGCAGCACAGTGGCTCTGACAAGAGATCACAAAGTCTCGCGGCTCGTTGTTAATTTTCCTGCATTACGGCTGGTCTTGCTCACAGTTAATCGTCTTTTCGAAGCCTGGTAATTTTTTTTTCACGTGGTTATTTGCTCTGGGGTTTATTCCGATTTCGCGCGCATTCCAGGCACGGTAATACAAGGGAACCATTAATAAAAAAAATTTCCTCCGTCAGATATTAATTTCGTGCCCGTGTAATCGGAATAAACGCGTTTTTAATCAACGCACTTGGATATTTTGCTTCATTTTTTTTTCTTTTTTTTTATCCCAGTTAAACCGAAAGGGCAGATCGTTAATTACTCTTTATTGCATACACACAGCACTCTGCTATCGTTACAGCTTCAGAGTTTTTTTTATATTGATAAACGATGTAAATAATTAACACAAAACGTTTGAAAATGGCATGGTTCAGAAACTTTTCTGATGCCAAAGGTTATTGTGGATTATAAAAATAACGTTATTTATTGCGATTTTCGTATCCCAACTGCCTCCGTGATTTAAATGTTTCTGATACGTGTTGATCGTGATTCTTATCAGCCATCACATTTGACAACTTTAATTACACCAATGTTTTCCGGACAAGTTTTTATTTTGCTGTGGCATTAAAATATTGGTAACATTAATTATTGAAGTGAGAATTTTCGAAAACCAAAACAAAAATTTGGGAAAAGATTTTTCTTTGCCAAGTAAATTTGTAAGAATTATTTCACGTGATTATTATTTTAAAATTTACCTTGCGGCCATTTTTTTTTAAATAATTTAATAAAACCAGGGTGTATGGCTGCGTGAGTTAGGACAATGCGTAATATAGCGTTTTTTTCCGGCAGCCCACTGACATTAAAAAAATATATTTTGCACTTTAAATCGCTGAAATACGTTCAGAACTCAAAGTGCAGGGAGCACATTTTGACAGCTTATTGCAGGGTTAACGCGCTCCCCGTCCCTGATAAATGATAGCGCAATTTTCTCATGGGCTAAAAGCCACGAAACTTTTTTTTCACGCTAGTGATGTCCAACTTCACTATTTTCGAGGGCCAGCAATCATTTTTGAATCTTATCCAGGGGCCGGACCTGAATTAATATCAAATTTCTTTAGGATACATTTTTAATGACGTGTTATTCTGTAAAATGAACAATATATGCATGTGGCATTTGATGGGGAAAAAACTTTCTTTAAATGTATTTAAGAATTATAAATAATGCTTTAAATCTATGAAGTGCCAGAAAACACTATATGGCTGCTGATAACTAGGGCCGTCGAGAGGTTACCATGAGGGAAAAAGGGGGGGGGGGGGGAGATTTAATATCGAAATTTTTATTACTGCATGAGTTTACCCTGAGAGCAGGATGAAATCACAAGATTATTTATAATATAATTAATTGAAAACCTGCAAGTTATACATTACGCTCAGGTCACATTTACAGTTATGTGCATTTTAACGTTTGCAGTTATTTGATTTTTTTAAAAATTAAACTTCTTTGCTGAGATGGCTACAATTTTCAAACGTTACGAAAATTCCAATCGCACGAGGGGAATAATTAGGTACGTGGAGGGGAACCGGGTTAAGAGGGTGGTGGGGGAACTGGTAGAGGAGTCCCCAGGGAAGGAATTAAAATGACTCTGTATACTTGCACCCTTGAATACTTGCACCCTTGAATACTTGCACCCTTGATTACTTGCACCATTGCATACTTGCACCATTGCATACTTGTACCCTGGCATACTTGTACCCTTGCATACTTGTACCCTTGCATACTTGTACCCTTGCATACTTGTACCCTTGCATACTTGTACCCTTGCATACTTGTACCCTTGCATACTTGTACCCTTGCATACTTGTACCCTTGCATACTTGTACCCTTGCATACTTGTACCCTTGCATACTTGTACCCTTGCATACTTGTACCCTTGCATACTTGTACCCTTGCATACTTGTACCCTTGCATACTTGTACCCTTGCATACTTGTACCCTTGCATACTTGTACCTTGCATACTTGTACCCTTGCATACTTGTACCCTTGCATACTTGTACCCTTGCATACTTGTACCCTTGCATACTTGTACCCTTGCATACTTGTACCCTTGCATACTTGTACCCTTGCATACTTGTACCCTTGCATACTTGTACCCTTGCATACTTGTACCCTTGCATACTTGTACCCTTGCATACTTGTACCCTTGCATACTTGTACCCTTGCATACTTGTACCCTTGCATACTTGTACCCTTGCATACTTGTACCCTTGCATACTTGTACCCTTGCATACTTGTACCCTTGCATACTTGTACCCTTGCATACTTGTACCCTTGCATACTTGTACCCTTGCATACTTGTACCCTTGCATACTTGCACCCTTGCATACTTGCACCCTTGCATACTTGCACCCTTGCATACTTGCACCCTTGCATACTTGCACCCTTGCATACTTGCACCCTTGCATACTTGCACCCTTGCATACTTGCACCCTTGCATACTTGCACCCTTGCATACTTGCACCCTTGCATACTTGCACACTTGCATACTTGCACACTTGCATACTTGCACACTTGCATACTTGCATACTTGCACCCTTGCATACTTGCACCCTTGCATACTTGCACCCTTGCATACTTGCATACTTGCATACTTGCATACTTGCACCCTTGCTTGCATACTTGCAAATGTACCAATATATATATTCATCTGACCTCGCCCAAAGAGAATTGTGTTTCCTATACCTAATATAATAAGCTAGAAGTTTCACTTGTTACGCGCGTGGAATCCACGCACACATTTTTGTATTAAATTGTGGGGTGTGAAGATTTTACCTAAGTAATGGGGAAGGGGTCCCGATACAATAATTTGTCCCAGGACCGTTGGTATCTCTCGACGGCCCTGCTGACAACTTAGTCTACGCATGCAAGCTCGTACACGATAGTATGGCATAATATTTCTTTGTTGTGAAAGGAAAATTAATATATGGTAGTGTGCGGTTGCGCCGGGAGGCCCCGGGGGTGGGGGTGGGTGTGGGGCCGACTGTTGGGTCCTGACCACTCCCTTCCTGGATTAAAAAATAACGCTAAGACCGAAAAAGATAATTATAGCAATTTAGTTAAATATGGAGAGCTACTATTTTGGAAGGATTAGTTTAATCCTTAGTGGGTTACCATAACGTAATTCCTCGCCATTATAGCCCGACATGCCTCAAACACAGAAATGGCAGGAATTATATTTTTCCTTCTTTCTTTTAAGTGGTATATATTTAAAACCAATTATCCAGCTGGTAATATCGAGAAAGTGTTTAGTTGAACGTAAACGGATAATAAGACGATCCCGCGACATTCAGCGGTTGATTTACAACTTGTGTTAAGAATGGGTAGACTTATAAATTATTCCGCTAAATTCTGCTATTGATTTCTAAAAAGTCGAGCGGAGCCTTTGGAAACTGATTTGAAAAAAAAAATTAAAACTTTGATAAACTTTGAAAAAAAAAATTGTCAGCCTCCTCATAGCACTGTAGGCCCATCCACTATGCGTGTGTGATTGTGAAGAGACAAATATGATGACTCGCTGAGTGAGGTCGCCACGTGAGGATTCCCTCTAGTTGACACCTAGTTGAGGATAGCTGTGTGATTGTGAAGGAGCGGGCAATCAACGAGATGGAAGAAAAGGGGGGGGGGGGGGGAGGCGGTGCTTATCTCGCCGCGCGCAAGCAGCTTGCAAGGGTCGTGCGGACACGGGACTCTGCAAGGACAATCGCGAGTCGGCCGCGGCGGGTGTGCGCCTTGTAATTAATTAATTATTATCCCCCCGTTCGCCGTATCGCGTGTCGTCGGGGCTTTCCGCTCAGCTGCGCCAGGTTCTTTCCGGCGGGGCGTTGCGTGTTGCTCACCAGGGGCGCAAATCTGCACGATTGGCCGGGGGAGAGGAGGGAGAGCGTGGGGTTGATAACGTAAGATACTTAAAATACAAAAAAGAATTTAAAATACCCCCCTTTCCCCGACTTTGCAATCCTCACTTGAAGCTACTATTAGTAATTAAAAATCCATTAAACACTTATCGTATTTTTACCATTGTTTTGTTTTTCTAGCCTGTACCGTTCTACACCATCCATACCATACTGCATCAGGTCGAGGTTAACCTTGTTCTTGTAAATTTCATCGAAGTAACAGGATAGGGTAGACCGGGGGAAATCGGGTCAATTTTTTGAAATTCCTGAATAAGTATAAAACCAATATTAATTTACCATAAAATAATCTACAGTAATATCAGTCATACCTTTATGTACATATTTACATACAAACATTAGCCAATCTTCCTTACGAATTGACATTAAACTTGATAAAAGGAAAATGAAATGTTTTGACCCGATTTGGACAGAAGTGGGGTAAATCGGATCACAAGTGGGGCAAATAGGATCAACAGATTTTCTTTTCTGTTTTGACAGACACATTCCGCATACAAACTGTTTACACTAAAAAGCATTGACACAGCGCTCATGCTACCACATTTTGCAAGACTGGCACTGAATCTAGTCTCCAGCAGTGCAGCTTCTGATGTCTTTGTAAGCAATTTTGCACATGTTGCAGAGAACATCTTCCTCATCATCCTGGCCTTCTTCCAAAATTTCCAACTCGGATGTGTTTTTAGTTTTTGTTCGCTTCTTCGTCTTCAGAGGTTCAATTTTGCTTTGCTTGAACTTAATTTAACACCTGCTTCTTGCTTTTCAACTTCCTGGATTCCAACAATGTGCGATTCTCTTTTGACAGTAGCCTTAGAGAAGCAACAGTTTTTCGTTCACCTATTCTCTTTGGTGTTAATTTTTCCGGTGTTGGTAACAGGCATCTCACTTCTTCTGTGGTGCTCCTTCCACTTACATCTTTGGCAGTGAACTCGTAATTCTATATTTACATGGATAATATTTTCATTATTTTAACATGTCCTAAACTTCAATATTATTATAAGTACTTACAAATTTTAACTAAAGTTGAAGTCATGTGCCTTAAATTCATTTTTTCCACTTATTTAGAATAGGTCTTAACTTACAAATTGAGAAAGAAGAATAAAGTGCTTCACAATATAGCAAATATATGAAGCGACCCGATTTCCCCACTGTATGCAGTGACTCGTTTTACCCCAACGGCAGCGACCCGAGTTACCCCATTTCGCACTTTAAAAAAAAAGAAAAATATTATAAATTCTGTCAAACATATAGAGCTTCAGTAATGCAGAAGAATGTTGATTGGGTACATATTTTCGTACTCCATTACTTAAACTACAATACTATTTCGAAATGCGAACGTAAAGGCTTATTTGAAACAAAATAAAACTTACATTGTTAAGAATTTTCCACTTCAGGACTACACAGGTTCGGGTTCATGTCGCACAGACTACCAGAATGTTGTTACAGACGATGTTCGCCTTGTAGTGGACGGTTGTATAGACAGATAGCAGCACTCTTTGGTAGGTTCCGTAGACTCCAGTTCATTCTTTCGCCACAAGACAGCAGATCTTGTTACGATGACCCGGTTTACCCCGTGACCCGATTTCCCCCGGTCTACCCTACCGAATATTTCGAATCGATCAGACCTGTGGATGTGTGGGCTCGCATCTCTTCATCGGCTATAAAAGAGCTGATTATATCTTCAAACGGCTGAATAAATTTTCTTGAATAATAGCGAAGAACGCACTAGATCAAGTCACCTTTGAAACAATAAAAAAATCTAAATCGGTTCGTTTGTTTGGGAGCTACGATACCACAGACAGATAAAACACGTACACACACGTTAAACTTATGCGACGTAAGATCTCCAGGTGTTTACGCGTCATTTACAAACAGACATAAGTAACTCTACTATATGTGAAATTTTCACTGGAGGACAAAGTATTTGCTTAACACAGGTGGGGTTGTTTTGACTAAAACAAATTTTACGGATGTGGATCAGTTTCATTTGTTTTAAATCCACGAATGTCTAATTCATTGCGAACTACATCTAGATAAACTGTTTTTTTAAAATCGAAATTCCCATATTTTCAATGCTTTACAAAACAGATTATACTTAATTGAAAAGTATGTAGTATAATAGGTACAATTGCACGTTTTTTGACGTGACAACGTCTAATAAATCGAAAAAGGCCGGCTGCACGCACGAAAAAGTGTCCCGTTACGCACATTGTTCCGTTACGCTATGTCCCGTTACGCTCATTGTTCTGTTACGCTGTGTCCCGTTACGCTGTCAGCGAGTGCAGTAATAATAGGTTATGTTACAATTGAATAAAAAATTATGGTGATTCATATAATTGATAGATATTTGATTACAGTTTATTTATATGAAAACTTGTTCATAATTATATTTAAACTTTATAGCTAAACGCCAGTTTTTAAAATTTAATTACAAGTCATCTACACGTGAACTGTTTCGTCGACTGTTTATAAAGTGAAGTGAAAAGTTAATGTGGTTTTCATTGCTTATTACTACAATAATTTCGGCAATAAAGGTCTTGCATTTTTAAAATCTGATTACTTGTATAATTTAAGTATGTATTTTTTATTATTAAAATAAATTGATTCAATTTTATTCATAAAAGTATGTATCATTTCATCAATGTTTTATGACGTTGTCACGTTAAACTTTCGTCCGTAAACGGACTTTACAGACAACCAAATTTTTAAAAAATAGTGTACGCACTATGTTTTACAACCCATATTTAATAGAGTATTCGAAAATAATTAACAAACTTAACCGTTTAAATTTAGGCATACATAACATTGATGGAATAATCTTTTATCACATAACATTATATAAATTTTTTTTATCCCACAGTTTGTTTTAAGATACGCTTGTTACTACTCCCAAGCTCACAATGAAGCAAATAATGTATTTTTTTTTTTGTTAAGACACGTACGGTAGCGTTGACGAAACTATTTAAATATAATAGAATTGCAGCGAAATTACTAAATAAAAAATCACGCACAGTAACTTTTAATTTTTAACGGCTCATATTTTAATCTAAATCTAGGTCGTACATACTTAAGCCATCGCGAGATCTTTTGTGATCAACAGGTAAATGTGATTCCACCCCTTCCTGTGCCAAAATTATATTTCCATACCGACTTGTATCTTTTCTTCCGCTCCTCTTTCCCCTCTTCCGAACCCTGCCGCTTCGTTCCCGCCTGCAGACGAAGACAAAGCACGAGTTAAGTGGTGGTTCGTAATCATCGTCTAATTTCTTCCCACGCACGCTTCCGAGTTTAGCTTCGCTTTTGTTGCATACTCCTCGGCCTATACACTTTGGTGATTAGCCTGCACGCCCTTACCCCCATAAATACCCCCCCCCCCCCCCCCTTTTTCTGCTGTTGTCTGTCATGTTGTAATCTCTCGCTGCGAGTTCGCCCTGTTAACTAGGAGGTAATTGTTCTTTATCGCGTGTCCAGTTGTGTTTTAAAATAAAATATTAAAACAAAGGATTTGAATGTGTTTGTGATGGAAAACTGTATGATTACCAAATTCAGAGCAGGAATGTGAATGGAATTTTGATATCAATTGTTTCGCGAGCCTTGATAAGGCAATATTTTTGCTGTTTATTTTACATTCATTAATACAGCTTTTGACGGTCCTTTAGGAATTGAAATTAATTGAATTGTATATGGAGCTTTTACAAAAAATTAAAATTTATACACTTAACATTGTAAAACATTGACGACCTAACATTTCTGATATTCACTGCCGCCATTATGTTTTTTAACTCTTTTTTTTTTTCGATCACGGATTGGCAGTCAATCTGGTTTAACTTCTGTTTTAAACATTTTTTGTTTATATCGAGTTTATTTTCCAGATTATCATAGCACATTGTGTGGTGACATGACCAGGGTTTTCGTTTCTTCCGTAAAGGCATGCTCACGCATCATAAAGGATTCGATAAGTGAAGGATGATGTCCTTATTGCTTTTTATATAATTAGCAATACAAAACTAATTCAAGAAGACAATTATTGTCAAAAAAAATTAAACGTTGCAAGATGTTTCTCAGTTCTCGGATGCAAGCAGAAATGAGAAAAAGACAATAATTCTTCAATTACTGCTGTCTTCGGACTTAGGTAAAAGCATGAAACAGTCTCTTGCGTAATACATAATAAATGAAACTAGCTATAAAAAAAAGCACGCACTAATAATTGATTAGAATTACTCAAATGAAGTGAAAAATAAAGGAGGGGAAGAACTGATAACTAAAATCTGCCGAAACATGTTTCATGTAGACACTTATAAAGACATTAAATTTTGTGCTTTAAGACCGGTTTCCAAGACACGGAAGTGTTTAGGTTTTTAACATGCCACACCTGTACCTTATCCGTATTCCTAGTGCACGATAGGACACGACCAGTCCTTTATTTTTAGGGAACGTATTTCGGTGTCTTATCTGTTGCCGATTGTTTGCCCAAATTCGGCGCATGCGCAGAGCTTACTTTTTCGTTGATTTCGTCTAGAATATGGACCCGCGTCTGGCGCCATTAAATCTTAAATAGTCATTTTTGTGATCATCGGGGGACGTACCAAGCGTATTGATCTGCAAAATTAAACTTTACGATAGCGAAACTTTTGGAATACATTTTGTAAACTTTAATGGTCATAACAAGAAATAATCGCAAGTTAAAAAGCACTTGTTAAAATTAGAAAATACTTTTGCGCGATAGTGTTGCTATCTGTAGTATTTTTGGAGTAACAATTGTATCGATGGTTGCGAAATGTCCAGTTAAAATGAGTTTTAACCAGTTTCTAGCCTCGCGCGGGGCGCTGCTTATTAAAACTGTTGCCGATTTGTTTCCTTAACAGGGATTCGGTTTGGACACGTTCTGGGATACGACCCGCGAGTCAGGTTACGGTTGTCTCCCGACAAGGCAGTGCTTATTCGCTGTCTTACTCGAAGTACAGGAATACTGCCCTAAAATGTGCGAGCGGATAGTTTAATCTTATTTTAGCTTTCACTAGGGGCTTATTTACCAGAAAGCAAGTAGTTTTTACATAGAAACAATTTTTTTTGAAATAAAACTATATCAAAGCTTTGTGACGTAAAAGATTGAATAACAAAAACTAAAATTTAAAGAACGAAAAGAGAAGAACGAATATTAAAAAAATTACCTTGTAATATATAAAACAAATCAAGACAATTTTATTTACAGGTCATGAAAAAGTCCTAAAATCTATTCACCAGGTTTTTATCATGTCTGTTTGTGCCCGATTACGGGGAGATATGCCAGTTCCCGAGACGTCGCAACTGTTTTGTCACAGCAAACCTACTACTGTATTCTTCGGTGCTGTCGTCGTTATGTTGTCCATAATACATGTTTAGTTCCATCTTTTGGTTCATCTGTTCGACATAAGCTGTTTAAGCTGGTTCACTATGAAATTTTTCCACGGAAAACAGTACAAAACCGCATTGGCGTATTGTAAAAAATCGCTCGCATATAGTTTTAAATAGCTGTTTGGTATTAGTAACTGAATCAGAAGGTTGAGATCGTACTGGTGTTCAATCAGTCTCCAGCACGACGCACGCAAGTCTTGTGGATGATGGAGGTACTAAAAAAGTATTGGGGTTTATAAAAAAGGAAACGGGTGGGGGTGTATCTGAAAGGCTTGCGAGCACAACATTTTTCAGGACGCTCCCTCCGCGGGAAACTGAATTGTTCGCGAGGAGACGCCCGTGTGGTTGTCGCGAAGGGGTGGTGAGGTGCTACGTTCAGGGTAGCTGTTGTTGTGCCTTGTAGTGGGGTGGGTTTGCGAGGGTGGCTCTCCGCCCACGCTACTCCACCCTCCGCGGGTTGGCAGGGGGTGGGTTTCAATCTCGTGAGTGTCGCCTGGGTGAAGGGTGTTAGGGAGGGAGGGAGGGAGGGAGGGAGAGAGAGAGCGTGTTTGTCAGGAGCGCTTCCCGTGCCATTGGGGCCTCTTTTCAAGGCGTCCTCCACCTGGCGGTCTGGAGCCGGCACAGAAGCAAGGCAGATCCTGTTGTATACCACCTCCCCCCTGCGTGCGGTCTTCCTAGTCCCGCGGCAGCCGAGCCGTGGCGCTAATAAAGGCGGGACTGTTGCTCAGCCCGACGTCATTTGGTTCGCCTTCAAACGAAAATGTCGTCGGACCCACGTTCTAAATTTACTTATAGTTTATTGCTTTATTTACTTGCTGTGCCCGCTACTTTAACCACACCTTTGATGTCATTGTACACTTAATGATATACTATTGCATATTTTTTTAAAGTGCAAAATTGTATAGGTAGTGTATGTATGTTACTTGATGAATTATATAAACACTCAATACAGCAGTGTAATCCTGTACACACACAGTAAAGGTGTTAATTTTTTTTTTACCTCAGTTAACATAATTTTACACGTACATGCACCGTGTGATTGCGCAAATAATATATGCGTAAATTTACATTGAAAAATGTATGTATGCATACATTCAGAGGCGCGAATCTGTTAGATTCGCAAAGGGGTGGTGGTGCGGAAATTCGCGGGGGATGGGGTGAGGGACAGTTTTTCACGTGAGTTTTAACCGACACGATTCACCTCTGGAATGGATGATTGTATGTTCTATACTGTCCATATTTTGGCCTTTTTGCATACAATAAACAGTTACAGAAAACTTTAAAATATACAGAAAGTTTCGAATTTTTATTTTTATTGGCTCTGTTCCACAGTCACGATTTTGCAAGCGCAAGCGGGAGCCCTCAGTAAGGGGTTTCTTAATTTCAGGGGGGGGTGCTGCCCCCCGGAATTTATGTCCATGCTTACAGTGGATTTGTGGTATGTGATTTTTAATGCTACATTGTTAAATTACCTGTCAGTGATACGAAAATGTACACATAATTTATTGGTGTTATTTTACCGTCAAACTGTGTCTTTACACAGACACGTGTGGGTTAAAATATACCTACATTAGTGGAGATACAGCCGCCAAGTACATCGGTGTAAAAAATTTTTATAGCATGAGCACAGTAATTCACGAAGGTTACGTAGGTATAAAATATGGGCAGTTATTGTTTATTAATATGGATTTCCATATTAAAATTAGTGTCTTAAAATAATCTATGAAACTCTTCTTGGTTTTACGGCACAAGAGAATGCACAAACAATTGATTGAAATGTCTTACTCGAGAACGTTAACTAGCGCACACTCTCTATTTGAAATAAAAGTGTAGTTAAAACTCCGCGTTGTAATGCTTTACAGAAATAAATTTTTTGTATGTAATTATCGTTACTTTAAAACCGTCATATATATCACATTGAAATAATATATTGTGTGAATATGAAGACTATAGCATAGTAAGTTTTTTAACTTAAATAATTTCGTAAGCACAGCAGTTTTTAAAGGCAGACTTGGTTTAATGTAGGCTATCTAATTTGCTAATTTGAAAGATATTTACCGTGCATTTTTTCGACGATCGGATACTTTTTTGTCTTGATCCTTGCACGATTTTTGTATTTATGTGCCATTGCATGTAGCCTATTGTATATCATATTGTATACTCGTGTGTCGATCGCGAAATACTTACCATTTTTATAGAACTTATGCTTTAAAATAAATTAGGTTACATTCTTTTTTCTTTTGATGTCTATATAAACTTTTTTTGCCAGCAAATAAATCGTTACATTTGATAATTATAGAACTTGCATCGATGCGATATGCGCGGACCCTGCACAATTCACCTTCCTGTGCTTCGGTATCTCAGACATATGAACGTGGATGAATAATAATATGGTACTTCGCCAGAACCAGTTCATGTGGCTTTTGAATTGTTTTTCCCTGCACACATTTGTTTCTGAATATATGTTTAGTTACTATGGGAAAACGAATTGTTTAGCGTAGACTTTGTGTTGAATTTTTATCTACCAGCTTTTAAACTTTTGTGTTGCGTGCGTTTTTAATAATAACTTTTTATTATTTGAAATCCTTTCGAACAAGAGCGTTCGATAAAAATTAGCGAAAACATGTTATGTTACAATATAACAAGCACCAACTTAAATTATTTTAGACACAATTAAACGAAAGAAGTTTGTTAAAATTCGTGATGTAGATGCAAGCGTATTAATTACCTCTTTCAACCTCTGTGATAAATACTTTATTGCCGCTGGAGTGAATCCATGCTTTAATAAAGTTACACTAGTAAAAACAGCTCGAAATTAGCAAGGCATTTAACATTTCTGGCATATAAATTTTATTGTGCTATTAATTACAATTCCAATTAACTTTTTATTTACTTAATTTATTTTCGGCGTAAAATATTATTCTCAGTTCCCATCTTCAACCCTTCCCAAGTCAATTTTTCATTTAAGATGAGTGGCACGAACAATCTCGCCAGTTTTATGACGTTTTAGTTCCGCTAGCCTTATGTTTCACAATACTTGAGTTTATGAAGTGAAACTTCTTTGGGCCCAATGGGAGTAAATATTCAAGGCCGAATTTTGATGCAACATTTTCGTGAAATATTGTTGTGAAACGTTTCTGACGCTAAAAGTACAAGGGATAGGTACTTGGCCAAAGATAGATACTTAAGAGTCGATGTTTGAATTGTCAAAGAAGTTTCACTTATATCACGCTTACTGAGTTACTCCTTTTATTTTTTTCGAGTTCGACATTTTGAAAACAGATTTAGCTCAATTGGTAACCAAAAATCTAGGTGCCTGTGCAGAAACATCAAGTGCCGAGTGCGAGAGATGGTTTGAAATGCTGTGGAAATTTTAGTTTCTTGCTTTTCGTAGTCAGTAACGTGTGACTTGTATCAAATTTTATAGTACCTCGTGTGGTGGTTCCCAATTGTCACTTGCAAAGCATCTCATGCTTGTTTACGAACACTGTAGAACCTTCGAGAACTAAAATATGAGGGCAAACATGGCAAATACTGTACATCCGCCGCAGGTTTCAGCAAGGCTGTCACAGTACAGACCATTAAAATATTTATTTGGTTTAAATGGGTCACAAAGAGCCCCCCTCACCCCTCCCCAACCCCTTCCGCATTTGCCACCATTACCAAAGAGCAAATCATGTTAAATTATCTTTTATTGATTGACCATTTAAATAAGCGAGCAGCGGGCTTGTGTGAAAAAAACTTGTTATCGTGGAATGCCATGAACACACATGATAATTAGTTCAAGCTGTTACTAACAAACATTATTTATATGTTTATGATAAAGTATCGTTTTGATGTGGCAAAAGTCCATAGCAGTCATCCCCTCTCTCTCTGCCACCCTCTTCTAAAACACAACCTCGTGCATTGGAGCACACAGTGGTCTTCGGCACTGCGAATCAAATGTTAGGCTAAAGGATTTTTCTTCGCATATTATCCACATAAACTGCGAGATGTTTATGTATATATAATATATATATAATATATATTATATATATTATATATATAAACAAACTAGCGGTTACTGTCCTTCAACAGTTTGATGTAGAGGATAATATCTATAATGACTGTGTGTGTGTTCTTGTTATAATGTATAATAAATACAAGCGAAAGCATAGACGTACTAGTAAACAAGAATTTAATGTGAGTATGTATATATATACGTGCACACACGCCAGTTTACTTGAAATAGTCTCAAAATTTCGTTTGTATGTACCAAACAGCTAATTTCGGGGTTAGCAATCGATCCATCTAGGTTACAACTATAGGAAAAAAAAATTATGTGTAAACATCATAGCTCTCGGTATACGGCATTTGGTAGAAGTAATAACGTGAAAATGGAACGGAAGTCGATGAACGGAAATGTCATAAAGATGGCGGACCCACGTGTAGCAAACATGAATCCGTATATAGTCACTTGGTCAACATTAGGGGACATACCAAACGTATTGGTGTGCCAAATGAATATTTATAATTGAAACTACCGGGTAACATATTTGGTAAACTGAAATAGTCAAAGTTAAAAGTAATCTCAAAATTTAAAACACGTAAGAAAACTGTCATTACAATGATTATTATACATATTCTCCCTCTAAATTTTAAGAGAGCGCACTTCGGAACATCAGGGGCCTATGTACAAATTACAACGGATTTTGTTATAGTAAATTTTTTTTAAGTAACATTAAATAATGATTTTGAATCAGTTGAATGATATTACTGATATTCGTTTGTAGGTAGTATTTACAGACTGATTTCAGCCGTTTGAGCAAAAACATTTATACAAACATATTGTTACGAACGTGACCGGGGCCGCGTCACGCCCAGGTGCAGAGATAGCTGGGCTGACATCACATGCCGCCGCAACATGAGATGTTCCGTGCGCACCTGGGTCGCCGCTTCCCCTCCCTCCAGCCCTCCGCTCCCCGCGCGGTGCTGATAGCTAGACACCTGGGGAGTCCCGCGCGCCACCTGGCAGCCGCCGACACGTGTTTCGAGAAATTTCAGCCGTCGGGTCGGCGCCGAATGACGCGACTGGCCCCAGCCGCACTCGTGAATTCTAGGATGCCAGGGCTGATATATAAGCCGAAGACACCGGCCTGAGAGGAGAGTGTAAGGTCGGGAGTTCTCCCTTGGCGGAGTTTTCGGGGCGATAGTGCCGCGGGTGCGGCAGTGGCGAAGTCCTTGGACAAAGGTTCCAGGGCAGGGAGTGAGTGAGGAGTGGAGTCGGGAGTTTTCCCGCGGCGGAGTTTCCAGGCGATGGAGCGGCGAAGTCCCTGGACGAAGGTTCCAGGGCCGAGAGTTCAGTTCCGGGCGATAGTGTCGCGGGCGCGGCGGAGTCCCGAGCGAGGCGTATAGCGGATCCTCGGTGAAGGCAAGTGCGTCGGCGGCGGTGGAGTGCGGTGACGGAGTCACGCGGCGAGAGTTGCGCCAGAGGTGCGGCCCAGCAAGGTGTGTGGATTGTAAGAATCGAGCGACTGGGGGAAGCAACATTTTTAAGTGCAATTGATTATTTGGCATTTTTAGATTATTTGTTAGTGAAGTAAACAGTGGCAATAAATAAAACTGTGTGGTAGTCAAATCTTTAATTGGGCTATCCTTTACGAACCCCATCGCAACAATATACTTAATCCTACCTTAATATTATAAATGCGAAGGTAACTCTGTCTGTCTGTTTGTTTGTTTGTTTGTTTGTTTGTTACCTGTATCTTAATTTTATGTAATGTGTGTCATAGATTTACAAATTGTTAGTTTCATTCCTCTATGTCTGCCGAGCAATAGCTTTCAAGCCATTACGTTACGTTTTGCTATTGTAAGGAACTAAGTAGAGAGTAAGAAAAAAATAAAGATCTTGACAGTTTGTAGTGTCGCCATATTTGTTTCAATTTTCAATACCGTTTTTGTATATTACAATTTAAATTGCAGAAATAAATCATGTTTCATAGACACATAAATAGTGAGTGTTTGTCATTTCTCTATGTCCACGAGGTCTCGCCGCGTCAATTTTTTCCTTGGGGCGAACCCGTCCGCTTGATTAAATAAACAGCTTTTATCGTTGAATGATTTCATGATTTATTTCATGAAAATCTGCTCTCATCAAAAAGTTAGTTGTATAGACATTCAATAGGTGTCTCTCTCTCTCTCTCTCTCTCTCTGAAGATCAATCTATGAATCGTTACAAATTTATTTCCTTTATTTTTTAGTTTGATTTGATACAATATGATTTCACTAATCAATTTCTACCCCTTCCTATTTTCATTTCCACATTACGAAGTTTCACTTCTTCCGCGCGGAGGGACTCCACGAAATATTTTTGCATGCAATTAAAAACTATTTTTTAATGATGCCAAAGAAGTATAACTTCTCATGCGCATACCTAAGTACACGCACCCATTTTTTTTATTTAATTTATTATATATATATATATATATATATATATATAGGCCTATATAAAGTTTTCTCCCTACCTAGGGCACTCATAATTCTTTTAAATTTCACGTGTATGTTTTCAATGTCATTCGAGTTGTACAATTTTTGTTGTCAAATTGGTCATTATTTATACTTTTTGTTTCATTTTGGACTATGTTTTTTTTATATTACTTAATTCAAAGATTTGTGGTGTGTACAGGGAGTGATATCTCTATTAATTTCTATAATCCTTTGGATAAGCGGAATATTGCCACCACAGTTTTACATATAGGTAAACAAATCCTACAAATGTTTTAAACATTATGACAAATAAAAAATAGTTTCACAAACATCCTTAGTTTTTTTTTTTGGTGTGTATAGTTTGAAGTTTAATATTATGTATGTACGTAAATTTTTAAACATACAGTTATTTATTAATTTATTTAGATAATTATTCATAGGTAGGTATTAATAAGCTTTCTATTTGTCAATATTGTTATTATGGTTGATAGGAGTACAGTAAATGCGTACATTCTTTAATTCCTTTATATCTCTTTCGATTTGGAGTGTTTCCGAGCCATTCGGGGTCCTAAACATCAACCCCCCCCCCCCCCCCAGGTGGTTAAAGCCCCAAAATTTCGACAATTTCAGGAATTTCAAATATCTATTCTTTCGAGATGGAGTGTTCCAAACCATTCGAGGTCCTGAACATCCACTTTCCGCAAAAGTGAATGCCCCAAAATTTCGAAATATAAGAATATATATAATTGGATGTTGGCATGTATGACGTCGATAAACTCTTACACCATTTGACCGATCGCGATGAAAGTTGGCACATCGAAGTGTTTTTATCATGGAGAAGATTTTTATGCTAACCATTTTTGTTTGTAACTCGCCGCTAGATGGCGCTGTAGCGCATCAACTTCTAAACCTTTCAACCGATCGCCATGGGTAAACAGATAACCATAGGTCACAGATACACAAACAGTAATTATGTTTCATTTCTTAATGTCCACCACACTGGACATATCGCTATCCATTTTGATGTAACTCGCGGACAATATATCACCCGGTGTTCAGCCCGGGCAAAGCCGGATACTGCAGCTAGTATTATATATGTTTTAAAATGTTTCATGTTAGTATTTTAGTAATGGCATATACGAATAACTTCTAACATGTGCGGAAACTTTATAGTATTATCTGTTATGTAAATTTTAGAAAATGGATAATATTTTAATAAAATTACTTATATAAAATAGGTCCAAAGCCGGAATATTTATCGGTTCCGTTTCCAACATTTTAAAATTTCCGGGTGTTTCGTGCTACTAGTTGCCATCTGCGTTCGATGGTGGCAAGCAATGTTTACGATTCAGGCAGCGAATTCTAGCGGCGGGCGCATAAAGTATGTGTGCGATTCGCACCCAGAAATTTCGATATTTTAAAAGCTACTACTTTATGTATCAGTTTATCAGATTCTGTATTATTTTAAAGAATTTTACTTTAAAATAGTGTGTCCGAGTTACACATCACTGGTGAATGCCAAATGACTCGCTCACCATTTTTTTTTTTAATTTTTGCTAATTTTCTTTTTTTTTATACTGGGATCATCTTGCTCAGTTGAATGCAAGACGAATTATACATAACCTTCATGGTACGTTTCATAGGGCTCTGTAAGTTATTTTTTTCAAATGTGAAGAACACTATGTCATTAGTAACTTACATTACTAGTTGTAGTAACGGTAAAATGTATATCCGATTTTTCCGGGCGTGTCGGCCGTGGCGCGACGGCGAGTTCAGCACGCGTGCGGTGCGCCCAGGTATGTGAACATTCGTAACGAGAGAGGCATTAAAGCGAGCCGCGGGAATAAATGATCGCGCTCCATCAACGTCATCGTCCAGCCCCGGTGGGAAAGCGAACGCCTCCCCCTCTCCAACTCCCCTTGCCCACTACCAACTGTGTGTTTGCCGAGGAAAGCGAGAGAGGGAGAAAAAAAAAGTTGCTCTCGCATTTTGCCGCGCAGTTCATTAGCCGTTGATGGGCGCGGGTCGGGTTGAATGCGGGTTGTTCGCTCGCTTGTGCAAGCCTTGCGGCGGGCAAATTGCCCCCCCCCCCCCCTCCCTAACCGACCTCCCGGACCGAAACTGGCGCGCGGAACATCCGGTTACGATATTGTTCCGCTACTCACCAGAATTGCCAACATGGCGTTGTTTTATTGTGGCCCTAAATTCCCTCCCCGTAGGCGTATTTATTTATTCACGCAATTTTACTATTTTTTTATTAGGTTGAGAAATAGTTTTGTAATATTGTAGGCGTGTTGAAAATTCCGGGGAAATTGTTTCACTTAAAGCAGTCGGTTAAAAGGTATTTCTCATAACGCCCGGGACGAAAATCCCGTTTGGTTGTAGTCTCGCTTCATTGGCCATACCGCGTAGCATGCAGTCACAAATCACGAATTGCTGAATATCTCGTTTTCGTTCTCACGCGTTAGTAAGCGTGAAGGTGACGCCATGGTTATAGACAATACGTTTTCCAAGTTGGCGTGCGTAGCCTCGCCTTCCCATTTAGTATCATTCCGCCACGAGATAGAACCAACATTGCGATTGGTAGGTTTGCGTTATCGGATGGCCTTTCGAACTTATCGAATGGCCCGAAACTGTGAAATATGTGGCAACATACATGAAAGTTAATTTTTTTTTACTCCACAGCTGTTACTCAACGTACATTTCTATGAAATAAATAAATAAATTATAGTGAAATTACTTCGAGCATAAATTATGTGCGAATGTCACAGCCATTCACCTGTGTGGATGGATATCCAATAATGAGGGATCAAAAGTCAGTAGATAAGTTTATTGCGCGAATATAATTCCTTATTAAATTATTAATTATTTGAAGGGAAGGTTTAATATCCTTATTGTTTAACAGTGTGGAAATATATCTGTATTCTAAACTGCATTTAAAATGCGTTAATTGGCAGTTTCAGGAAGGTTTTACTTTTCCTGTTTACGTGTGCGTCATCGACGTGTTCCAAGCAGTAGGAAGTCGTGTTGGATTGTTTGTGATTTACAGTATAATTTTTTTTTGTTCGAAGCGCCGTTTTTAAAAAAGAAACGTTATAAGGATGAGTGCTCAGTAATTCGCATAAAGGACATTGCGGACGCTCTTCATCAGCACGTCAACTACTACTGCAGCCATGGCGAAAGTAATGAGCATACCAGCGGCGTGGCTGGGGCCAATCTCACAAACAAACAAGTCGCAAGTTGCAGTTTTAACAAACACATCCTTGTAATCGCAAGTTGTTGGAACGTAATTTTCTCATAAACTTGTCTCTAACAAGTAAACGTTTTGGCGGTGTGTGACAAGTGCAGTAGTTGGTACACTTGCAACTAACAAGATTTGGCAACATAACCTCATTTAACTAATGCATCTGGCAAGTTGTTGTTCATTCGCAGCATAAATTTGTTCATGACTTAAGTATCTTAATTTTTAACTTTAGACTAGACCATAACATCTTTCTAGGATAATTATTAGTAAACTTGTAATTGTAATGTACCTACATTTTGAGGTAGGTAGGACATTAGTAGTAGACTATAGGTTTCAGATACAAGTTGATAAGCTACAATTGTCGATAACCTAAAGTTTTTAGGTAGCCCACAAGTAAATAACTTGTAAGCTTGGGGAAATTCACTTGTCATAAGTTTAAAATAGCACTATTGTGACATAATGTATAACATAACAAACTCTTTGAGTTTTTCTTGTTAGTTTACAACGTTTTGCGTTTGTGAAATGGGTACCGTGTTGAGTGATGGGAGTGGTGGGGGTGGGTGTGGAAAAAGGGGGGGGGGGGGGGAGATAGCAGCCCATCGCGCAGTTCGCTGATAAGCGCACCTCACAAATCAAGTCTTCCTCGCCGCGGAGTGTGCTGGGCTTGTTAGGGGAGGCGGGGAGTGTTGACCGCATGCACGGCGAAGCGGAGGAAGACGGTCATTACCAGCGTGACTTCCCGCCGACCCTTTCAAGCGAGCGTCATTTGTCGCTGGCAGTATGTGGGCCACGCACCGGCCCTGTTTGACGTGCTCGGCTTGTTCGCTGTCCCACACTCCCCCGGCTGCACGTTGACTGGCGCCCGGGGCTACCGGTCTCACGTCATTCCATTTGCTAGCCATTGCTGTTTGTTCAGGGCTATTTCTCTGTCAATATAAAAGCTATACCTATCTTGTATTTGCTGCCAGGTTGAAACTCGCGCAAGTGATGAAAATTGCAAATACTTGCGTGATTTTTTTTTCAACCATTGTGTAACACTTGGTAAATATCTCTTGAAAATATGGTGACAAACAAGTGCAAGAGAGGTATAGTTTTAAATTCACAGAAAAATATTTGCCATAAAGTACTATCAATGACGAGGAAAAAAATCAGCGTGCGGTGTAAGACCTCACCTTAAGAATTGTTTCAAGGCCTCGTTATCAGTGACGGAAACAGTCGTGGAGAACAAACTTTATCAGGAAATATACTGATTTTTAACTATTTGGAATATTAGGTTGACATAACAATTGTAAATATGTATATAGTTTGTTGTTCCTTGAAGTCTGTTATGTAACCGGTGATATTTATATTTACAAGTCAGTTCGCTTGTGACCTGTTTAAGACGTTTATTTATTAAAAATGGAACAATAGTATTACAACATATTATTTAAAAAGATAATTGAAAGCACGTATTAAGCAAAAACTGATAACCTTGGTGTAACAACTCGTGATAAAACTTTTCATACTTTTTAAATACAACAAAATTAACTGACATATCCAGTGAAACTGCCGGATATGTGTGTCGGTTGCCGGAAATAAAATGCGTAAATAGGTAGTGTGTGTTAAGTACTTCAAAGCATTCATAGTTTATTCTGTGGTAGGTGGAGAATTTCTTTGGGATATTTGGTGGGCGAGTAGATCTATTCAGATGTCGGTTAGTTATAACATTGCAAATGTTCCATTAATTACTGCGAAGATAATAAAGAATTAGGCTAGGGAAAGTAGACGCTGATTAGGCTTAAGCTTGCAGTACCGGACTTGAATTTTTACAAAGAATAATTTCGTTATTCTCTTACGAAGTGTGTCAACAGCAGTGGTACTTGACTGCTTGGGGAAAGGTACAATTAGTTTGTGTCTATCTGAAAAATGTTTCGATAACGTTACGTGACTGCTGTGAAGGCGCCATATTTACAACTTCCAAGCGAACACCAGGAAATAAGTTTCTGGGTCAAAACCTCTGACAGTATTGTATTTTCGACTTGAGCCCTCATTTATTTATGTAAAGCGTATGCATATATCCGCGATCACGTTTCTGGAACACAATACATCACGCGTATGATTGGTTGTGCACCCTTGTCGATATGGCGTTCCACATAACATGAAGCCAGTGCATCTCATTGTACACTGTAACGAATCCAGCGATTAATAGATTCATTTCATACTCGTGCCCTACACGTTTACCCACAGTTTTGAGTTGTATCAGATGCACACCGCATAAGTATAAAACAGCTTATAGCTTATCTAACTTGGCCAGAAATATACTATTATCCTTTTCCTGCTTTATTTTGAATGTCTCATACAATTTGCTGGTACACGGTGAACTATAATATCTGTGTCGCGTGACTTCTCTCATTTTATATTTCTCAAAGCAAGTGTCAGTGGTCCTATGTATCACTCTGCCTTTGTTGCTCTGTTAACGGTGTTTGTAAACTACTTTAATCTGGTCGTCAATGTTCGTGGTTAAATTTTGATCGTTTGCAAGATACAGCTGGGAAATGAGTACCGCAGGTTTTTTTTCGGCGAGATATGTTGCCATATGCACGCCATAGAACGCAACAGTTTCAGACACAACTTTGTTAGGTAATGAAAATTTGTTGAATGTATCTGAAAAATTTGTATTTTGTAAGTTGGAAATTTAGATTTAGAATTGTGAAACTAGAATTTTCCGGTGTATTTCAAGAATATCTGATAATTTTAATTTTTTTTTAATTTCTAAGGCGATGTAATTGAAAGATGCCATCGTGGTTTCAACCACTTGTTTTTTTTTTTTACATCTAATTTTAAATAGTTTAGCTCTCTTAAGCACTGCACATACTTTATGTGATGCTTTTATAGTAATAGGGACTGTTAAATAGGCTTGTCCTGTATAATAATGGTTTTCAGAATTTTTTTTCAGAATGACTACAGCTGTAATAATACTGTCAGACAACATTTTATGGCCTTAAAAATATTTAAAAAATATTTAAAAAAATAGTATGGTTTTAAAAATATATTATGATATACGATAGTATAAGAGATATTACTTTAGTTTTACGAAGCCGGGAAGAAGCAGTCTGGCAACAGTGTTCGCCGTCTGCTCTACTGCAGTCTAGGCGTGAGACAGACTGTGTACCGTGGAGCCACCTGGGTCTCGGCTGTTTGGAAGCGGCGCTGCGCAGTTTCGCGCAGGAGCCGTCGGCCGTCGCTAAGAAATGCGTGAAGGGGGCGGGAGTGTGGGGTATTCGCCAACAAACACGTGATGTCGGGCAGCTGCACGCAGCCCGCCCCCCGCACGCGGTAAACAACCCGCCAGAGGCCGAGACTCCACAAAGGCGCTGCCCCCGCCACCGTTTGTGGATTCGTTTCGGTTCGTGTTTCATTGGAACATTAAAAAAAAGGGGAACACGGGTCTACCAGTAGTCGAGTCACGCGCTGTCAATCACTCGCGTGGTTTGACGCACTCAACAGTGATTGGCAACTGAGTCAACGCGAAGTAAATTCCTCTTTCAACTAGTTAAAATTTTAATGTGATATTCTGCGTTGTGATGTCTCTTGAACTGCGTGGTCATTTCGAGAGGCTTGGCACACACTCGTAAGTAACAGTTTCAGTATTTTCCTGGAGTGATTTAGGCCAAGTATAAAAAAAAAAACAGGATTCAAATCGTTTTACCGTTCGCGGATTTTCTCTCGGTCAGTCCCAACAGTCATCTCGCAGTTTTCCAGGAACTCCAATGGGTAATAAGTACGGACATGCATTTTCTCCGAATTTCAAAAAATAAAACCTTAACGCTCTTTCGGGTCATTATGATATGCCCACGCCGGTGGTTTATTCTTTGCGATCAGCGACCGTCTGCAAGAGAAACACTTGCTTAATTTGGCGAGGCCGTTCAGACACGTTTGCTTACACACATAATTACTGTGATTCGAGTGCCGACAGCAGACATGCAACTGAAAAAAAAATAACTCAATCCCAAAACACAAGACGACGCTACGATATATACACACACACAACTACTGGTCTCGAACGTTTTTTTTTCTCGCGAAAACTACGTGGACCTTGTAATTAATCAACTGAAGCAAGAAATGAGTACGTAGACTGGAAAATGTTTGCAGTGGCGGGGGCAATTGTTTAACTTCAAAAACAATTGAAAAAAAAATATTGGAAACTATGTAAGCTTAAAAACTTAAAACTATAATAAGCTAGAAGTGTACAATTTAAAACACTCACCTGCTAGAACCACATAATTTTGTACTAACACGCATTAGAACCACATAATTTAGAACCATCGCACGTTAGAACCACATAATTTAGAACCATCGCACGCTGGAACCACATAATAAAGAATCATCACACGTTGGAACCACATAATAAAGAATCATCACACGCTGGAACCACGGAATCCAGAACCAGCATTAACTAAGTAACATTTATCTTGTTTGTAGTTGTGACAAGTGTCGCTGGGAAGTGGCTACCCCTGCGCGACTCGCCGCAGCCACCCGCCACACAGGCGTGAGCTTCCCCCGCAGAGGTGCCGAGCATCGCAAGTCTCCCGGAGGTTTCTTCCCCCTTCCCCCAACCCGTTTATCCCTTCCTCTTGCAATTAAACTCGAACGGCTGTTCGAGAGGGCGGGCTCCAATCCGGTCATCCCTTAAGGGGGGCTGGAGTCCCCAATAACGCGCTCCAGCCGCCGCAAATTTATAAGTCTCGGCTGCGGCCGAAGGCGAATGAATGCTTCCTCCGTAGCCCGACCGCGGCGTTTTGGGAATGGCCGGGATGGGAACAGCCCCGTGGGGGGGGGGGGGGGGGGAAGAGAGGGTTTGGCGAGGGCGTCTAGTGTAATCGGCTAAAGGCTCGCTGAAGCGCCCGTGTAATGACGTCTCCAATATCGCGCGCCGGTGCTCGGGAACAGCTGCGATGTCCTAATACGGTGATAAATGGCAGCTTCGAGAACAGAACCTTGCTTTGAAACGTTCCAACGTTTCTTCCCGATTCTTTTCCAAGTGACGTTCTGGTTTAAGCATTTAAAAAAAATAATATATGGGAGATTAGAGGGGGCTTTATATTGAAGGAAAAAAGACAGGGTAGAAGAAGGATGCATACTAAGGAAAAGTAAAATAAATTATAAACGAGGAGGATAATAGTCTCTCACTCTTATATTGTAGTGCAAATTAAATGGCGACAACGGTTAGATTGATAGTACCGGCTTGAACCATAAAAAAATGTATTTTGTAGGCCTATACAATTTTTGATTGTGTGTTAATATATTTTTATTTGAATATTTATTGAGTTTTCTAATACAAATTGGTGTATATTTACAGTATTTTTACAGTTGTAGTCATTCTGATAGATAAATGTTTAAAGCCATTTACACAGGCCTGCGAATTTTTTTAAAAGTTTTTTTGTTAAATGGTTAATATTTGTTTTAATTGTTTTAAAAGTAATAGAAAACGGTATTCATATGATATATACCACGTCACATTTATCAGATTTAGATGATATAGTATTTGAATACGAAAAAGAACAAAACAAAAATTTTAATAAAATAAATGAGAATCATTTTAGAATATTTTATGAAGTTTTATTGAGTCTATAGCTATTAAAATACAACATTAAGATATACATGAAGAAAACAATAATATTTTCTTTTTAAAAAAAGCTGTGTTTTGTTGGTTTTCGTTTATGATTTTTTATTTCATCTCTGTGTATCATCCAGCAATAATCCGCCATCATATTAACGTCCCAACGGCTTTGATATCTTCTTTCCATCTCTTTTATGTCCTGATGAAACAGTTCACATTGTTCCTTCACTGTAGTTGCCTAGATTTTTTGGGAAACAATGTGAGACTTCAAAAAAATGAATTTTCAGACTCATATTACAGCCTAAATTTTTATAGGCGTTTAACATTTCCTGAACAATATTTTTATAAGCAGGATTTTTTGTGTTGTCTAGAATCTTAGGTACGACATTTTTAAAGCTATGCCAGACATTTCGTTCCAAGGTTGTCATCACTTTTTCAAATTCTGTATCCCTAATCATTTTCCTGATATCAGGTCCCGTAAATATTCCCTCTTTCAACTTCGCATCAGATAAGCTAGGGAAACATGAACAAAGATAGGTACTTGAAAGTATTTCCATCTTGCGGTAATGCCTTTACGAACTGTTTGATCAAACCAAGTTTGATGTGAAGTGGTGGAAGCAATATTCTTTCGGGATCCATCAAGCTGGGATTTATGACATTTTTTACTCCAACTTTCAATGCCATTCTAATTTTGCAATCAGTTTTTTTCCAATGTTAATTTCTTGCTCTACTGTCCCGTTCACAAATATAACAGGGGAATTTTGTGTAGCCTTACTGTTGACCAAGGAGCATGCATATGATTTTTAAGTCACCGCAGACTAACCATTTGTGTTCGGTGTATTTTATTTTCTCCAAAACATTTTTCAAGTTTTCGTAAGTTTCTTTAAGATAAACTGAATGAGTTACAGGTATCGATGCAAATTTATTGCCGATATGCAAAAGGACAGCCTTTAAGCTGCTTTTTGAAGAATCTATAAAGAGTCGCCATTCTTGTGTATTGCATTCGATATTGAATTTCTGTATTAAACCGCCAATATCACAGCAAAGTACTAAATTATCCTCTTTCTTAAAATACTCCACAATTTCAGTAAAATATAGTTGCAGCATCTAATAAATTGTTTTCTTTTAGTCGAGAACCAAGAAGTTCTGCAGCGTCCTTAGGTAATCCACGATCCCGTACCAAATCATTCAGTTCTTGCTGTTTTAAAGGTCGAGAGTCATTTGTAGGGTGAAAAATTTCACCACTGCTTTGCAGATGATCACTTTGTCTGAGTTTTGTGATAAAGGCGTTTCGAAGCTGTTAGTGTTAGTAGGAACTGGTATGGGTAATTCGGGTCCATGTGGAACTGGCATGGGTAATTCGGGTCCATGTGGAACTGGCATGGGTAATTCGGGTCCATGTGGAACTGGCATGGGTAATTCGGGTCCATGTGGAACTGGCTTTGTTACAGACAAAACATCAGGATACGCAATTTTGGCGCGGTTTTTAGAATTATATCCTGTTACATTGGTCAAACAAAAAAAAATCATCTGTATGATTTTTTGTTACCGTCACGACATAGGAATACCGAATGACAATGATTTTGATTTACCGAGTCCACTGTCTTTAACAATTCAACACACAGCCAGCATACTGTATGTGGAACCCACTGTTTCTCTTGGTAACATAACCTCATTCCGAAGTAAGCATAATAAGCATTTTTTACAAAGTCTGTTATTTTTAATCTTTGCTTAACTATTGTATATTGTCCGCAAATATAGCAAAATACATTTGGATTGTTTTTGCAACTCCGAAGAGCCATAGTTACAGATTTAATAAAACAATCTTTTATTACACGTTTTTGCAGTTTTTTTATGTTGATTAGTCATAGACTACATAAAACTTTTTTTGATACTTTTTCTCACAGGGGAAAGGCAGGTTAGACTATAGGATGGTCGGTCATAGAGTATAGAATAGAAATATAGATCATGGAATCAATTTTGTAAAAAAAAAAAAAAACTTACCGATCTAACGAACTATTATATATTTATCTGTATGCAAAAAAGAATGTGACTTGATAAGTTAAAACAAAGTTTATATTTGCTATATATAGACCAACATCTACATGTTTGTGATAAATTTATTTAAAAAACTTTTTCATCGCAGATCTGTGTTATTATTTCACTGAAGAAACCATTTGTAATTGACAGTCACTATTAATAACAAGGTGTTCCATAAAATTAAGCGCTATGCTCAAAATAACAGCATTTTCAAAATTATAAATGATATAAAAATTGTTGACAAACAGTTGAAACCATAAAAATTATTGACAAACAGTTGAAACCAAGATGGCGTCTTTAACCCCCTTATTTTTTTAAATATTAACAGACGATGTTCTTGATTAAATACAACTGACAAATGTAAAAGATTTCTCATTTCAATGTGTCAGATACACTAAAAAAAAATGTATTGCACCACAAAGGTGTGTGTGTGCTCTATGGTGTATATCTGGCAACAGTGCACACTTAAATGAGGACAGCGCTAACTGTGCACATCGTGACAAGGACATCATCAATGGAAGAAATCGTGCACTGGAAAGAGACAGTAAATGCCCATTTAAATGCACACTCCAAAATTAAGATGACATTTTAGGTGGTGTGTCAGGATATTGCCATTAATTTAGAATAATGTGACATTCTGGTTTGAACTTGGTTTCCGTAAGAAATAAATAAGTACACCCACTTAGTTGGGCCACCAAACAAATACTAGTTACGTTATCAGAACTGATTTCAGACTGCGAAATCTTGGTTAAAATAAACGACTTTCTTTCTTTGACACGAGGTCCTCGCGCACATACCCACAAAACGTTTATTCGTAGCATACTTGGCTGAAAACATACCAACGTATGATTATCTTGTTAAAGTTCCGTCACTTTTTGTTACATAATATAAATACTCCCTCGGAACCTGCCGTGAGTGTTGACAACTAGAGACACGTGGAACGCGCGTCACATGCCCCCACCCCGATACCTGGCATCACTCAAAGTAGTGGACGCATCGGACGCGGATAAGACGCCGATGGAATGCAATTTGAAATGACGCGGCGTCTCGATAACTTATGCAGCAAGTGTGCACCTTGCCTTAAACCCAGTGTGGTGCTTTGCGCGTTCCAGAGCTACGTAGCAGCGACTCGCAAAAGTTTATTTTTATTCAAAGGCTATTCCTAAAATGTTAACCCTACGCTTACCTTGCATTTGTTGTTCTGTAATACCATAGGTTTAAAAAAAAATCGCGCAAGTGAAAACTACGAATGAATTGATATTTTTTTACACCCATGTTAATAGTAGGTATAATATTCCAAATATTTGCGACAGCAACAAATGCAAGGTGGTTATCGAATAAAAAAAAATTCGAAATAGCCCTTACATAAAATAACTGTCTTTTTTTTTCATATATAGTTGTATTTCTACGTAAAATATTAAAATAAAGAAAAAAAACGGTTGCGTTTGTGATGCGAAGTTGTTTAATTACATAAAGATATTTTATTTTGAATATATGAATGGTAAAACTTTGATATAACTGGATGTGCAGTAAGGAACAATTACACATAAAAGTAACAACGAAAAAAAATCAGCGTGGTGGTGAGACCGAGCCTTCACCGCTGTGCGGGGTGAAGAGTGACTGAGATGTATGCCTGCGATCAAGTGGGGGTTAGGGTGGTAGCAATGCGGCAATGGACGCGATAACCACGGAGTGTTGTGAGGGTTGGTGGTGTCGCAGGCCTACCAGCTGTGCCATCTTTATCGCAGCTGTAGCGTCAGGGCGTGGCGCGAGGTCTCACTCCCCCCGCCCCTACCAGTATTCCCCCTATACACTTCTCCCCCCTGGCCAACGGCGGGAGACAGAGCTTTAATTAAACTCCGGCCGGCGCTTCTACCCGTTTGTCCCGGAGGTTCGCGGGAGATGGCATTTCATTAAGAAACATTCAAATAACTGGAGGGGCGGTCCCGCCCGGAATATAAACCAACCGCTGTATTTGGCTCTCCGGGAGGAGCCAGTGTCTGCTCTTTCTCCGAAGAATATAAAGAACCGGAAACGCCGTACTCCGGAGCTACGTCGCAGTGACTTCAAGTAACGCCAGCGTGTTTCGTTTAAACATTGTGAATTACTTCGCCCTGCGTGTCGTTCTGTGTGAACGAGCAGCCTTAATAACGACGTCGTGTAATTGAGTTGTAGGTCTTGCGGTGCATGTTTCCTTAGTGGTTTTGTCGGGGTATTTTTTTTTGAATGCCAAAACTCCTTTTGAGATCACCGGTCACTATTGCTTTTCTGTTAGCAGGTGGAGGTTGAAGGCGAGTACTTAAGGGGATTGGTGCAGGACAAAAAACAGTCATTCGTCAGAATTTGTTGGAAATGAGCTTAAGTGTTTCATAAATGCTTGTTTATTACTACTGTATGGCCAGCCAGCACGTATATAAGCTAGCGGGTGAGATTTGGCAGGTTAGTGGCGAGAGAGCTTCTGTGAGGGGAGGTTGTCAAATGTTGCAGCTCTGAGGCCTGCCATCTAGCGGGAATCTTTCGAAGGTCTTACACAATATCGCCTTTCTCTCTCTATCTCTCTCTCCAACACGTACACCCAACCAGCTCTTATCGCTTCCCATCTCGCCTTATCCTTCATTCTCGGATCAGGTAGCCGCCCTTCCCCGCGTAGACTTTCGTGTTACTCCAGGAAACCAAGACAACCTGTGAACAATTTGTCCAAAGCTGAATTTTTGTACTGTGGTAGAGTTGACTATGCTTAATAACATACCGAAAGTTTACCACTGTAGACCTTGTGCGTTATCACCGAAAATTTGCATTTAAGTCCTAGGTGACAGCAACTTACATCAGTCCATTAAAATGCTACCCATTTATACAGTTTTTAATTTAGACTGTCCATAAACTTACCAAAATAATCTAGAAACTTTAATACACCCATTAATGTTAGAAAAAATTTAAATTTTTAGTATATATGATATAAAGCGATTAATTCACGACATATTTTTTTTTTATCTTTGCCACCCAGATAAAAATACGATTTACACCGATTTGAAGAGCCCAATGCGAAAAAATGTCTAAATACATGTTTTTAATTATACTTTTAGCTTTAATATAGTATATTTATAAAGAGTCTAGCATAATTAGTTGCCTCATTAAAGCTGCCCGAGCGTTGCAGTGTACTGCGGCCGTACTGATCTTTCACGGCCGGCGGGCTTTGAAACACGCTGCGTACTGCGACACTCAATAAACTTGGTCTTATTTATGGATTACTTAAAATATATTTAATGCATATGATAGGGTGTATTCATGTTACATCTATTGAGATATACATATTATTTTTTTATATATGAATGATTTTTGATACAATAAAATTAACAATAAACAATTTCTGCTTGGAACTTGTAAATCAAAATTCTAGAGGACCTCTGATTTTATATATGTGTGTTCGTATTTTGTTACAAAAATTTTATTATTAAAAATTATTTTTTATTTCTAATACATTATATTATTTTAGATCAGAACTGTGCAAAATTTTAATGTAGCCTATATTATAAAATATATATATATATTTAATTGTATGAAATTATTTTACTATATAACAATTGAAGAAAACGATACACCGTTAATGTGCTTGTTGAGTTTTGTCACTTTTATAACATAATTCGGATGATAATATTATTTTTTTCCAGAAAATAAATAATACATAAGTTGTGTTGTAAAATGTATTGATAGAATTACATATTTAGTAATTTTTTTTCTAAGTTAATTCATTGGAGTGCTGCGCCTAGCTTACTTCGTTGAATTGCTAGTGGCAAAGAGCGTTGGTGGATGTTTTTGCAAGAGTTTGACCGTATTTTATGACCCCAGCTGTGAGAGGGTGTTCGTCCCAGAAATCCTAACGGTCAAGGAAAATAGCCTTTCTCTGTAGTCACGTACGGGTCTGCTACTCGCGCAATATCGTCAGTTTATCACAACTTTCCGGGAAGTTCTATTGTTATTTATTTATAATTTAGAAATTAAAGAGTCGATCATACTAACATTTTTACCTAAGCAAATTGCATCCTGGAAGATTTTTATCTACGTTTGCAGCAAAAATCACTTGCAGTTAGGAAACTTTTATTCTTTCAGAGTAAAATTCAGTCTGAAATTACCATACATTAAAAACCTTAGTTTTCTGGAGCAAAAAACGTCCCAGCACGAGCGACTTTAACACTGCTGCACCACACACTACGCAGCTTGAAATACATCAGTGGTCAGACTATTGTACCAGACACTCAAAATATACACATTTAAACCTTAAAAAAAAAAAACACAGACAATATTTATGAAGTGATTTTGACGTTACGCTCAACATATTTATGTAACATGTAGTCAAATTTCTATAAAAAAATATATTTATTTCTTACCTTTTATGATTAAAATTACCAATTTAATAATAGGACGTTTTAACTTTGAGGTGTTTATCACAGTTACCATGTAGGACATTATTTTATATTACTTTGGTGCCATAATGAGAACCGACTTAAAAAAGTATTAAAGTTATTAAATTTACGAAACATTTTTGTGGATCATTGTAGAAATTATCATTAAGGACTCAACTGCTCATTTATTGGTGTGATCACAAGGTTTCATCGGTAAACTTTTGACGTGTTACTAAGAAATGTTCATTCTACTACTGTAAAAAATTTTTTCTTTGGGATAATTTTCCATGTATTAAAAATTTTTGTTTCTTAACAGCGAAATTCGTCTCGACCCGAACCTACTTCGACAACCTCGCAGTAGTATACACTACGCGGCTCGGATCGCTTTAGTGGTCAGACTAATTGTATGAGACACTTAAAAAATATACCAATTTAAAGATGAATAAATATGCAACAACGATTACTTTAAGCGATTTCCACGTTGGGCTCTTTAAGTTTATGTAAGATGTATTTATATTTCCTTAAAATTGAATGAAAGTGAATTCGTTAACTTTAATGATTTAAAAGGTCTATTTTATAGAAACATGTTAAACTTTGTGCTTTTTATCACTATCCTCAGATAGGGCAATGTTTCTAGATTATTTTGGGTTCCATACTGAGGTCTATTCCATAAACTGCATTTGCAATATCCATTATTGTGGATCGTTGCAAAAAAATTTAATTTTGGAATTAACTACTCGTTTTCGGTGTGACACACAAGGTTTGCGGCAGTACTTACACTTTTGACGTGTTACTAAGAAATGTTCATTCTACTACTGTACAAATTTCGGCTTTGGGATAATTTTCTATGTATTAAAAACCTTTGTTTCTTCACAGCGAAATTCGTCCCGACCCGAGCCTACTTCTGCAACCTCGCAGTAGTATACACTACGCGGCTCGGATCGCTTTAGTGGTCAGATACATTGTACCAGGCTCTCAACAAATAAACTAATTTAAAATTTAAGAACTAAATCGTGATCGTAAATTGGCCGCCATGGTGATTTGCGAATTTATGGAGAAATAAAAGCAGTTAAAATCTTATGTAGTTTCCAAGAGACATTATTACATCACCAATCATCTTAAGTAACAGGTTTACAAAATTTCAACATATTCATTAACTAGTCAGTTTTTTTTTCAAATGTGTTAGTATTAACAATCTGGACCATATCTAGTCGGTGAGGTCTGTATTGTTACAGACTATCTGTATTCCGGTATTTGGATTTTGAAGCTACTTAATGATTCGCTTTCAATGTCTATTAAAATATACCTAATGCTAATTGCAGGAATATTTCTACTCGATTTCAAAATTATAATTCCTGAACATTTGTAGCGGACACATTTCAATGTAACACTCACTGATTTTCGAGTTGTGTTGAGGTTTCGCATGCCACTTCGTGTACACGAGATGGCCCCTGCTCTGGTAACAATGAGTAGGGACACCTGTATTTCGCGAATACATTTCGTGTCAAGGTATTTCACAAAATACTGTAGCTTTTTATAAGAGGAAAGGCAAATTGTGAGGGTGCAGCAGTACTGTGACCACATTCTCATTGGCCTCGTCAAGAGCGGGACGACACCTCTCACCGCTCTCAGCCAATAACCACAGGAGAAAAGCTACAGTATTTTGTGAAATACCTTGACACGAAATGTATTCTCGAAATACAGGTGTCCCTAACAATGAGTCATCACAACCGGTGCCGTCTGTACGAGCGTCTTCACAAGTTATCCTGAAATATGTTCTTAAATAATAATTCAAGTGAATTCTTAAAATCCTACACACCTTATCTTAAGTGTCGTAAATAAATCGTTATATTTTGTAAATCCATATAATATAGGAGCCAACATGGCGCGAAGCGATGGACGCGATGGACGCGATAAAATATTTTTTTTTACCAACCACTACATCAGTAAATATTTGTGGTTTCCATTCGCTATGAATTGAAGCATGTAACATGTGTACTGCTTCTTCAATTCGGCCACAGTTAAATGGGAGGCTCTGAATCACTGAAAACTCCTCAACCAAATCAACGACGAATCACAGGCATTACAACAAACAGTTGTCACAAGTCAAGTAGCCAATGAGCAGGTGACATTTTTCGAGTCCGTAGAGGATTGACTATCGTACAGGTCATTAACAACACGCCCTTACGCGCATGGTTAATACCCGCATGAGTAGAGCAGAGGTGCCCACCTCTCTCCCCCCCCCCCCTCCCCAAACACTACGACTCAACCCCCCCTAAACTAATTATGCCCCCCCCCCGAATTTTTTTATGCCATTTTCTAAATGATTTACTCAATTATTTTATAATATTATACTTTTTTAGTATTATATTTTATCACATTTTGCATTAATTAAAACTGATTTTCTAATAATAATTTTGGTAATATCAGGTAATATTTCCATCCTGAACCGACAGATGCCAAACTGCTTTTGTTGAGGAAAGTGCGGGGTTGCCAATTTGATTTACAAGATCCCTTTCATTTATCAAAGCACCAGAATCGTATTTTCACATTAGAAGCTATAATTATGTAAATAATATATACATTTTTCTCGTCTTTTAACCACCCCCCCCCCCCCCCCCTGAAATATTAATGACGCAGTCTGCGTCGTTACCCCCCCCCCCCCCCCCCTTGTGGGCACCCCTGAGTAGAGTGTAAAGGCGTAAGCATGATACACATCTGGTCCTCATCTAACCGCGCACACTTAGATTTAACTCAGGATAGGGTGAAAAATGTTTACTAATTTTGCAGTCCTAACAGTCACCAACGAAACGCCAGCAAAATAAATAAATAAATAAGGCCACGAATATTGTTCGTGAATGAAGGCGAAGCTGATACTTTGGAAACGTTACCAGCATATATTAAATAATGTTTAACTATTATTTACGTAGCTTACTTCTTAAAACTGCATTCATGTAAACTGTTTTTGTGTGAGACTATGTTGAGTGTTTTCTGCTACACTTATTTTTCTGAAAAAAAGTATATTGTGGCTTAATAAACTTGTTAACATTGATGCCTGTCATAAAAAAAATTCAAACGTAATCATACGGATACATGTTGAGTATAGTTTATGAATGGTTCACGCATTGCTGGAAAAAAAAAGCATGTTTACAATTTTACACATCTTTATGTTGTCGCATCGCGTCCATCGCGTTGTACATACGCAACTCTGAAAAATAAATGTATGGTAAAAAAGCTATAATAAAATAATCTCTTATCTTTCTTTATTCTTTTTTCTAAGCGCTCTAATGGCTTTCGATAGTTTTGTTCTTTTGTGTACTATGCTTGGTGGAGGTTTCTTCGGCATTTTATTCCTGAATAAATCTCACGCTTACAACAAAAAACATCTAGCTAAATCACTGTGCTAAATAATAACAGAGAATAACCATTCAATTATACGCCGAGCTAGACCAAACACGTTCTCTTATCTACTGAAAATGAGTACGTTGACCTTCATATCAGTTTCGCGCGAAATCCCGTCTCCCCTTCGTAAACAGCAGACAGCTGAGGCAGGGTGGGAACGAGAGAAAACACTGGCTGCAAACAGTTCGGGAAACTGTCGCAAGGTGTCACTACTGTCCAGCGCGCTCCATAATTTCTCGTATCCGAGCTTGCACGCTGCTCAAACTTCTACAGTTACGTTTTTACTTTAGGTCCGACTGCAATAAGCTAAAGACTAAAATAAAGTCAATCATTCAGCCGACAGATATATTGGCGTTTGAATTACAAATGAAAACGCGAATGTTATTAAATTCGCAAATGAATATCACGCAATTTCGTAGCAGCTCATTTATTAAAATTCAAATTGTAAATACGTTAAATTAATAATGATTACAGATAAAATAATGGTCACAGTCATATCTCCCGTGTCTGAAAATTTATCTGTGAAAGTTTTACCACTGAATTCTTTATAGTTTATTAATAAAGCTTGAATTAAAGAAATTCCCGAAAATCAGCAATAACTTAATTAAAATAAAAAAATAAAAAAAAATAATTTTACACCAGAATGGTTCAAATCTTCTCTAGAAGCTGAATCATTAACAAATATATTGTTTTTTTTAATACGATGCTGGTGCACCAATCCCCTTAACGGGTGCTTGCGTGAAATAAGGAAAGAACCAATTCGTTGGAAATGAAACTCGGTGCATGATGCCCTGAATTGTGAATATTACATGTAATGTTCGGACCTAGACGATTCGAGGATTTCGAAATAGGTTTTTTGTGCAATAGGATGTCCGGCTCGCATGCGCGAGGTCGTGGGTTCGATCCTGACCTTTGCCCCGCTTGTAGGCGGGGGGGGGGGGGGGGGGGGGGGGCATTGTGAATTTTTTTCTTCCATGTTTGTTTTGATTCCCATACCAGGCGAACGCAAGAAGGCCAGCCATGGGTTCAAAACTCTGCCCGTTCAATTAGTTCAACGGAAGTGTTTGAAGTAGGCTAACACAATAGTGATTTTACAAACTGGAGTTACGAAAAAAAATTAGGGAGAACAACTATTTATACACATCGTGGTTTCTGTAAATCTTCTAAATATTGTGTCGTAAAATTAACTAGTATAGTGTTAAATTTATGCACGTATTCCATTTGTAAATCAACGTACCACGGAGTAAACTTTGGCGAATTTAATAAATTGCAGAACATTTTGACTTTTGTTAGTTACTTGCGTAAAGTTAAAAAAAAATATTTTAAGTGTAAAGGTGAGGCCGCATAGAAAGCTAGGCTGTGTGTACTGTGTTCTCTGCGCCAAGTGAAAGACAGATTGATCTAGTTCGCGACGTCGCGTCGTAGAGACGCTTGGCCTGAGACTCGAGTGATGACTCCCGACTATTATGATTTTCTGTTGACTTTTACTGTATGTAAACATAAATAGAAATGAGGTCATGAAGTTAATCTAAAAAGAAAAGAAATTTATCATTTGATGAAGTAGTTGTGTGTGACAATTTAATATTTATTTCAGAATAAATACAACTCGAATGATAGCATTCCCTCAAAATAAAATCCCAGGCATTGTCATGCTTATCTGCCTTCTATATCCTTCCATCGATTTATTCCATAAACTTGCATATTTTCGTACTTCTTTAACTTTTCCGTCGAAATTACTATTTAAAGCGCACTACTTCTCAGAGAGAAACAGAACTTCATAAAAGCAAACGCAGATATAATAAAACAGCCAAATCCAGCGCGGAAACAAATGTTGGTTTAGTTATCTGCGAACGCGCGAAGTAATGGACGTTTAGGAAAAAAAATAGCTGAAGAGCAAACACCCAGCGACGTCGCCGGGATCGTTAACACATCGAACACATCGAACACATCGAACACATCGAACACATCGAACACATCGAACACATCGAACACATCGAACACATCGAACACAACCCTTTCACACGAGCGACCGACTAGGGGAGGGCGAGAACTTCGGGTCGCCGATTTTGACTTTACGTTGCGAGAGCAAATTTCCCAATAGCAGTCTACCATTTAAAGGAAAGAAAACCTCAACTCTCAACTGTTTTCGAGAAATAGCCTATCAAAAACAGAAGAGGCACAACTGAAATTCTCCGTAACGTTACTCACACCAGTGCATTGCGGGCCAGCGGCTAGAGCGTCTGCCATGCCGGCCACTCGCTTTTGATACCGGAATAGATACTTCATTCTTCATTTTAACTAATGTAGGATGTCTGTAGCTTATTATTCAATCATGTTGTGTTTTACATATTTCATACTTCAGCGCGGAATGAGAGGAAATTTGCATGGAACTGCTATCATAGATTACTTTGCTGATTATTTCATGACCACAAACAGTTCCGCAATATGATAAATAATGCTGTGCTTGGTTTTGGGAACTATCAGATGTATCTTACATTAAAATATACAGGCATACATTAATTGATAGATATGTGTTGTGTTTAAGTTGTGAATTAAGGGTTTTCACTTATGCATTCCAGTGTGACTGTATAACTGTACTGAGGTTGATTTATTAAATGTTCGGTGAATAATTATCGAATTTGGGGAACAATTTTTCATACATAATCACATTAATTAAAAACAGTGTCTGCAGCAACACAGTGGTAAAAAATGATAAATAATACAGGCAACAACAAATAGTGCTACTTTATTTTGGTACAGAGCATTTTATAGACATACTGTAACTTACTATTGTAAAAACATATTGTGAGTAAACACTTGTTGATAAATTTAACATAAATAAACACAGTTATATTAATAAATAAAATGTCACCTTGCTCTCAATTCTCTTCTGCATCTAGGTCATCCCAGTGTGTAATAAATAACCATCTTATATACATCTACCCACAACTTAATTTTCGAATTTCCCTCACTATATTCTTTCAAAGCACAAATGTAGAGTTCAGGTCGTTTGTCTACCTCTGAAATTAACTATTCAATTTCCACATTCATTGTTCTATACCATGTCGTTACACCACAGTGTACATACAGTCTTCCTCCTCTGTTGTGTCCGCTGCTGTACTGATGCGGTAGTCGCTGCTGCAGTTATGTCGCCCGAGTGAAGGGACAGGTTCGAACACGCGTGTTCCACTGTCCTCGGCCATCGCTCAGCGACCACTCGCGACAGAAGCGGAGCAGGTAGTTGCGGCGACGAAGAAAAAAATCACTCATGTGGACATATCAATCACCAATGCATTGGTTTCATTATACGAGCGACGGCAGAGCCCTGAAATGCGCGCACTTGTTTTCGCAGTGTGCGTAGAAGTTGTGTAATGAGGTCCACGCAGGAACACGCGCGAAGGTTTCCGTTAGACGCGTTTCTCCTTGCGGACTGGAGTCCCTGCCGTGGACGGGCGGTCGGCGCGCCTCGCCTCCGCGGCCCCAGGACCCCGCAAACAGTGCGGGCCAGGGGCCACTCAATCCTCCCAGGTAATTAACCCCCCGACCTCACCTCGCCATAGCTGCCCTAATTGGTTTGCCTCGACGAACTTCCACGCCGTCCCGTGTCCTCGCCGCTTCTTTGTCGGCTCTTGCCTGCCTGGACACCGGGGCGGCTGGCTAAAAACTGAAGTGTGTTTGTAGGAGGCACCTAGGTCGAAGCCTATACGCCTAGTCATGCCAAGCAGGGAGAGGGTCTCATGCATCGTGTGCGGGGATTGGCCAGTCGTTGCGGCGTTTGGCGCCATGACTAACTACCCTATCTTAAAACTCTGCTAATTTGGGCCCAGGTAAAACCTTGCGACACAGGGGAAACCGTAGTCACACACATGCGGGATGAAAGGGCGCGCATTAATTGCGTAGGAGTATACAGGATACTTCTGGATGAATAGTTGGACAGAGTAGAAAAGCCTACCATGAGGGGGGTTGGAACTTGGACACGACTCACATTTGTATCCACTGCTGTATTTATGACCAGGGGCGCTCGCATCCCTGGCGGTGATAGGCTACACCGGTCACTCACTCCGCTGCCAGTCAGCACCTAGAACTAGAGAAGAAAGTAAAAGCAGACAAAGTTACATACTAGACACTTGATTAGTTTCTGTAATACGCACACCTCACAGCCGAGGCTTGGGCGCATATTGTTTGAAATTTGACGTAATATAATGTACTAAAACTAAATTATATATTTTTATTTGATTTTCATTATTTCTATGACTTTCCCTTAAGGCTATTACGTATTAACTAGGATTTAGATACTAATTTAAACTACTCAAATTGCTACTATAATGATTATAGTTATAGAGGAACCGTCTGCGTATAGAAGTCACTGGCAAATGGGGAAACAAGAATTGATATTTAATTTACAGGTTATTAAAGTTCAGAAACTGCCAGGTGGGAGGGAGTCAGCCTTGACATAAAAGGCAGAGAACCCCCCCGGGGGCCTACCATACACCTGCGTGTTTCGGACCATTTTGAATTGGCAGTTTGATACGTTAAAGGTGCTTGCTGCACTACGCAATGTACAACTCATTGTCAAAGTTTTCTGGCGTTGCCCGAGCTCCGGGTGGCGTTGGCCAAGTTAAACTTCCTGGTTCTTGGTCTCACGGTTTCAAATATACGAGTCGCAATCAAAACATCAGTGCTGTCAGATCTTGAAGCCTTTAAATATGGCGGGGTGAATATTATCCGTAGATAAAAAATTATAGGTTTTAAGCTAAATGACGTGTTAAGAGGTTTTGCTTCATCCCAATTCTAATAATGGCGTTAGTACTGATGTACCTAATTTAGAGTTTAAAAAAAATATTTTTGCTGCAGTAATTTTGCTTGTGCTCTGTGAGTAAATATGGAATTTTAGTTCACGTAAAAAAAAATGCTATTATTAAACATCCGCGAATGCAGGAAGAAAAGTTTAAATTAGCTAGTAAAATTTAGCTTTGGTAGAAAAAAAACCTTTCATGTAAAACGGAGTTTAATTTACGCAAACCATGTAGCCTCGGGCACTGTTGGCCCAAAATTCAGAGCCATATACAGAGAAACATTTTAGCGAGTAAAGGTGGTACTGCTGCTTGTGACATGTTGTAGTGTTAACACTGCGGGCGCAGACCCGTGACTTGGGATATGAACGTCATTTGTTAATGTTTACAACCCGCCTCTGCGACGGAACCACACAGCGAAAAGCGCGCGGCGTCTTGCACATGTAATATTTTATCCTCTTGAATATTGCACCTAGCATGTTTATCGCTGGCTGCCCTCTTGCTGGGAATTTTCCTGCCCACGTTCTTGTGGCTTTTTTTTGTGTGTGTAGCACCCCTTGCCCCCACCCCCTTTTTTTGTTTCTACAAATCTCACCCCGAGGCATATAAATCATTTCATATTAAACCCTTACATGTTCTCTGCCCGCAACAAGAAAAATATTTTTCAACTAAAATGGTTATGAAAGCACGTAAAATAATTTATATTTTTGTGTGATCTTTCACAAACATTGGTATTTGTACCGCACGGCAAAAAAATTAGCTAGAATATGCAATTTTTATATTTTTTGATATAGTAGTTTAAATATCCTTTGTATAACTTTGTAATGTTTAAAACCTACCATAAAACAACAAAAACACACCATCATATTTGCTATCATTTGCACACAAACGAACTTCAACTTCTGATATTGTATACTTTGCCATTTCAGAAATGTCCTAAGTTTCCTCGTTGTTTCGGTTTTGCTCTTGCGTTTTGTTATATCAATTTGAGTTTTCAAAACAATGAAACACTAATATATAGTATATATCAATTTATGATATTTGTAACAAATAATATCATGGACCTATATTTTTTAAAGGGATTTTAGGTTGATAAAAATTCTACAAGCCTCTACGAAAAATAATCTAAAGAAATTTGTGAGCGTATTTTCCACAAGAGGATTATAGTTTCAATTTCCTCTTTGTTTTCCGCTACAATTGTCATTAGCAAAGAATTAACTATCCGCATAATCAAAACTGCCCTAGTCGGGCCGTTGCCCTTTCTACGGATTGCGCACGCTCTCCCGAGTTGAAAATGATACTACATTGTGTATTCTAGTAGCATCTCGGTAATGTGTGTTGAGATTTTAATGTAAAGTAAGAATATCTGTAAACTTAATAGCTTTTAATAATGGATGTATTTGGAAGTATTGATAATTATTACCAACTCCACTGTTCAGAGATTAATAGTATTGAGTGTATGTATGTAGTGTGTGTGTAGGCGTGTGTGTGTGTATACATACATCTGTACCTCAGAGGTATAAAACACAATGTTAATTTTCGGGCCAAATGCACTTTTAACCATAAAGTACCACCGTTTTTATAGTGGAATATAACACTTAGATCCACTATATGTCAAGTTAACACATTTTTGGATAAAACGAGTTGTAACCACTCCCCTGATGACAGGAGTGAGGCCCAAGGGGGGAAAATATAACAAGATATAGCTGCAAAGTACTCACATCTACTATAAACATATTTGTTAACAAATTCCATTTACAATTTGGGCCATAAAGCTGTTCAAGTACAATGCAGTTCATTCAATCAATGACTGGTCTTCAAATATACTGTCTTATTTCTGCAGAGCTCTGCGAACGTAAGTTTTAAGGTAAAACACTAATTGCAAGAACTGCATGGTACACCTTAATGTGTAGTAACTGCATTCAAACAAAAGGTAAGTAGTATCTGAGGCATTTATACAGCCAAAAAAAACTATTAATATTTATCTCATTATACTTGACCTATAAATCGTTCATAATTATTTTTAGTTATCTGAAAAATTTGCATATTACCATTATTTTTAAACGAGATTCAAAGTCGTGAATATTTTTAATCACTTACAAAATTAATTACAAAATAAATTAGGTTATACTGTAAACCAGATAAAATACATGAAACACGAATATCGTAAGTCAACAAATTTATGAACAGCAAGACCTGAAGCACATAAATACTACAATTTATGTAAGCTATAAATAAATTATAGTTCATAATTGACAAAATACTGGATCAAATAATACTGCATGAAATATGTTAACAACTATGATAGTACACACACTTCTTAGATTCGGTCTAACCTTACAGCGACACATCCAGAGCGCGATGGTTTATGTTACGTAAATTACGTTGCGTCACCGCTGTCACTTATTGCAAATTTTTAAAAGTCTGGTTGGCAACGTCGTTCATGCTTCTTGTCATAAGTCATGAAACGAAGTTCGTCACTCGCTAAAACGCGTCTTCTCCGAACCAAGCTCTCGCTCATAGGCAAAGTTAATTTCACTCGTGGCGTCGATAATACTCTTTTTAAGTCCGCAACTCCAAAAATTTTCCAAGTCCTGATACCGCAACTAAGTACTACTCGACAGTGTTAGTGTGTCTGCTGGCTTACCAGAAGTAAAGTCCTGATGCGGGTTCTTATGGCGACAACTGGCGAGCTCTTGCCGATGTAGACATGCAGCGTGACAGTCTTCTTCGTCGACCACGGCGTTGCTGGTGTGTCTTTTAGGAGTCTCGCTTGGGTCTCACCCACAGGCTCGCCGAATTGGGGGTATTTATATTCAAAACCCGACCATTCACAAGCTCATGGAACTGTCTAGTTGGTTTTCGAGAGAGAAAGGACTGCTCGGCCTAGTTTCCGGTTGTCAGCGCGGGAATCCGAAGACACCCGAACCTCTCCGAGCGGCTCCGATCTCTTGACCGACCTGGCGCGCGCGTCGTGCATTGCGGGCTTCGTTCTTAGGACAGGCGTTTCCATTGTTTCTGGATCTCCATGTACGTTGACGGAAGTCAAACGTAACAGAGTTAAGTAAAGCGCTATATAATACTATTTAAACTGCTATCATGAAAATAATAATAATTTTTTTTTGGCACAGTGTCGTATGCCGCCGAAGTACAGATGCGTCTGTGTGTTTGTGTGTGTGAGTGGTGAGGTCAGTGACCTTGAACATTGTCACGGCCGCATTTTTGGATCCTCTATATTGGATTCTAGAAAATAATGTTCTTTGTCATTTTGAATTCCGTTTTGTTAGATGTAACAAAAAATATTTAAAAAAAAAAAAAAAAAAAAAAAACCAGCAACGTGTAGTTCAAGGGTTTTTGTTTCGATTCCCAACAATCGCAACGCCTCCGCAGTTATCTGCTAAGCGAGCTACATGCACGCTGGTAATAACACCATTGGGGTGGGCTGCACGGGTTTATGTACTTTTCTGTGGCTGCTGTCTCTCATGGCTTTGTGTCACTGCAAAGTGAGTTATTACCTGTTACGACACAACCACATGAAACATTGCAGTCTCGAAATATTGATTTGCAGCCCATTTAATGTGTTCCGATTACTTTCACGAATCTACCTTTGGTGTCTCTTCAGTAGTTCAATACCGTTCCAACAGACGCATTGTTAAACCTGACATACATGCACATGGATTCTAATCTTGGCCCACATATCCTGATCCCGTGTTTCCATGGGTTTACATAAATGTTTCTAATGCTAGGATAGGCCGTTGAGGTGATTCCTTTGATATCTTTCCATTGTAATATATGTATAAATTGACGATACGTACAATTTAAATAATAAAGTAGTATGTTATCTGTTCTGCACTGCACATAACTCTCCAGCTTCGGTCCTTTGTATGGAAAAAAAACCCTTTCGGCGGTTCGAATAAAGTTACCTAACTTTTCGCTAAAGCTGTTTTTTTTTCCTCCATGTTACTTCCCCCCCCCCCCCCCCCCCCCCCTCCCCCGGCTTATTTCTCATTTTTAATGCTTGTGATGTGATTTCAGAAGTTGTTCTTCAGGTGCGATGTTATCATTTTTTTTTTTTTTTTAATCCTTGTTCAGCTACGTGCAGCTTCACTGCCTGCCGAGAGAGCGTTTGTTTTTGTACCGTTCCCAGATATGAATGGCTTGTGAATAAAATAGCGTGCACGGGAGAGCGCAGAAATTGGCGCATCTGCGTCTTCGAAAGGAAGAATTTGGAATGTGTTATCGCAGGTGGCTTTGGGCGGCCGGGGGGGGGGGGGGGGGGGGGGTGTGTGTTTATGTTAAACAGACAACACGATATCCGAATTCTAATAAACATGCTGTAAATATGATCCTGTTATTAAAGCGCGCGCGCATAAAAGTAGTAATCCAAAGGTTGCAGTGGAATTTTTTATTCCAAGTTAGTTTTTTTTTGGGTTGTATGCACTCTCATCGACGATTTCCATAGTATTTCCATGACGACATGCGATTAAAATGGGGGGAGAAGGAGGTGGGGACAGGATGTGCAGTTCGTTTTGAATATCCTTGTTGTTTAACCCTTTCTATTCGTCAACTGGTGGACAAAGTATATCTAAATTAAATATGGATTAAACTTTGAATGTGTGGGTCATGGTGGAAACTACATTCTAGTTATCTTTATTTAGGGCTATAAAATAAGTGTTGTATTAAGTTCTGTTATAATATAAAAAACATAATTATCTGTATAATAATTAGAGCTTAGGATTATAACTGCATTAAATATTTAAGGAAATGCTAGTGTAACTGAAAAGGGTTAATCATTTACAATAATAGCCTAGATTTTCACACCTAAGTTTGTTTTACTCAGTGCTGGCATAGTTTCCCTTTTCTTTTAAAGGCTTTTTACAGGGTGTCTCTAGGTCACAAAAGCCACGAAAGTCTCGTAAAAGTCCCGAAAAAACAAACAGCGACTGTTGGAAGTCACGAGAAACTTCTAATTTACAACAGTTCTTTATAAACATGCATTTTGTTTTTGTGGCGCCGCACTATAGTGTCTAGTAGCTCGTTAAATATTAATTTTTGGAGATCATCCATTTAATCATGTGTAGAATGTCATTGAAAACATTTTAAATTCTAACATACAAATTGTGACTTTATTTTGCGTATTATGTGTAAACAAAGAATCTGTAATGTTCGAAGGTAGTGAGAAAATTTCATTAAAAGATCCTGAAAAAGTTCTGAAGGTGATTCGCTGAGTATTTTTTTAGATAGTGTTTTATCACTGTCACTGAGAAAAATAATAATTTTAAATCTTTAACGTCAACAGTTGAAAAATCAGTCGAGTATGGAAGTGTTTGTGCATGGTCTATCAAGCACAAAAGTGAGCTTGAGTGATTTGTGCATAAACGACGGCTTTAAAATTGGTTCCAGAAACCTCGCATGAGTGGTTAACTTTGATGTTTGATCTTTGATGTTTGATGTTGATTTATCGCCAGGCATTTTATCGTCTGAACCGGACAAAAAAGATTTTCCGTTAATTACATTCTTGTCTCTCGATTAGCATTCCTAAACATCACTTAATTATCACATTGCACTTGTCTTCCTAATACTGAGAAACGCATGTTATTTTGAACGCAGGCACACCTTTTGAAACATAAGATATTATTTGTGGTAGCCAGTTCATAAAAAAAAACACCGCTTTCGGCACATTTATATTTCGAAATAGCTACTTATTCTGGAAACTTCTATAAACTTGTGGAACATTTTAACAACTGAGTGTACATACCATCATGTTTTCCAATATTCCAAAATGATGGATAAAACGTTTTCTCATATTACATGCAGCAAAAATATTTCGTATGTTTCTAACTCGATGAATCTAGCATTGAAAGAATTTTCATTTTATGCTTACTGAGGTAGTGAATTTTTCTGTCATACACAATTTTTTTTTTTATTCCTTGCACTAATACTCTGTAGTTTTAAAAATTGTTTTGGGCCAAGGTTTAGCATGATACTAACACGGTTTGAAATAAAATCGAATAAATTTGATAGTAACGAAGTTCAAATATGTTTATGTTACATCTCCCCCTTTTTTAGTGTAATAACTCGTCTCAGCAAAAATTGTTTCAGCCAACGGTTTCAGATCATGTTTAGGATTTTTACAATAAATTATAACGGATTTGATAGTATACCTATTTAGTTATTTTATTTTGTCTTTGAACCATTATTCCCACCTACTGCATTAATGGTTGGTTACATTAAAAAAAAAATGTTTGACGAAGGTTTAAACCAAATTTAGAAAGTTAAAAGAAATAAGAACAGTAGTATAGTTTGGGGGCTCCGGGAACTGGCGTTGGTGCATTGAGCGAGAGCCGAATCGCCATCTTGGATTTTGAAGTCACGGTGGCTATCTTGGATTACCTTGACCTAGAACCTTCACCTTCACCTTGACCTTTGACCTTCAAATTCTCCAAAATTCCTCAAAATTTGCTAAAATTTGCCAAAAATCGCCAATATTTCAATTTTTTTTAAAAAAAATCCCGCCAAAAATTCTCAAAAAATTCCACAATTCAAAAATTTGGATTTCTAAAACCACAATACCTTTTGCCTTAGAAAGAACACAATGTCCTAAAAGAGGCTTAAGCATCTATGTCTAAAGCCTCCGATAAGCCTCTGACGTCATCTAGGATTATGACCGCCATATTGGATTATGAAATCATTGTTGCAATTTCCGTTACGGCCGCCATCTTGAAAATCCGTAATTTTATATTATAAAATAGGGGAAAATTTTAAAATTTATAAAAAAATAATCAATCGAATTTAATAATACAAATTTAATTAATTATTTTTTTAAAAAATTATAAAAAAAATGTAAACTTACATCATGGTCCTCAATTCGGACCCGGTGAGGGCAAAAAATAAAAATGACGACCGATCCTTCCTCCACGGAAGCCACTGGCAGACTGACCTCCCACCACTTATTTCGAGGTATATATATCGTCAGCAAGTATGTCATGTCCGCCATCTTGAAAATGTATATTTATTATCCGATTTTAATGAAAAAAGTTTTAAAATTTTTAAATATATATAAGTTTAATAAAAAATCTTTAAAAAACTGTTGAATGTTTTGTTACGACCGCCATCTTGAAAATCCTTAATTGCAATGCTAAAAATTCCAAAAAAAAAAAAATTCCAAAAATTATTTTAAAAATTGCATACTTCAAATGTTAAGTTATTTAAACGATTTCGGTCCTCGGTTCGATTCTCGACGAGAGTAAACCAGTTATTTATTATTATATTAAAAAAATTACAACGAAAAGTAATAAAAACATCTTACGACACACCCGACATTTTGAATTATGTCACCACTGTATCATTACCGCCGTGACGTCAAAATCCAAGATGGCGGTTCGGCTCCTGCTCCACGCGCCAGCACCAGTCCCTGGAGCCCCCAAACTATACTACTAAGAACATATTCAATAAAATACATGTTACGAAAGTTTAATTTATTTTTATTCCAACCAGTTTTTTTGAAATTTTTTAATTTTAAAATATGCTTACGAGAATCTTTTGTGCTATTTTGTTAGGTAAGGACCATATTTTCTTGACTTTTTGTAATTTTTTTGTCCGGTGTTGTTTAACTTACCTGTATCCATTTTTTTTTGTGGAGATTTTGATCCGGCTGTGAATGCTGTTCTGTCAAAAAAAAGCGATGACTAGGTGGTGTGTATTTTTGTAGCAGCGGCGAAGGTAACCTCCAGACAGTGTTTCGTGAAAGAGGATCTGCTTTCTACCCGCGTTGTTAACGACAAACACACCCTCCTCGAACACTATCTTCCAGCGAGTATATTCGAGAAGCTTTTGTGGGGAGTTGCGGGTTTCGAGGTTTTTATTTTTTTTATTTATTTTTGTTTTCACGTTATGAGGAAAGCCCACACTGGCTGGCATCGGTGGTGCGTGTGTTTGGAAGGGATGGAATAAAAAGAGATTGGGGATGGGGACGGGGTTGGAAACGCGGTGGCAGCGGTGTTCGAAAACTGAGCAAGCGCGCAGTCGGGATGGAACATAACTGCTGCGCTATCTGGGTGGGTGGGTAACTTGGCGCACGATGTACCTCCAGCTCCCTCCCCAAACTTATCCCCTTGCTCACAGAGTTGCAGTCGGGTGGGCTGGCTGGCTGGCGGTGCACAGACCAGGAGAGAGGAACAAGAGTGAGCGGAAGAGACTGCGATGAGGGTTGCTCATCCGTCTCTTCTCCTTTCTCGAAGCAGTATTCTGTCTTGTTTCTTCCCTCTACTCTCCCCCAGCTAGGTGTGATGTTATGCGCGCGTCTCCCTTCGAGGGAAGCGGCATCTGCCGCCGAAACAACTCGCTCGGGGAGTGTGCATGTCGAGTGCGTCTGGGTAAACTCCGCCAGAGTTGCCGTCCCGTCACACGCCCGGTGTTAGGCTGCAGTTCGCGATCTGCCGACTGTGTCGACGATTTTAACTTCATGGTTTCTGGGGAAAACACCGGCAGGTGGTTGACAAGCACAGTTCAATAGCAACACAGTTTCTGGGTAAAATACCGGCAGGTGGTTGACTAGCACAGTTCAATAGAAACACGGTTTCTGGGGAAAATACCGGCAGGTGGTTGACTAGCACAGTTCAATAGAAACACTGTTTTTTGGGGATAATACCGGCATGTGGTTGGTTGACTAGCACAGTTCAATAGAAACACGGTTTCTGGGGAAAATATGGGCAGGTGGTTGACTAGCACAGTTCAATAGAAACATGTTTTTTGGGGAAAATACCGGCAGGTGGTTGACTAGCACAGTTCAATAGAAACATGGTTTCTGGGGTTGACTAGCGCAGTTCAATAGAAAACTGAGTACACTTAAATGGAATCTTTTTTGCTGAATGAATGTACGTGCGCGCGCGTGTGTGTACATATACTAATAACCGTTTACACATATGTTCACAAGGATGGCAGGTGTCTCAAGTTTATTTTCGGTGTATTGTAATAAATAAAAGATTTAAAAAAAAAGGAATTAAGATATTAATATGTTACGAAGGGGAAGATTTCCTCCTTATTTTTTTTTTATTTCTTAAGGAAATTTGGATGGTTTAAACCACGGTTCAAACAGTAGTTTTTATAAAAACAAAATTTGTTAATTGTTTTAAGTAGAATTTCTTAATTTTTTTTAATGAAAGATCTGATTCAACTCTAATAGCGTTAAAAGTTAGCTCATTAATGTTTGTCATTTACAGGAACAAAAATTTATGTACGAATCAAGATTCTATGATTTAAATTATCTGAATAAGCTGTAAACTATACTCGGCTAAATACTCCTGTATAATTTAATTAATTGGTTAATTGTAGACAGTGTAAAAAAATAAAATAATTTTATTATTAAAAAATCCAATTATGGGAAATCCCCGACTGTGTTGTAAATCCCTATCCCTTGGGTAACATGGAGAATACTCTTCCTGTGGGGAAATACCCTTCTGTGGTTTAGTCCCAGTCATATGTGCAGATTTTCTGGACTTCAGTGTTCTTGGATACTAACTTTCCTGGCGCAACATGAGTGGCAGTAAGCGGGATGTTGTACTGCTTTTATTTGAATATGCTGAGAACCAAAATAACTGATGTAATATAAAAAGCTGGTTAAAAAACTGGTTAAAACAAAAGTTCTTTTTTTAAATCTGGGTTTTCCGACACTGCAGAAGGAAACATGGAGGATGATGCTTATTCTGAAGGGGGTTGTTTCGGTGCACTCCCGTATCTCTCAATATACTCAGTCATTGCTTCGCCCACATCAACACGTATAGCTCATATGACCTCGATGTTGACGAACCTTCAATTATTCACTAGGTAATTCGTTAATTCTCTCTGCAGGCTATAAGCTACAGGCTACAGGCTAGTTTGGTTTCGTGCCTCGAGCAGAACAGAAGCAACGGTTATCGGAACCGCTTGTGGAGACTGCGGTACCAACGCTGTTCCATATAAGCCCCGAGGGGTTTTGGCGCTCACGCTACATCCTCCTCCTCTCCCCCTCGAACTACTTTTCTTTCCCTCACTTCCCTTATTTTCCTCTGCGGGCGAGAGCTCTGGCGCCGACAAAGCTGTTCTCGAGCGCCAATTTTTTTCTTCCTCCCCACGGTCCTTCCATGCCCATCCCCCCCACACCCGCTCTTGTTCGCCGCTGGAAGCTGGCTCGTAAGCCCCAGCCACGGAGCGCTGGCTGGACGGTTCATTAGGCGAGACAGTCGTGATGTGGTGCTTGCCCAGTGGCCCGGCGCACACTTCGTCACCGCCGTGCCGGGGGAGGGGGGGACACGCCCCCCGTTTCGTAGCGTCTCCAAAGTCATGTTGGATTTTTTTTTGTGCCCATCAAGTTTTCGAAGGTTTGGAAGCCTACACTCTAATCTTTAACTGTGGAAGCCGCTACCAATTCGTTGAATTTAACGATAGAGAAAAATATATATTGCGACGAAGAGCAGCAGTTTGTTGCAGGTAATAAAGGTCGTGTATGTAAATATTTGACTACGTTAACTCATCGCAAATAATTGCAAAATTGAATGACCGGAGCTGATATTGATTGAATATTGTATTCAATCCTGTTTTAATAAAAATAATTATGGTGCAGGACGCCAGAAAAAAAAGAGAACTCGACACTCGTACGTAGAAATATTTTGCCAAGAAATTATTTTTTTTTTTATCGTGTTAAGGAATTTGCTTGTGTAGACTTTTGTGAGTAGGTCACATGAAATGATATCTACACACATTGTTAAGAGCGTAGGAAAGTTCGTATTATGCATGAATGATGAGAATGTAATAACAATATTATAATCTGAATTTATTCATTACGGAGACCTACTCAGGAAAAAGGAAAAATATAATTCTCAAAACTTCTTCTGGAATTTCTAGAGGAAAAAAAGTGAATTATCGGGGAAATGTGGTGGGTCAAGTTATTCAAATGAATGATTCAGACATGCTCATCCTGTTCCGAAAACTTGTTAACTATTTCATGCGTTGGTGTGTGTACTTATGTATGCGCGTTAGAAGTTATACTTTACGTAATAAAACCTAACTTTAAATTTGCATGCAAATAATTAATAAAAATAAAATAAAAGGACTGGAATGATATTATAAAAACGGTTGGTAAGCTATAAAACCATTCAAATAAAAAATAAAAAATAAATAAATACTCAGTACCCAATGCAACACGTGTATAAAATTAACTAATTATTTTAGTAAAATAATTGATATAAATCTTAATTATTTGTTTTTTAAAAAATTGTAATTTGTAATGCAAATAAATTGTACATACGGGGTCATAACCTCACTTATATGAATATGCTTGAAAATACATTTGAAAAAGTTAAAAAAAACACAATTTTTATCACTAATATTCACTATAGGCCTAAATAAATGATTTAAATTATATGGACCAGTATTTAATTTCAGTCACTGAAGTATAATTTTTAAATCACGAAGTATAAGATTTAAAAGCACAGATGTAATTATTTGTATAACTTTTTTTATATAGCCTTTTTTTTTTCATCGTGTTAAAATTCGTTGCATGGTGCGCGCGCATTTTAATAATTCATTCATAATTTTTTAATAACGCGCTTAAAGAAGCATAACTTCAAAAAACTCAAAATTGGACTGAAGCGTGTTTGGCTTTGAGGTACAGATTTGTTTGAAGTGCCATAATAGTAGTTATTTTACCATTATAAAGCTTTCTTGAGGCTACTATTTTTCATGTTCGCAGTTATGGCACGCAGATGTACAATTAGTTGACTGTTAATACCGAAATATATGTTTTGTAATTATTTTTATGAATAGTATTTTAAATAACGTCTGTATTGTAATATCGTTGTCTTGTATTTTTTATTCGTATTTTATTTTATTAGTGTAACTATTTTAATGGGTATTAACGTAAATGTAATATATTTAACGGTGTCAGAAATGTATACCATTGCTTAGTGCCAGTGTAGTTATCTGAACGTGATGTACCATGATTTAGACACTAACGACGTAACGTCCCTGACTCGGGGGCATTTGGCAGCGGGGCTCGCGTGTCGAGTGGGGGGTTTGAGATTCGCGCCATCCTGCCCCTACACACACCTCCCCCCTTCCCCGTCCCCCCTTCTCTAATCCAGTCATTACCTCTTCCGGCCGTCAATCAAGCGTGTCGCGCCAGGGGCTAGTCCTTGCGTTCTCTTCGGTAGCCAGGGCTACTCGTTAGGACGACCTTGGTAGGTAGTCCCTTCCGTCGGCCCGGCGGCGACGTTAGATATTTCCGTAATATCACGCATCACTAAGAGTTTTAATTATAGAAAGGAACAATAATAAAAAGATTTCTGTTTTAGTTACCCATCAAACGCTTTGGCGAAAAGCTTAAATCTTCCAGGCTTTTAGATTCTATACCTTGATGCAATCTGATATTTATTAATACTTACTTCAGTGTCATCCTTACACTGTTGTATTAACAAGTGCACAAGACTTCGTACAATGCCACGTCAATAAAAATAAAGTACGGAGACTGAAAACATTTTTATGGGAACGTTGTCCATAATACTTACTAAGAAGCTGTGTACTTTTAAAAAATAATTATCATTTTCTTGTCTATTAAGTAGTTAGTTGTGAATGAACGTTGCCATGAGCGGAAATAGCGTAAGTTTTTTTTTTTGGGGGGGGGGGGGGGGGGGGAAGTGGGGGTTTGCAAAGTATTAAGAATCTTCTCACTTTGGGGGCCCGCTAGAAAAATTTAATTGTTATACAAAAATGATAAACGTAATACCGTTCCTTCCTCCCTCCTGGGTATCCTACAAATGTTTGGCCCCACGCAAAAAAAAAAAAAAGTATCTTAACATTTAAACCTTTAAATGAGTAATGATTGAAAATGTTCCAGAGTTCAACTGCGGTAAGCAATGCACATCCCGCATGTATCGAGAGAAAGAGAAACCTTATAAGTATTTTGTTTAGTCTGATTGTAAAGTAAACAATTTTAGGGTTCAGTGAAAGCATGTTGCTAGTCACCGAACCAATTTAGCTATTTAGTCGTTTGCCACACACGGATACCTTACGGTTAATTTTAGCAGCAGCCTGCCAGTGTTTTTTAATAAATTATTTTCTCTTGTGTATGTGTTTTTGGCTAAACAAAACCCTTACATAAAGATTGAGAGTCTTTGGATCAGGTTATCTTAAGAGACCTTACCAAATTTCCTTTCCGACAAATCCAGCCTTTTAGAGGGAACTTTACCTTGCCATTTTTGGACATGACACTAATTCCTAACGCTTCCAAAACAGACTGACCTCCTCCAATTTGGAATTTTCAATCTTTCGTCAGCTCACTCATGTATCGGTCGTGTGACTTTCATATATTTCTTACTCTTGTAATTTGTAACATTTTTCTTTCCTCGTTTTTCGCTTAGGTAATAGCTGTTATTGTTTACAGAATTTTTTTCGTAAATCTTCTTATAATAGGTATGTAAGAGGTTGTCATTAAAAGGCAAGTATTTAAAAATTTTACCTCGGTGAAAATTTTCATAACCTCCTCCTATTCTCTAGAAGGGTGACGCTATTGTAATTAATTTTATGCAATCGCGTGACATGGCGTTCACCAGCAAACACTGAAGCAGCCTCGTTTACAGCCGTCGTATCTCCAATCTCGCGGTATAAGTTTTTTTTTTGTTCCTGCGCATTATTGTGGTAAAGAGGGTGCGACCAGAAGAGCGAAGCGTTGTGAAGGCCTGACATCTGGCGGTGACTGGCCGAAACAATGGAGCCACTCCTCTCCCTTCCTTCCTTCCGCTCTTCCTCGTCCTCTCCCTCTTCTCTCTGGAATCTCTAGCGCTCCTCTTTTCCAGCCCGGGACACATGGTTGGACGCTCGGCTGTGTGGCTGTATGAATAGCGGTCACATGTTTCTAACGGCTTGTCTCTCCGCCGCCAGACTTGTGGTGACGTGGCGGGGGTGGAGCATACCGCTGTTTCCTCCCCCTCTTCGCCACCCAGTCGCGTTGCCCGGGCTTGTTCGAGGGGAGGGGCGATACAACTGCAGGCTTACGTAGAATATTAACGTGTTACACACTTAAGAATTGCCAACAGAACGGTCAAAATAATTATTTTATTTATAACTTCACGTCGAAGTTACGGTCGTCTTACACGTAACGATTTGGCCAATTACACGAAATAACGTTTTAATAACCTTACGGCAATATTAAACCCAATCTAACCTAGTAAATTAAACTGAAGTGTAGACACAAACATAAATAATAATAAATTTAGGTAAAACAATAATGGAACGTTTACACATATCTATGTTAACGTCTGCTAAGAATTACCCTGCGTGGTTCTGTAATCATTGGCGACACTGGACCATTTATTTCGCAATCTTACTTTAAAACTGGTGTAAACTAAATCCACGTGGGTTTGTTTATCAACAGCACACCAAAACACATGTTTTTCTTTAAAAAAAAAATGTAAAATAGTAATTTGATATGAAACATATTTAAATGCACTGGTAATCGATCAAAACGATCAAATCGATTAAAACGCTTACATAAAGTGACACGATATTTTATAAACTTAGAACTGTCTAGAAGTGTAATGTTGGACAACGGTTAAAACGTCCGCTAACGGCAGCGAAGGTGTTCAACGTTGGACTCCGTAGAAGTTCTACCTCATATTTGTCTATATTCATACTCCAGTCGATTGTTACCAGCCTCAACCGGTCCTAGCATGGTAATATTGCAAAATGAACGTTTAAACTTTAATTGCAATTCGCTGTTTAAGAGAATTTACATTAAAAAAATGTAATAGTAAATCGACCACAATCATCTTTAAAACAGTAATTGTTCGTAAACAAAAGTAATTTTTTTTTTCGGTTCGAAATATAAGATTGTACCGTTCTAAACTTGCCATTGCATTTTTACATTTAATACATTATGCGTTATTGCTTCATAGTTTATACTATAGTATACAATTCAATTTTAATGTTAATGTAAAGTTTATTTATTCATAAAAAATTTAATTGTAATATGTCATTGATGAAATTTTAAGATTTCCTTAAAATGCATTTTTATATTTTACATATTTAGTCATATAAATTTCTCTTAATATTCCTTTGCAATCATTTTGGTCGTGATACAAAGCCACAACTGGCTGGTTGCAGTTCGTTAATGTTCGGGCTTACCGCTCGCTTGTCAAATGCTTATTCGTTTGTTCCTTGTACGTTCCCAAACCATTCATCCAATTGCGATGAAACTTGGCACAACTTGACCTTGAATTGAAACACGAGGAAGGTCACTATATGTGAGATTTCGATAAAGCCAACCCTCAAGGTAGAACTTGATTTGTCTTGATGATATTTCGCCATTTCATTGATAACGTATCGTTCATCCGATCTGTCTGCAATTATGCACACTCAGGGTGGCCACCAGCCTTGAAATTCGAGAAAAGTGGGAAATATGCACTAATTTTCGTCGTTTGAAAAAAAAACCCTTGAATAGTCTTTGAATTACTCGTCGTCGGGAATTTCATCACTCTCACAGATAATGTCTACTAGTTTTACAGGTTAAGTCAAACCCAGACTTTTGATATTAGAATTTCATTTCAAGTACAAAAAAAAAGATAGTTTTTACGTTCGCTAATTGGTGGCAGTTATGCATTAACGTAGTTTCTTTATCTTTGGTTAATTCGACCACGGCCATATTGAACATTGGCGACTGTTCACCAAACAATTGAATACCTTTATCGTCCTTGGGAATTCGCACCTTCAATACGGCGGTGTTGTTATTGCTTGGACGTATACTGAATATAATTTTAAATACATACAAATGGCATCCAACTTTTGAGACCTTGCTTACGAAACGTTAATTTTACCTAATCATTTGTTTTTTTAATATTTTGTTTATCAATTTTCTGTTGGAATTTTGTATACAGCTTCAGACCAATTTTGTGGTATAAATGCCCAGAATCTTCTTTCCGGTTTTAGTTTGCAGACAGGCTACTACATTGGAACATAACTGTAGTTTGTGAAAAATGTAATTTTACCAAAAAGCTGTTCAGAAAAGTTATTCTTATTTATGTGCGCTATGATCAAGTTGAGACGTTTATTTTCTTTCTTGTGTCAATTATGTTATGTTACGGTTTTGCATTGGGAAAATGTAAGTAAATTTATTTCCTATCACAAATCTTCAATTGCATACTTAACTGGCTTTTATCAAAACTGATAAAAACTATTTTACCATTTACATGTAAGTTTTTTTCCCCGGCTTAAAACGATCATCAAAAGCCTTGGCACAATTAGGTGGTCCTCAGATGTGCCCTACCTGGTTCTGAAATTGTATTTTACGTGACGTCACCCTTTACGTGTCGAGATGGCTAACCACTGTAATATTTGAGGTCATCAGCAGGCTGGCAGGGTGTGTGGATTCCATTCACCATTGTTTTGTGACATCATGATTGACATATGTCAAAACAAATGTTTATCTAATGTACAACGGTGCAGTAAACACTGTTCGGTTTCATTGAAAATATATATTACATGAAATAAAACATATTAACGAGAAATGTATGTTGTTAAAACATACTCACAAACTTTGGCTGGCTGAAAATGTTTGAGAGCATAAACAAGAGGGTTGCATTCACATTTTCACTTTTTTTATTATAATTTTGTATTTATAGGTCTACATATTAAAATTTTTGTTTATAAAATGGCAATGGTAATTTTACAAACGCTTCTGTTTACAAATAAAAATATGAAAGTATTTCGACGAGCTCATGGCAATGTACATAGCCAATGTTTACTTTATTCACAAACTCGTGATTAATATTGACTAGAGCAGAAGCTTAACAAGTTTTTGCGTAGTTTTTTTGAGTGGTTGTTGTCTGATATTATTATCTTTATTGTCAGCGATTAATAGTGTTTTGGCAAGCAACGAAATATAAAATATAGTAGATTAATAATTTTAAAATAAAACTACGAATCTTAAAATATTAAAGCGCCCGTGAATACCATTTAATTATTTTATGTTTTAATTAGTCGTTTCAGTAATAAGCCAATAAAGGCACTTACGAAATTGAAACTGCCATATGACTATGTATATCGTTGGGTATATAGTTTGGGAACGGTTTTATTCATGTATATATTTTTTTTAAAGTTCCGGCAGCTCAGAAACAATAATTAAATGCTGTCTTTTGTTGGAATAGTTTCATCATAAAACAAAGTCCTTGAAAAACTAAATTTTGTTTCCTGAAAACCTGGAAATGTGCATGAATTTTCAAAATCAAAGTTTGATGGCAACCCTGACACTTGACTTTGGAAACACGAGGAAGGTTACTTACTGTCCAGGTGAGAAAACGTATAATAGTTGGCGCACGAGTCGTATCGGATAGTTACCAGTAAATATTTTATGGCAGTTACTTTTTTTTATGGTCCGAATAATTGTGGCGCGTGAGTCGTATCCATGTAGATATTAGTCTATAGAGTGGGGGTGTGTTCTGAAGTTGAAGTCAACTGGTTAGCAATTGGTAAAGGCTAATATGTGTGTATATATTCACACACGCGCACACAAAAAAAGGCTGCAATACCCGTCATTGGCCGGGCTAAACACAGAGTGATAAATTGTCCGCTAGTCAAAGCAAAATGGATAGCGCTTTATGACAGTGTGGTGGACATAAAGAAATGACACACACAAGAACTGTTTGTACGTATGTCTATGACCTATAATTTTCTGTTTACCCATAGCGATAGGTTGAACGGTTTAGAAGTTGAGGCGTTGCAGCGCCATCTAGCGGCGAGTTATAAAAAAAATGGATAGCATAAATCATTATCAATGAATAAACACTTCAATGTGCCAACTTTAATTGCGATCAGTCAAACGGTGTCGGGTGTTGATCGACGTCATACATTTTATAGAAATAGAAATGCATATATATATGCACACACACACACACACACACACACACACACACACACACACACATATATATATATATATATATATATATATATATATATATATATATATGAATGACTGTTTGCCCCGATGCGTTCCTATTGATTGCAATGAAACTTTTGAGTTTTTATGCGCATGCCCGCGAAGATTTCTGAATTAGTCCAACCATATTACAATAGGTAGCGCGCATATCGTTAAACAAATGTGTGAATTTCATATAGTTCAGCGTTGTATGAGTGCACACGCATGGCAAAATTGAATTAAATATAAAATATATTGATAACTAGATATGGAGATAGAGGGATGGAGGGAGATAGAGGAATGGGGGTGGATGGAGAGGGAGATCTAGGGGATATATAGATACACATATAGAGAGAAAAGATAGGTACGTAGATGAGAGATATATAGCGATGTAGGTATGTAGAGGAGATATATAGTGGGAGAATAGAGCGATATATATTTAAATGTAGAGGTAGAGATATATACATAGATAAAAGATTAGAGAGAGATGCTTTGTATGTGTGTATCTACGTCAAACAAATTATAAAAAAAATTAAATGTGGCATTGCAAGACAACACACGTCGGCGTTAGTTAGTAAACTATAAAATAAAAGGTACTCACGTTTTATTAAAACAAATTGGATGGATTTCAGTTTAAAGGTTTGATCCTTGGCAGCATAGTCTGTAGGAGTATGAATTATATTTTTTGGGGGTGGTTATATTTCATTACGTTGTTTTTTAATAATTTTTGGACACGTTTGATATTTATGTTCATAAAAAATATCTGTTACATCATTGCAATAAGTAATACTGCCTAACACATAATATAGTTGACTTTATGTGATTTTTTGTAATGTTTATTTTTATATAGATATTAATTGCCTGAGAAACAGAAAGAAACTTTTACCGTCTTGACACTGTGGTGGACTATTATAGTTGAACGCTATGGTCTTAGTACTGAAGAATTTTCTTTTCTTTTCAGGTGTGTTGAAAAGGTTGAGCTGCTATGATAAGGTATGGTATGGTGGGTAAGTATTTCAGATCGATTTACTTCCCAACTGTTGTTCGGCTCCTTGTTGTTGCGCCATGACGTTAATTTATAAATGTAGATTTATTAAATCATAAGTCAAAATTAGTAAGAAATTTAATTACGTTACGTGATATAATGCTCGAAAACTCTACGGCAAGCAGATGGACATTACAATTACAGTTTTGAATTTTTTTCTGTTTCGAACCTCGGCTATCACAGGGTGTCCACTTTTTGGAAAGCCAGGTAATTTGAAATTGGTCAGGGAAAGCAAGAGAATTTACTTAAAAACTTGAAAAAATCATGCAAAATCCACAGTGATAATAATTTGAGGGGGAAATTTAATGTAATTTATGTGATCACCCAAACTTGAACATATGTATATATTTTTTTCAGATGGTGATATAATGCACAGTTACACACATTGTAAAATGGCATACACAAGATTCTGTTTGAACGAGTACAGCTGCAGGAATGGTGGAGGCTGTACTGTATTTATTTCTTTCCAAATAATTTATAGTTACAATTTTTTTTGTTTTTTAGAAAATTCGTCAATTTTTAAATAGAAAATTCGTCCGGGGAATTTGTAATTTTGGTCATGGAAAGTCATGGAAAAGTTAGGTAAATTGATCCAAATTTGTGTGGTCACTCTGTAATCAGCTCTGGCGCGAAAATAAAAACGTATAAATTAGTTGCTTTCAATTCTTGTTTCCCCCCCCCCCCCCCCCTCCTTTTATTGCCGACCCAAATAATTGAATGTCGAAGGGAGCGTGTTTCAAAAGCGACGTAAAATCGAGTGATATTGCTCATGAGAAACCATTGTGAGATTGTACAAATACACACAACCTTCCTACCCCCGTTTCCACTTTTTTTTTAGTGCGTCCACAGTTCTATTCGGTAGCCAGAAATGTACTGATGAAACAAAAAAAAAGTTTTTTCTCTCTTTTACCAGCTGTGAAGCCCAATGAATAATTCAAACCGTTGATTGCGACGCGACGTTTTCACACTGTGAAAACACCGCTTTTTACGAATCGCTGGATGCTCGCAAATTTCGAGTAATGTTCCTCGTATGCAAAATGGGTCCTAATAAATGAAGTACGTAAAAGATAGAGCACATATTTTAGTACAAGCGAGCAGTTGTAGTTAACGTTCAGCTGCACCACATTTCACGTAGGTCACTGCGCTAGGCAGGCGGAGTTGATTACTCGTACTTGTTAAAGCTGTCCTAGTTAACATAACCTCCCTCTGGTGTTTACAAAAGCTGGAAAATAATGTCCAAATTCTCGGTGGTCGTCGTGATGGGCCGTGTAATTATAACAGTGGTGTTTCTCGTGCTTCAAGGGCCCCGCCTGGTTAGGGATGTATTTGTGTTAGTGACGCCCGCTGGTCCTTCTAGGCTGTGGACTGGCGCGCAGACTTCTCGTCGTGCAAAGGGCAACTATGATATTTGAACGGAAACATTAACATTATAAGGCTTAGGAATGATTCTGTACCGGGTGTTTCAAGCAAAAAAAATTCTGAAAATAAATGTTCTAGCCATTTTCACTCTTTGTAAAACAACACAGTTCAAAACGGAACTCCTCATTCGCCCTCGGCGTAATATTAAATGTTTTTTGTAAAGTCACCACTCCGATGTATTGAGTTTTTGAATCGCGTGGTTTTTTTCTTCTTCTGAAGCACTGTACACCGTGCGTAGACCTCGAGGTTAACGTTCTATTCTTCAATGATGGGCAGGCAGACAAAGAAGCGAGGGGTCGCACATTCGGTCGTTGCTAGGCAACGTGCATTTAAATTGGACATTTTTCTTTCTTTATAATGCACTATATCTGCTATTAGCACTGTCCTCGTTTCAGCGTGTTCTGTTGCCAGATATACCCAAAGAGCACAAACGTTTTATACAAACCTTTATAAATGTACTGTAATTAATTTTTTTAATGTCCTTAATTTTTATTTTGTAAATGAAATGTTTGAATGATTGTTTTTGAAATTCTTTTTTAGTTGTATTTAATCAAGAACGTCATTTTTTCTTCAAAGGGAAAATAATTGCAATTGTGGTTTTAACCATTTTTGTCATTACATGTTTTGGCCATTTTTGTCATTAAATTTTTAATATTAAACGTATCTAAAAATTTGGAACCTGTTTGATCATAGCCCATAATTAATGGCAGGACTTGTTATTAATACTGACCGACTGCTACAGATAGTTTTTACAACGAAATAATAATGGGTGTTTAGAATTGATTTCTTTCAGAATGTATATAACTGTATTAATACTGTCAAAAGATATTTTGTGGTCTTAGAAAAATAAACATATAGTAACATAAAATAATAATCTTACGTTCCTTAAATAATTCAACAACGGGAAAATTTTATATCTAACCGTGTTTTGAATATATGCATTTGCAGTTTTGCACGGTTAGTCATGGAAAAAATTGAAGAAATCAAATTAAAAAATAAAAATAAAAATATAAATATATATTCACAGAGAACAAGCCTAAATAAGCTGATGTCGAACAGATAAACCCAACGATGAAACTGAACAGGTATAATGGATAACACTATGACGACAGCACAAACGAACACTGCTGATTTAAGTTTCAATGTGTTCGTCTGTGGTTGATTTAAATTTGTGTTGTACAGCCATGCAAAAAAAAAAAACGATTAGGTTATATGATACATCTTTACTTAAGCAGATTTGTGTAATTTATCACTCACATGCGAATGGAATGTATATCAAGAATATAAATTCACAACTGGTAGTTTAATTCTCGTGTTTTTTTTTAAATGAAATCGTAAAGGACCGAATTCGGCGGCAACCTTTTAAATGCAGGGATTGGAATACTACCATAAATAAGGAACGGAATTTTATTTTTGTCTTGCATTCTTGTTTAACACCTGTGAAATCAATATTAAAAATAACTTCAAATCGCATAAAATGGAACTAAAACCTTCACATGTAATGTGCGTTGTCAATATATATAGTACCGTACTTGTATAATCAACGTAAATGTGCTTGTAACTCCCTTAACCTTTCACAACAAGCAGATTTTCATGACCGGTGCGGGGAATCTGCCGAGTCTAGGGCTTATGGTGCATTTCTGTTATGTATCTGCTGGGTAAGTGGGCTAAGAGTCTGGCAGTCGTGTCCTTTCGCAGTCGCACACTTAAGCTGCTGCCACACGGAGCGCTATGCTCGCTATGTTCGCTATTTCCGCGATGTTCGCTGCGCGAGTAAAGTATAGCCAGCTGCATCTCAGGTGTCACAAGCCACACCAAGCTGTGTTCGCTATGTTTGCTATGTTGGCGACGTCACCAAGTGTTTGGTTAACAGCTATTTTTCTAAGACGTTGCCGACTTCGTGCATGCGCAGATAATCAAAACCATCTGTTTTCGTGAGGAATTCTGTTGTACTTCTGCGTTTGCTGTTAATGGATTTTAATTTCACTCGGTATTGTGCTTTAAATAGTCAAGTGACGGGAGATGTAACTGAAATATTACGAAAATATCCATGTTTATAGACTAAATCGATGGAAGGATAGAGAAGGCAGGATATGCAGGACAATCTCCGGGATTTGATTTCAAGTTGATGCTATCAAACTTAGTTGGATTTATCCTGAAATAATCAATTAATTTGGTTTCGTCCTCACTAGCAACTGCTTCATCAAATGATGGAAATTCTTCAAATTATTTTGTTTTTATATTAAACTAATTCCAGTACTCGGCGTTGCCCGGGCTGAACACAGTATGATTTATTTATTGCCCGTGAGTTAAAGCAAAATGGATAGCGCTATGTAACAGTGTGGTAGACATAGAAAAATAACACACAATTGCTGTTTGTATGTCTGTGCCCTATGGTTTTTTGTTTACCTATGGCAATCGGTTGAACGGTTTAGAAGTTGATGCGCTGCAGCGCCATGTAATTACGAGTTACAAAAAATGCGTCGAGTTACAAAAAGGTGGATAGCATAAAAATCTTCTCCATGAAAAAACACTTCGATGTGCCAACTTTCATGGCGATAGGTCAAACGGTGTCGGACTTTAATTTCAAACATACATACCAAAATTTGTTTAAAAAATGATATCCATACCCTCGGCAAAATATCAGCGGCTATTTGAATAAATGTGTAATCACCATTCACTGACGGCAACAATGCTCCTGCACGTTGGTGAATTTGTCCTTGAATCTGTAAAATAGAAAACAAATACTTGATTTATGAGCCTCGGTGAAACGTTGTGTGATGTATTTGTGTATGTGATGTGTGTTTAAGTCTAAAAAAAAAGCCAGTCATGGGGACTGTCAACAGAAGTGAAAACTTTTTCATAAAACTTCAAAAAGGACGCGAGTATTGTTATTGAGATTATTATTTATGAAATAATAATTATTAATAAATTATAAACATATAATAAAATAAATCAAAGTGAGTCAAATACAAAAAAAATATACGAAAAATTGTACCACTCGGGATCCGAACATACTAACTAACGCTCGACAGTTTTCTGCGCTATCCACAACGCTACGCAACCGACTTACACCTCGGCATTTTACTAGTAGTTGTAAACCACGCCTCTACAAATGACAATGCATTATGTCGAATATTTAAGAGGGAAGGAATAAAAGGTCACTATCACATGTAAAATTATTATTTACGTAGTTTGCAAATAAATAAAAGTTGGGCTATCTTATTGGTTATAAAATATATCCTTTTTTTTATTCTTTTTCTTTTTGGAAGATTATTGTAAACAATTGGTTTTTAAATTAAGAAAATTGAAATTTTTGATTTCTATTTTATCGGGCGAGGGCTTTTGAAGATTTCATACATATTTTCTCTGCTCCCTATACCTAGATTTCTATAAATATCAGTATGATGTCAGCATGATAGCATTTATCCTTTCATCATATTATAGCCACAACAGATTTCAGTGGTATGTCAAAATTACGTAAGAAATCATTACCTATCTATGATTACCGGTGATGTCAGACCTGGGTCATGTGTTCACTGGGCAATGCACAGTATACACACATTCAACTTTTCACGTTGTCAGTTTAACTTCGCTTACTGCTGCTACAGCATGTCGGTGACGCGAACTCACAAGATTTTACCCATGTACACAGGCCGCTGCGCGTCGCCAGTCTGGCGCAACACGTCACGAGCATGTCGGTGACGCGAACCCATAAGTTTTGCCCCTACCAAAAATTGCTCAACGTGGCTGAAGAAGTTTTCACTTCAAAAAAATAATTTACCTTAAAAGTTGGGTTGAAACATCATTATTCGATAATATTCGCTCCAAACAATGTCTTTTGAAAGGAATTGTTGTATTTTTGTATATTCTACAAGAAATGCTTCGATAGAGGTTCTTGGCCAGAAAGCAATGATGCCAGTGGCTCTGATGGTGGTGTTAATTGTGGTAATTGACGTTTACGCTCGCACATCATAATCCTGGGGGTTCATGTGGAAATCTCAAAGCATTGCAATTCTGACACAGTGCTCATTGTTCTGAGGTCGACCGATACATACTACACAGCGTTATTGACAGTTGGATCATATCTGAACGCCAAACGCTAATGTCTTGATGTCACGTTTGGCTGTCTTGTTTTGTCGCCATTACAATTTTTTTTTGTCTGTAGTCTCCAACTGAGAGATTAGAACTCGACTGTATCCGTTGTTCTGGAGCCATAATGGATCGCGCTTGAGAAATTCTTATTCGTTTTTCTTCCAAACGGTGTCCACTCTCCGTCATTCTCTTTTACTCGAATACCATGTAGTTGGCTCGCGATGCCTCACTGGTGGATTTTATATCAATTAAATACGAACTTAAAAATCAATTTAATATTCCAATTTGATAATTTTAACGGTTATTTTATTCTATGAAAACATGTGACGGTTTTGAATGTACCACTGATTACACTGAAATATTTAATGCTTAATTTGTTATGAAAACCTGTCAATACACTCTCGAACTGAACGAATTTTTCAGAATTTTCCGATGCATTTTCCAGAAATTTTCTTTTATACAAACCTTGTCTTGACAATAACAAAAAAAAAACCATCGGTAGACCAGTTTTCAAGTAATTATCTTTCATACGTGCGACAATTGATATATATGTATAATATACACGAAAACCTATTTCTTATTAAATTCACATACTGTGAGATCCAGCAGAATATCATCATCATCGTAATCATTGAATACCACGGCATGCGTCTCTGTCATCGCGAACTAGACTATCTTGTCTGTCCACCTGGCGCAGCTAACATAGCAACATCACGTAGCTTTCTGTGTGGCCTCGGCTTTACTTTACTTTACGCCCACTATACAGTTGAAAACACAATACATCTGATAATTTTACATTAAACATCTTTTTGATTGAAAGAGAACACTTCATGGATTTTAAAACTCTCATGTTAGTTGGAATCACGAAAATGTCACAAGTCCCGAAATTTATTGTGCTTGAAGCGACGACACTTCAATTTACAGTGGGCTTTAATTTTAACTTGCATTTAGATTTTTGACGCCTCACACCAGTTTATAGATACACATAAAATTCTTAATGGTTGGAGACGGCCCACTTTAATCATGTGCAAGAGGTCCCTGAAAAGGTTTTACATTTCTAACATAAAAATCGGTACGTTCTTGAATAGTAGATTTATTTCGTATATTTTCCATATTTATACATACATATACACAATGATTCTGTGGTATAAAAAACCTAGTAATATAAATTTTGTTTAAAGGTTCTAAAGTCCTGAAAATGGTTCATTTTGTATTATTTGCAGACACCCTTGAAATGCACTGAAGTCGTGCAAAAAATACCTTAATGGCTGACGGGAGCATTACAACCCCCCCCCCCCCCCCCCCTTTTTATTCCTACGGGACCCAGCAGGCACTTCTATAATCATTCTCTCGACCAATCACCTAGATGGTTTGCAAGTGAAATGAAGGCGTTGGTTTTGGGCCTGGGCGTGTTTGGGTTCGACCCCCTGCTCACCCCCCCCCCCCCCTTTTCGGAACACAAACGGCATAGCTGGACGTAGTAATTTATTGTTAGTGTGGCTGGGGGAGGTCGCGAAAAGGCCCCGCGCGCGCGCGTAATGAAAGGGGTAGATCCGGCCCTTTTCGTCATCCCCGTTGATCAGAGGCGGGCTTTCGCCCTCTGCCGAACCCTTCCGATGTCGACCCCACTGTGACGTCACCAGCACGCTCTGAGAAAAATGGCGTGAGGGGGAGGGGGAAGGTAATTACGCTACGTGGGCGGTGTTACGAGAACGTAGAGATTCCCCGCCCCCGTTTTCCCTCATAGGGGAGGGGTTGGATTTACATATCGCGGGCGCTGAAAGGCAACAATCGTGTGTTGATTACAACCTGTTCTCCCGGTCGCGCAGAGTGGCCGCAATTTCTCTTCATTCAGCGCGGGTGATCGCGCCCCTTTGCCGCGTGCCCGGTGATCAGTGTCGTTTGTGTTCCCCTCTCCGCCCTCCTACCTCCACCCTCCCCCAACCCACCTCCAGGCGAATTACTGCGTTACCGACGTCAAGCTATGTTTATCCCCGAGGTCGTCGTCTTCTTCGACGCAACGACGAATCGGAAGTCGTCGCCGCCAAGCTTTTGAAAGCATACGCACATACATACATACATACATACATACATACATACATACATACATACATACATACATACATACATACATACATACATACATACATACATACATACATACATACATACATACATACATACATACATACATACATACATACATACGTTAGGCTGTGATTTGTACCCTCTGAATTTTTTTTTTTTTTTTTTAGTTTCCGTACGTGTAAATGGGTAATCATAAATAATGGTTGCGTGGGGGGGGGGGGGGGGGGGGGGTGTCCTAAAACGAAATTCTATTGGATTAAAATAATTTTCCCTCCACTGTAATCAAAATTCACATAGCAAAAGTAAAATAATGGTTTCTTTAATAATATACTTTGTTTTTATTATCTTAAAAATTATTCCAAGCAGTTTTGGGAAAGTTGAATAACATGAAAATATATTGCCTTTGTCGGATAATGGTGCTAATAATCATGCAAAAAGTATTTTTTTTTAAATTTCAATACAGCGAGCTATGTTCACATATATATGTATATATTTTTGTAAATGTACTGCAGCGTGCAATCGTACCGCCAGACAGGTTAACAGAAACGCTCCCTACTTTAAACCTGCCAGGCAAGGACACTGAAAAAAATATATACCGATAACATTTAAATAATGACTGAATGATATTTTATTTTTTTATTATAAATAAAAGTGATTTTCACTCTCTTATTACAAAACCTGGAAGATTTTAAAGAAAAAAGGAAAACCTTAAATAAAAAAAAACCTGAAATTCTGTATCACGAATCGAGTGGTCACCCTGCTTAATCATTTTGTCTACCATGGTTTTCCGAAATCAGTTCAGGTAAATGCGTTTTTTATATTAGTCTTAATGACCTCGCAATCTACTAGGTGTAAGCTCATAATTATAAGAAATTCAAATGAAGGAACATGCACAATTTATTATTACTTATTACTCTATGTTCACATCTTACTTTTTGACCAAAAGCTGTTTTAAAAAAAAAACTTTTTTTTTCCAATTCATTATTAATTTTCTACTATAAAACATATCTCATTAAACGTAATACTAAAATAAAACTGGCTTGGATCAGTGACATCTTAAGCTTATTCTGTTTATTAACTGTTTGCAAAAATTTCAGTATAATTTGCAAAAAAAAAAAAAATTCCAGAGCCTTCAAAAAAATACGCATGTTATTTAACCGCCGAAGGAGCAAGACAGCCCGAAGCTTTTAACACGCACGAAGAATTTTCGATTTCTCGCCTTCATTTCAGCGTTGGGTTATCGAGGCGAACGCGATACTCGGTTATGAAATATCGCTGCATCGCTGCGGTAAAGTGGAAACGGTCCTGAACGCGCTGTGTTATTTTCTTCTCTCTCTCTCTCCCCTACCCCCTTCTTCATCTCTTACTCAGCCTCCTTGGTGATATTCTATCCCCCCCTCCCCCTTCCCAATATCTTTTCAACTCGTTTGCCTCTTTCAGGAGGTGGCGAGCAGGTGCGAATACAGTCCCGCGAGAGAGATGGAAAGGAATTGGACGGGAGACGAAGCGTCGCTACTCGATTAAGTGGTTTCGGGGAAAATTTGCCGCTCCCCGGCGCAGATGAGGGGTTAGCCCCCGTCTGCCGATGTGCCTGCCCCCCCCCCCCTCCCGCACACCACTCCAGGGGCCTTATCGACTCTCTCCGCGCTGCGGAATTGGCACAGGGCCAAAAAATAAAAATACGAAAAATTTCAACCCTTCCCCCTTCACAAAATTCTTGCTTGATTCTGTCGATCTGGAGGTCTGAAGTATGCTGGTAAGATCTGTGCGAGAGATCCACGAAATGTCTGGCAGTGGATAACGTGAGATTTTGTACTTGCAGGTAGTTTTATTTGTACAGTTATCTTTCTGCGCGGGTACGACCACGCACTTAAAAAATTAGTTTACTTTAGCGCAGCTAATCATGCATAAACAGTATTTAACTAACTTAAGACACATGGTTACACGGAGTTTTCGTGTTATGAAACGAAATAAAAATATATTTAGCAGAAGGTCATCTTTTGGTTGGGCGGGTTTGACCTTTGTTTCTGACATCAACGGATTTATATATGGGGATTAGGTTAGGAAAAGGTCGAGATCTGATTGGACGTGATTCTTTGTCTTCACACTCATCGATTAGGTATTGCCTTAGTCCAGGAAGTCTTGAGGTGCATTCAAATACTAACTAGCCCATGCTCGTTCGGTTCATTAATCACACTATTTATTCCTTTAACAGATTTGGTCGCTAGGAGCTCCTATTTTTTTCTAGCTTTGATCCGTTAACGTACAGCTTTCGCGACCCGAGTGCAGCACACGGACTATTGGATATGCAACCTGCTTTACAATTTAATCTGTACAAAAGTACTACTAAAGTGTCTCTTAAATAAGTCTGTACAACCATTCATATATGCATACATCATTACTCTCGCTGAAACACTCTGTTCTAGTCCTCGGTTCACAACGCTCTCCTCGTTCACTGTCCAGTGACTTCACTGTCGTATACAAACCTACACCCGTCACTGCCAGTCAGCGCTCCCTCCGACAAAAGCAACAAACTGCTGAATGACCTTACACGCGGAGCGCGACGACATATTCGTCTCTGGAGCAACGAAGTCGTGAGCTGATGATGCGAATCCACACACTTGGAACGGCACAAGAAAGCCCTACAATAAATCTCATTAATTTCCCTTTCAATTTTGTTATTCCACTTTCTCTCTCTTTCTCCCCCTCTCTCTCCCCCTCTCTCCCTCTCTCTCCCCCTCTCTCCCTCTCTCTCCCTCTCTCTCCCTCTCTCTCCCTCTCTCTCCCCTCTCTCTCCCTCTCTCTCCCTCTCTCTCCCTCTCTCTCCCTCTCTCTCCCTCTCTCTCCCTCTCTCCCCCTCTCTCCCCCTCTCTCCCCCCTCTCTCCCCCCTCTCTCCCTCTCTATCCCTCTCTATCCCTCTCTCCCCCTCTCTCCCCCTCTCTCCCCCCTCTCCCCCCTCTCCCCCTATCTCCCCCTCTCTCCCCCTCTCTCCCCCTCTCTCCCCCTCTCTCCCCCTCTCTCCCCCTCTCCCCCCTCTCCCCCCCTCTCCCCCTCTCTCCCCCTCTCTCTCCCTCTCTCTCCCTGTCTCTCCCCCTCTCCCCCCCCTCTCTCTCCCTCTCTCCCCCTCTCTCTCCCTCTCTCCCTCTCTCCCTCTCTCTCCCTCTCTCCCCCTCTCTCTCCCTCTCTCCCCCTCTCCCTCTCTCTCCCTCTCTCTCCCCCTCTCTCCCTCTCTCTCCCTCTCTCTCTCCCTCTCTCTCCCTCTCTCTCCCTCTCTCTCCCTCTCTCTCCCTCTCTCTCCCTCTCTCTCTCCCTCTCTCCCCTTCTCTCCCCCCCTCGCAAATTTTCTGTTTCTGACGCACCTGAGAGAACCTTGTAGGAGGAAAGGTGTTTACATTTCATTATCACACAGAAAAAAAATCTATAAATAATGGTTTCCATTAGCAGTAAATGCAGAGCGGGACATGCGGGCTTTAAGGTGGTGTTTAGCTTGCCATGTTGGTTTTTTTTTTATTTCATTCCCTCGTTATTACTATTAGTTAAGGGCTATTTCTGTAAATTTAACACTATACCTATCTTGCACTCGTCCTGTCACAAACATTTTCAACGTTTATTTACCAAGTGAGACATAATTGCTGTAAAATGTCGCGCAGATAACTATTACAAACACTGCTTGATGACGAACAGATTAGTTCCCGAAACGTCGGTACTATTTGTCTTTGGAAGCCACGGTGTTCGTCTGTGCCGTCGTCGTGGGCTTGTCCAGAATATTAAGGGCCCACACTACTATAGGTCCATTTTCCCCGAAGTTCGCTTATCAGTAGGCATTTAGTTGTGAAAGATACATGGTAAAATAGTAATCTATAGAATAACCCAATTAGATTTTTTGAGTACAATTTATGTAACTTACTGCAATATTTAACATTTAGCTGAAGGGGGGTAGTCTTGTATCTAATACACACCATGTTAAGGTGGCTCTAGAAAATTATCTAAACACAAGCTTGAATTATTTGATAAATAACAACGGGTTGCTTGTGTGCCCTTTTTTTTATTATTGTAAACTTGGAAATATTTTCCCATAGTTGGAATTTGTTAACAGCGGTTCTCCCCCGTGATATAGATCAATAAATGTAATAATAGAACTTACGATTAGACGATTTATTTCGCAATACGTCTGTCACGGCGTCGAAGTGTGTGCAATTTTCGACGCATCACCTGGGTGACAGACCTTACTTACTTTCCCCCCTCCTCCGTCTCAGAGGATCGCCGCGTTGCAAGGCATCGTCTCTCGTCTCTTGCGAGCGTCGCGTTCACAAGTAGTTTTGGATGGTTCGGGAGAGTTCAATAGAGCTGATAGTTCAGTAGAGCTGATAGTTCAGTAGAGCTGATAGTTCAGTAGAGCTGATAGTTCAGTAGAGCTGATAGTTCAGTAGAGCTGATAGTTCAGTAGAGCTGATAGTTCAGTAGAGCTGATAGTTCAGTAGAGCTGATAGTTCAGTAGAGCTGATAGTTCAGTAGAGCTGATAGTTCAGTAGAGCTGATAGTTCAGTAGAGCTGATAGTTCAGTAGAGCTGATAGTTCAGTAGAGCTGATAGTTCAGTAGAGCTGATAGTTGAGTAGAGCTGATAGTTCAGTAGAGCTGATAGTTGAGTAGAGCTGATAGTTGAGTAGAGCTGATAGTTGAGTAGAGCTGATAGTTGAGTAGAGCTGATAGTTGAGTAGAGCTGATAGTTGAGTAGAGCTGATAGTTGAGTAGAGCTGATAGTTGAGTAGAGCTGATAGTTGAGTAGAGCTGATAGTTGAGTAGAGCTGATAGTTGAGTAGAGCTGATAGTTGAGTAGAGCTGATAGTTGAGTAGAGCTGATAGTTGAGTAGAGCTGATAGTTGAGTAGAGCTGATAGTTGAGTAGAGCTGATAGTTGAGTAGAGCTGATAGTTGAGTAGAGCTGATAGTTGAGTAGAGCTGATAGTTGAGTAGAGCTGATAGTTGAGTAGAGCTGATAGTTGAGTAGAGCTGATAGTTGAGTAGAGCTGATAGTTCAGTAGAGCTGATAGTTCAGTAGAGCTGATAGTTCAGTAGAGCTGATAGTTTAGCAGAGTTGAGAGTGCGCGTAGCAAGATGGAAGGAATGTTGTTTCGAGCCGCTGGTCGGGCAGTACTTGGAAGTTACGCAGAGATTATGGGTCGCTAAAGCCCATCCCACTCACGAGGCCTAAGTTTAGTTATACCTATGGGTATAAAAGTTGGCATAAAAGTTTCTATAGCAGAAGAAAAGACACCTAGAATGCTAACAGAAAACCAGCTAAGGTGTTAGTTGCCTACCAAATCAAACATATCGGGGGAGGTTAACATGTTGCTGTCCATTTAACCAAATACTTTATATATATATATATATGATAATTGCAGCGGTTTGTTTTTTAAAATTATCTAACCTGGTGAATGATTTTTGATATTTTATCTTTTATAAGTACTTCACGTTAAAAAAATATAACAAAGTTGGTTTTATATTTTAGAAACAGATACAAAGAAATTTTGAAATTAACGTGATTGAATCTTCATTGGTAGGTTAGTTTCAAAATCTAATGATATTAAATTTAAAGGATACAATGGAATTTGAATTTAATATAATATATTTATAATAATACTCAGACAGCTCATGAAGCTAATTCATAGTATTATTTGTGCTAATTTTATTTTATAGCTCAAAATGCTATTCATAATTTTATATATTATAATTAATTACTTATTTTTTTAAAAAAATTGCTAACAATTTTGTTTTTACCAAGTAAGACAAATAACACGCAAAATTTAATTAAGATATTAGTCGTTCATTATATAAATTCAAACTGAAAATTAAGGAAACCATCTCACATTTTCATTTAGGCTAAACAGGTGTGGCGTTTTAATGAAGTATTAGTTTATTCATTAATAATTTATGGAAATTCATTTCCTAATACACGTAGGTGTTTTAATTAGAGAATTTTTTTATTACTTGTGAACATATAATTTTAAGTAAAAATAAATTACCAAGGCCTACCTTGAACGAAATAAACCAACCATGGGACTGAGCTATGTATTTAATAATAGTATAACAAAATAGATAAATAAAATTATTAATCAATATTTGTTTTAGCATAATTTTTATAATCCAGTAATCTGTTGATTAAAAAAACGTAGTCTTGCTTGTGGCGAGGTTTTAACCACGAACCTTTCACTTCTCAGCACGCACAATACCACTACGCTACTAAACATCGAACATTTGAAGGAGATTATAGTGTAATACCATTTATCTTATGCATCTTAAAACTGGTGATTACTTCTTTCTATGACTATTTTAGTTTACCAAATGTTCCAGGGTGGTTTGACTATCGTAAAGTTTCGTTTCACACCAATACTTTCGGTATGTCGCCCAGTTTTTTTTTACGAATTTGACTGCATAAGGGTATATATTCTTACACGTTTGTCCGTCATCTTGACGACTTCCGCTCGTGAGTACAGCAGAAAAAAAAATAACACGTTCTGATACGGTTTTGGCCAAGACTTATGGTTTGAAAATTTTTATGCCCAGAGCCAGACCTCTTGGAAGGGCACTGCAACGAGAGCAGGCGCGCTAACAGAGAATAGGTACGGGAACTGCCAAGGAAATGGGTGTCGTGTGGGGCTGGCTTCAGAGACCAGCGGGAGCAGGGTACAGCAGCAGGCAACCCTTCCATTCGCCGGGCGGCGAGGTCCTTGTTAGTCTCTGTCAGAGTACAAGCACCCAGCGACCTGACCATGCCTCAGGGCAGGGCATTTATGAGAATAAAATGCATTATCTAAACGTCAAGTGCGAGAATCACGTGAACTCTCAGCCCAGTCCAATCCCGACACCTCTCCTACCAAATCCCAATCATATTCTCTCCCTTTCCTTCCAGTGGAAACACTGGCGATGTCAGAAATCTATCTTAACCCCCCCCCCCCCCCATCTTCCCCGTACCTTAAGAATGGTACCATTACAATTTGTGTCAGGATCTCGAGCCGTTACCTAACAAAATTATCTCCATCAATTTGATATTAACCAGATGCTAAAGCAATGCCGGGCACATATTTTTATAGTAGTATTCATATTTTTGTCAATTGCAACTTTTTATATTTAAGTATGCGATAGAAACTCATTTATGTACTTCACTTTTGCTGGTTTATATTTTACCGTTAGGATAATTTTTCAGGTTATTTCTCGACATACCTAGTTAAGTTTTATATTAGTAGCAAAAAACAGTGTTTCTGCGATGAAGCTTTTTCTTGGAACGTTGGTCGTTTTCAAAGTGAATAATAAGAAATAAAAAATGTTAAACTTCAAATTATTCATAGCACTTGTTAGTTGGGGAAGTCGTTAGATACATTTAAAATTAGTACCCAATTCCTATTGATTAAACAGTAGTCTTATTTTAAACGTAGCTAACCTATACTAACAAACTCTTTACAATATCACATATTTATACCTAACTTAAGTTTTGAAAGAATTCAATTTACTTTTTTGATACGACAAAAATGGTGTTTTAAAGCTTCTAGTTAGACCGACGATTCTACGATGAATCACTATTGCTAAAAATTTAACGCATAGTTTGGCGGGGTTAAAATTTCGAAGCCTTCTTTTGGTGCTCGATCTAACATACCATGGTTTTATTTTTTGTCATTTGTCATTTAAAAACTATTTTCGTAAATTTATCCGTACGAACTAAACTGCAATTTATGTTTCGTCACAAAACATGTTCATATGTTTTTTGCTGAGTGTCGCCAAATAACTGTATGAGAAGTCACTCAAGTGTTTATTGTAATTATGATAATTTGTGTGATTTCACACCTTCACGTTAGTTAGCAATGGCGATAATATGGAAATAACCAAACATCGCGCGCGATGCTTGAGACCGCGGTTTGATGGTTGGCGGTTTTGGGCGTATTTGTCGGATGTGGAGGGGCGTCTGAAGGCCTCTTTGTTTCCCTCGCAACCGTAGGGGGTGGCAGTTAGGGGACGCGTGGCGGCGAAGAGGGAGTGTGTGTTTCCTGGTTTTAGCGTGGGGGGTTTTGTGGGTGGCCCTTCCTCCACCCCTATCCATCCCGGGTCCTTAGCAGCCCTCGTCCCTTCGCTGGCTTCCACGAGTACTCGAGAGGGCTTCTCGACGCAGTGGCGACGGCCGCTCGTGCTGACTCGGGCACTTCCCCGGAGGGTTGTTCGTCCCCCTCCCGCGCCTCTCATCATCACCGCCCTTGGCCCGTCCTTCGGGAAGCCTACAACTCACGTAGTTTCGGTTCCCTACCACGTTCGTGCAACTTCGGATTTCTCTCAAAAATTGAAATTTAAAAAAAATGGAAGGGTTAGGTTAGGTCAGTCACAACATACTTGTTTTCATTGGAAACTTCTGATTTAGTGGCTGAAGTGGCGTTAATACCAAAACGCAAAACTTCGGAAATTCTTGCAGGGAATCGAAACTACGTGAGTTGTAGGCTTCCCCCGTCCTTCCTCCTGAGGGCGCACGTGCGCCAACCCTGGACGAAACCCTCTGGAAACTGTGAAAGATGTTTGGCACTAGCATACACTGTCGCGTATGTGAGATTCCCTCTCCCTTTATAATACAGCATGACCCAGTTTCAATGGTATATTATAACAGTTTAATTTAGGACTATTTACAACATATACATCAATTTGAAGGTAAACTAACCTAGTTTTTGTTTCTTACAAATGTCAAATATGTGTGCATCTTTTAGATACCTATACGGCACACATTCAACATAAAGTCGAATTCTTCCCACACTTTGGCTAAAACGTCCGGAGTAATGGTAGCAATAGCCGCTTTGATTCCGTGTGTCTCAACTCTGGAAAATCCATTAGGTAGCTGGCGGAACGTAGACACGATCTTTTATAAAGCCCCAGAGGAAAGAATCTCGAATCGCCTATACCATCGGCGGATTTTTTTTTTTTTTTTTTTTTTTTTGCCACATGAGGGATCACAATTTAATTTTAAACGAAACAAATGTTGAACTGAAATTACAGATTCACTCTTATCAAATCGCAGAACACAAAACTTTAACGCTCAGGAGACGCCATTTTGCGTTGGTGGCGCTTCAGGCAAGAAAACAACAAAAAAAAACAACTAAAAGTACTCGCAATTGCGCATATCTAAAACTAAGTTATTCTTTGATTGTGATCTTGAACTAAAACTGTACAACGCTTGTAGTTGATACTAATAACAATTATAACTGGGACATTCCTTTTATGAGCATACTTTAGTTTGATAAGTATCGCCCGCGTCAATATAATTTCGTTTTAGTTTTATCGAATGGCCCTGCCTTCGCATTAAAATTAAGAAATGCGCAAACAAAATACTACTGGTAGAAAAATTTATTCAATCTTTATACAAAAGTTGGTTGTCATAATCTTATGTGGTGTCATTCACAAAGATAGTTCTCTCTTTAAACAGGAAAATTATTATGTTACATCTCGTCCAGCCGTTTCGTAAGTTACACTCTTTACATATGAAAGTTGAGCAAGTTAACAAATGCCGTTTTCATTAAACTATTTAAAATATGAATTTTTCTAAAAAAAATTTTTGTTCATTATTACGGTGCTTTTATGGAGTTACTATGTTTTTTTTTCCCAGAATCTATAATTTAAAATCTTAATATATATAAATCTCGTGTCACAATGTTTGTCCTCAATGACTCCTAAACCACTTAACCGATTATAATAAAATTCGCACACCATGTGCAGTTCGATCCAACTTGAGAGATAGGATAGTTTTTATTTCGATTAATGGTCTTAATCTTATAATTTTAGAGTTTTCTAATGTGATGTATGTATGAGTTGGCAGAAAATCACCACGGCAACGGCTGTAGCATTGTTGATGCTTCATTCGTCTCCATGGCAACGACTATTTCATTGTTAGTGTAGTCCTCATCACTCATTAAATACAGACCACCAATTTTTAGATATATACAGGTAAATAACTATACACTGGTAGAACAAAGTCGGTCGGGATTTGAAAGTGATATAAATTATTCAAATTAAGAAGACAATTACTAACTACAATCTGATTTCTAAAAAGGTCCCCTTCACCAAGTTAACTGATTTCGATGAAAATGGGCATTTATGTGTAATTTTTTCCAACTTGAGAGATAGGGTAGTTTTTATTTTAATCAATGGTCTTAAAAATTTATTATTAATAATAAACTGATCATCAATGTTGATTGGTGTTTAAGCCCGGGAAACAGTGGGCACTTCGTCTCCATGACAACGTTGCGTGCTCGGGAGTCGGGAAACCATCGGTGCTATTCGTTTTTTCTTCGGTACATTACAAAGCATTGTATTAAATTTTTGTCAAAATTAATTAATTTTCATTTTATTTCATTTATTATAACTGTAAATAAGAGATTTGGTCTCATTTCCCCCTCCCCCCCCCCAATTAATACAACCGTGCGAAGCCGGATCGGGCAGCTAGTTATATATATAATTTTTGAGTTTTTTTGTTTGTTTTGCATATCGTAGAAAACATAAAATTCAGTTCAGAGAAATTTGTGTAAGGAATCAGCCATGTTCTATAGTAAGTACCAATCCTAAATCATTTCCCTGAAGCGATTCTCGTAAAGCAGAATTGCTGGACTAGGATTCTTAACTCTGGCATATTCGAATTCGGGCCCTAAGTTATCTTTCACGGTAAGAAAATGCTATTTTAGTTCATACAATCACGTGGATGTCGTGGCTCCTCCGGTTGGCAAGAAACATGAGATTCATAAATCAAACCTCCCCCACTGTCATTTTTATATGTAGTTCTGTTGCAAACGTAAAAAGGGTTTTCAGAAGTGTTTATCAATAAAATTCTTTTAAAAAAAAAGCTCGAAGTTTTCGTGAGTTTTGGATATGAATTTTAGAATTTTGGATATGTTAAGTCGACGACATTTGAAATACTCTAAACCCTGTGCTAATTTATTGTTTTTCGCACAAGTTTGTGTTTGTGATATCCGGTCAGGGTAGTTGCACGAACTAGCGGCGACGCGACGTTCGTAACAATTGGGGCATGTCGGTGATTGTTAGTCTGGATTCACAATGAAAGAAAAATAAAGCAGCAACAGTATGTCGCGGGCACAAGATTTGACCGCCATGTTTTCTAACGTACTGATCATATCCGCTCATAGAAGGTCGTGTGCACGTGAGAGGTCGTGCGCATTGGAGGGTAATGGAAATATTTTATTTCTTTTACAGACTCATGACGCAATAGCCGGTGGGAGAAGAGTCGGGTGCGGTATTGCGGGATTCTGTAACATCTTTATATTTGTTGTTCTTTTTTGCAAGAAATTGTCGAGACATTACAATGCTCAGGTATTCCCGCATTAAAAAAGAAAATTAATGCTACTACTAAGAAAAAGGTGACTAGTGATAAATTTAAATACAAAAAAAATCGTGGTTAAATTTGTTGACTAAAAATGTAACATAATACAAATCAATTTGTAAGTGGGAAAACCGTTTACAGACTACTGGTCAGATGTCACGGCATAACCGTTATTTACAAAAAAAAATTAAAGAAATGTTATCTTCGGCTGGATAATTCAAATGAGGGAGAGATTTCTTTTATATTTAAGTAAGGTTTTATGTACGGTTGTAACTCGTGCACTACTTTTTTTCCCTTTAAATGCTGATTTTTTTTATGTGGATTTTTTCTGAAACAATGTTATACTCTATCTTGTCTAAAACTATAAAAAAAGTAATCTAAGATCCTAGGGTTTTTATTTATCACTTGTTACAATTTTTAAAATGTTTATAATAGTAAAATACAGCACGCATCTTAAATTGACTAGACGCACTGACACAACATTTCTTTCGTGATACCTAAATTTCCTTTTTAATTTAGTGAATTATTGTCAGCGCAAACAAAAGAAAAAGAAAATAAATCAAAATAAAATTAATATAGTAATTTACTAACAGCACCAACTTAACGTCGGATACATTGCGAAAGTTAATTGGCTGAAATTTTAGCAGTGAAATTTCAATTGGTGGACCGATTTCGCACAGGTCGTGTGCTTTGCGCTCGCCTTATGCTTCCCCGCTGATGGTTGCGGTAAAACAACGGTGACTACAGCAGTGGCGGCCTGCGGATACAAGGTCGCGTGTCGCTGCACCCTGACCCATGGGTTGTTGGGGAGGGGCGGCTGTTTGGCGGACAAACACCGGAAAGCACTTTGGCCCGTGGCGCGCGGCAATAACCTGTAGTAGGTGTCAGGGGCCTTTAGGGGCGCAGCATCCGCCCTCCAGCCGTAATTGAGTCCCTTGTGCCTGCATTTCGGACCCTCGTCCCTGCCTCACTCGCCCCCTCGCCCCTTTACAGTAGTATCTGGAAGCCTGGTGACTGTTGGTTTTTTTTTTATTGAACAAGCATAACAAATACTATTTCAGGTTAGTGTTTCTGCTCAATAGGGATGAAGCTTCACAAAACAACATTCATTTGAAGGTTACATCTTTCTCTCGTTCAGGAAATGGTTTAATGGTTTGCCAACCTTTCAGATGTACTGCGTTCACTGTACCTGCAGTAGGCCCTTTTTATTAACATATATAATTTATTGTGGGTTGATTTACAAACACCTTCCCTTTTCCCTCATTTTTCTTTGCAGGTGGAAATGAAACGCGGTGGAAAGTTTCCGTTAGCCGGTGGATTCAGTCACTGCTTCAGATCGTAGTTTTAACAATTTTTTCAACCTCTTGATGCCGGAAAGACGTTAAATACTGAATCATTCGTTGATTTTTTTTGTTCTATAAATTTTTGCTAGGAAAAAAAATCACTGAAGTAACGTTTTGGAGTACTTTAAAGTAGTTTGTTTTGAGTAAATTTATTTATTTTTTTTCTGTCCCGTTGGCAATGAAGTAGCAGTCACACGTAAGATCAGAGTCGAGGGAGTGGGGGAAACAAAGTCGGTCAAGGCCTTCGGTGAGGAACTGCAACAGCACTCGGCCTGTGGTCATGTCGGGAACCAGGGATACGAGATATCAGGACGGCCTGACTGCTGTACCGAATACGAACCCAGTGTTGTTTTTTACACGGTGAATGGAACTGAAGTCGCATGGAAACGGAAACGTGTAACCACGGTGCTGCCATCCGTGGCGGATGGCGCGAACCAAATATAACAAACTGTTTAGTGGATTTTAAACTAAATTGGCAGGATTTTAATAAAATTCTTTGTCTAAAATTGGGTCCAAAGCCGGAAGTTTATTATTTTTTATTCAAGTCGGATCCGTTTCGTTATTAAATTCAGTTTGCAAATGAAATGATTCGATAGCCGACGTAGCTGCTCCGGCAGCGAATTCTAGCTGCGGGTGAGGAAGTGTTATTCGCGTCAAGAAATGTGGTTGAAAACACAATTTGCATATAAATTTTTCCCGCTTGGCACTCTTCTAATAATGATTTCGACGTTAAAGTTCATGTTCCGAGTTTTCGTATTTTAAGTGTATTTGCAACATAAGAAACACTTGAATTGCTCGTTACCGATGTTATATGTTTCACATCTCTCGCGAGCACTGAAACTCTTGCTGGCGTTTTTTCTTCCACAGACCCAACACGGCTCGAAATGGCTTGATATTGCGCGCGGCTAACCTTTCCCGTTAGGTTATGACGTGCAGATTGTAGTTTTGTGCAGCTGACCGTTAGTGATTGATCCCAGTTTATGCTGTTTAACCTTTTCAGTTACACTTGGCCAATTCCTATGTATACCTAATTTTTAATTTTTTTACTGTAACTAAACTATTTTTTTTTAATTTTTGTGTTTTTATGTTCGTACGCTATAATAATTACGTTGATGTATAATTTTATAGTAATTAATAAAAGTAAAATAAAATTTATTAATTTCACAGTTATAAAGTATGCCCATTAGAATGTAGGTACTTATACTTTAACCCTCACATTCAAGGTTTGAGGAACTCCATGTATCATCGAGATATAAATTGTCCATCTTCAGTGGACGAATGTACTGAAAGGTTTAATGAACTCACAAAAAAGTTTGTAATCGGCCTTCTCTCAAAACACTTTAGTGAATATATGCAAATGTGTACTTAACTGTGACAATATTTTTTTTCACAAGTTTTCTCAAAACGTCCCAACTTACATGTTTAACAGAAACTTTAAATCTAAATTATATACACACACACCTGTAATTTACTCAGGGAAAATATTTTATTCCGGTAAATAGCACTTTCTAAATAATTTAAGCAATTACCTGCATTATTTCCGACTTTATATTAGATAATTTAATACCGTGGGTATTTTGCAGTGAAGTTTAAATAACATTTTTTTTGTTTCTCAATAAATAAATTATCTAGCATTGTGTAAAATGTGTTTAAATATAATACATACACACACCTACAAAAACAAGTCTGTCCACGCCACTGATAATTATAACGGTTATTTTAAAAATCTAGCATTTAATTTATCAGTGTTGACTAAGAATGTCATATTTTTAACTTGTAGGATCATCTTTCTTGCATGTTATAGCTTCGGCTCGGGCATCCGTTGTTTTTTTTTTTTCACTTGGGTTTCGTATTTTTTTTTTTTTTTTTTTTTTTTTTTTTGCGAGTGCAGAGAATGCTGGGGTACAAAATAATCTTTGCTAATGGGACTCATCCATTATCTGCCCCCGCTGTCCCTCCCAGCGTCTCGCCCGTGGGTGTGTGTATAGAAAACTGTGGAACATTTTCATGGGAGTGAAGTTGGCTCTCATTTCTCATTCGCGTGCAGAAATAGAAAGGATCCTGAAGAAAACACCTCCAACCATCACCCCTCTTCCCCCCCCCCCCCCTTACATTTCGACGAGTTGAAAAAGGAAGCGCATTCTTCCACGGAAGATGGAACAATAAAATAATAGCGACCCTCAGCTGCGATAACAAATTCCAATTACTACTGAATCAGAGAGCGGAATGTGCGCCAGAGTTAGTTTTCCAGCTCGCTAGCTGCGAAAAGACCCACTAGTGTTTCTGCGAGACGCCTCAGAGCTTCTCCCCTTCCCCTTTCTCTCCTAAAAGAAAGAAACTTACTAAATGGCATTATGCTTGGCGATGGGAATGTGTGTGTCTTATTTTTATTTGAAAATATAAATGATTCATGTAAAGCTCACTAGAAAATAGTGGTTGTGCAACGTCAACACTGCCTTGAATTCTAGCTATGCTTATCTTTCATCCCTCCGACGAAATAAAAAAAAAGTTATTCAGGGTCGCTTTGATTATATTTTTATTATTTTCCCTCCATCCAAAGTTTTTGTAAGTTTGACATTTCGTAGATCTTTATGTCGTCCATTCTGAGTGTTCCCCTCCCAAAATCTTTGAATATTGGGGGGGGGGGGGGGGGGGAGTACATGGTAAGTTTCAAACTAGAATGTCAGATGGTGAAGTGTGTTCTACATACATACGACATTTTAATACTACGTCCCAAAAAGAAAACTTTATTTTGCAACGCGTGTTTTTGGCATGTGTAATATTTGTGCTTCCAGAAGTCCTGGCAGTGATTGTTTTCTGGGAAAAAAATGCTTTTATTCGGTAGTTTTGAAGTTGTACCTAAGGTTTCTTTGTGTAACAAACATTTTTTTCAGAATTCTTTACTTCAGTTCTTGGTTAACACTGAACGTAGATCCAAATTCACGGGGGAAATGTAGGGACATACCCTGCAGGTATTGCATAAAAAATGTCAAATCTCTTGTATCGGGTCTTCCAAATTAGGTTTTTTTTATGAATTGTAGTATTTTGCCATAATGCTAAAAAAAAAGTGTTTACCGTGATTGTTTTGGAATGCTTGAAAAACAAAAAAAAAAGAGCTTAGGACTTTTTATAAAAATATAGTAATAATGATGCTGGAAGCGTATCTTGTGGCCATATCCACATATTTTTTTTCCCGGAATGTTGCCTAAAGTTTCTGGACGCAGTAAATGTTTTGCTACTTCAACATATGTATGAAAATTAAAAACGATAAAATCCACTCACCGTTTTGCTTTTGCAGGCGCAAATGTTAGTAATGTCAGTGGATATTTAAGTCTAGGAAATAAGTGTTAGTTATTTTCAAAGTATACTTTTATTTAAAAAATGACAATGCTTAGTTTCAGACAGCTGCTTTAATTGATATCGCATATTTTACAAATATATAATATTTTCGAACGAAACTGTTTTCTTTCCTAGTAGTGATTCTCATTAAACCGCCGGTCGTATGCAAACCACGGTTCCGTAAACCAGTGGGGCGTAGAAAATTAAAATCACTCGTGCCTTCTATTTGAAATATTTAAGTTATAGGCATGCCAATTAACGAAGGATAATGGAAGATGAAGAATGGGGCTCAGGAGGAGTGGAAGTTAAAAAGTACTTGGTGAAAATGTTCCGCCTCAATTTCGCGTCGGAGGAGAACACCCCCCGTCAAGGAATTTTCCGGCTCGTTGGTGCCTGACATTGAACAGGGTGTTGGAAGACGGCAGATTAACTCGGGGACCTGTTCCTCGCGAGGAACCGAGCTCTGCTCTCCGCTGACTCCTTTACCGCCGCCTCCGTTTCACTTTCCCGTCGCTATTGCTGATTTACAGATTTTCCTTTACAAGTGGATCCCTATAGCTCTCTCAAAATTTCATGTTCTGTCAGACATTTTCTCACCAGATATTTACTAAAAAGGCGCCCCCCCCCCCCCTCCTCCCTTTTTCTTAACTGGACGCACACACGGAGTGCAGATCTTCAGGAAAAACAAACGCGATTTTAAAAACTACTCTAGATATCCGAGTGGGGTCGGTTCACTAAAAAGCATTTAGGAATTCGCTGACAGCCGATAAGTAGTTCGATTTCCTGATTAAGTTTTGAAATCGCATTACTGCATGGCTAATTTTTATGCATAAAAACAAACGAGTAGAAATTCTCGAAAGCACTTTTAAGTACCTGCATTACACCTTTTAGCTTCATTTCTTCGCCATATGATGTTTACGTCACCGCTCAAATTCCATATTTGTCCTTTGCACGACAAAAAGACTTCCACGCCAGTCATGCGCTTGGATGCGACACGGCATCCCTCCTCACTTACGCTGATACACCCCTGACGAGGCGGGCCGAGGCACGGGCTCTGAAAGCGTGGCTCGCGCATCACTCGCCTATACACCTCTATGCGCCTCTATGCGCCAGGCACCGAATTTGCGTGCTGTCTTCTCGTCTGCAACGCGCCTCTGTGGGACTTTAAGGCCCGTCTACAATAACAATGTCCTAAACTGTGTCCGAAGGACACTCGTCGCTGATTGGTCCACGTGACCCTCTGACGTCATGCGTCAAGTGGGCGAAGGTCCGAGAACCTACCTGGTCCGAAGACATTCGTCAATTTGAACTTTTTGTCTCAACCTGTGTACTTCGGACACAGAAAAAGAACAGAACACTCACGATATTTGAATTTCCGGTTCCCGTGTGAAAACGTGGTGTTTGTTTTTGTTATTGAAGGAAATGGAAGGTGTTGTAATTCAAGAAGAGCAAAACGATATTTAAATTAGTGCTGTTCGATTGCTGTGATATGAGTTCATTTTTTAGTATTTACATTTGCCACTTTGCCTTACTGAATAAATATATAAAATTGAACTCCCACAACTTTCAAAAGTTCAATCTCAAACTACAAAGCATCAAAACAATAAACAAAATTATTTTGTTTGGCACGTTTACTGCGCTCTGGTAACAACTTTCGAAATCAATACATTCGGACATCGCAATTGTGGACAGGGCAGTTTTCGGTGAAACAATGTGACGTCACCCACATTCGGATAAGGACACGGACCACGCACAGGTTCGGACTATTGTAGACGGGCCTTAAAGCATTGAACCTATATATTTATGGTGTACTATTAAAGTCAAGGCGTACTCTTCCCTATACCATTAACAATACTGTGAGTAGAATTTTTCATGCCTAAAAACGTCCGTGAAAACACCCGTTCTATATTTTTATTTCGCTGTGAAAAATGTACCGAACTTTGAAATGAAAGGTTTTACGGTAATGCATGTGATAATTATAATCACTTGACATTTTTTTATACCAAAATTGCACAATACTAAGTAACTTTGTTAAAAAGATTATAGGCGAAACAAAATAATTCAAGAAATCTGTGGTGGTAAAATTTACAGGAAAAGCTCTCAAATTCTTAGTAACTACAAGAAATTCAAATAAACAACATGGTGTGTGAGACAAGACATAATGGAAATTACTTTGCCTGTCCTATTACAATACAGGCTGTATTAAAACTTTGTTGTGTTTACATGCAATCACAATTTTTTTCTCTCGTGAAAACTGATTCGTGCTTCGGGAGACTATAATCTACTGTAAATGAAATACAACCTTGGAAAAAAAGGTCTTTTGTAGCTGAGGGTGTTATCTTTGCTTAATTTTTAAAGGGGAGGGATAGGAACCGAAATACGCAATCTTGGTTTTAAAATTTTTGAGGCGAAAACAATTTTTTTATCTGTCAAATAATATTTTGTGATCGTTGATAATCTCGGAGTGGTCAATATCTGTATTAAGAAATGCAAATTTTCAACATTACACGATAAAAAATTGATATGCTATAAAAAGTGTTGGCTATAAAAAGATGACTTCTCTTGGTTCCTATATATTAATTTCTCTTAGCTGTACTACAAAAACGAAGAACCCTCTGCAAAAATGTATTGCAATATATATATATATATATATATTTTTATTTCTAGAGATCTTTAAATGTAAATACTAAATAACGATTAAACCTACAAATATATAAATTAAACAGTTAATTATAAATAGGGCCATGTAATTTTCGCGAAAAGATTTTCCGACCAGCTGTGTGTTAAAACTCTGTAGCATTTTCTGTGTTTCGTGGTTGGCTGGTTTTTTTTTTCAGGTGCATGTCTATTGTCGGCGTACCAATCACAGCCATCCAGTGCTGAAGCAACCTCGTCCTGAATGGCCCGGCCAGACAGGGCGATGTCTTCTGTAGCAGACGGCCGCCAATCACAAGGGAGCAATGGCATACCTTGTTGCAGTCTAACGAGCGAGCAGATTATTTCGCGAAAAATGCATGGCCCTAATTATAGATGTTACATACAAAGTTTAATTAGAATAATATTTTAGGGCAAACAAATATTTTAGTTGGATTCTTTTTTTCATAAAAAGGACATTGTCAATAATTCTTGTACTAGTAGATATTGTTTTCTATGAATGTGAGGAAGCAGTCAACGTGCGAGAGGTTCCCGCGCACGTAAGCCAAAGTTGAACTACCACCCCCACGTGTGCACGTTCGCTGCGCCAGGCTGTGGACAACACGGAGCGCAAGTGTTCCTTAATTTCACGCTTGCTTGCGGACGTATACGCCACGGGTGGGTTGCGCGCCCGGCTGGTGGCTGGTGTCCGCACAAAAGGGAACAATGGCGGCGTGTCCCGGCCACTCGGGCACGGCGCGCTCATCTTCAGGGGCTTCTTCTCCCTCGCCGGGAAGCGTGATGGATGCCCCTCGAGTCCCCGTTCCCTTCTTCATGGTGGGAGGAGGGGGGATTGAGCCGTCGGGATTCCGAGCTTCGTCTCTTTGTTTTCCATCACGTCCCCTGCAATTTTAAGACTTTGAATAATGAGCCAGACAATGTTGCAGCTCTTCCCTCTTTCCACCCTTCACAACCCCACCCCTCTGCAATCCGTCATAGATGTTCTCTCCTCTTCATTAAAGAGCTGGTGAAGTAAGGCGACGACAGACATCCACAGCCCTTATTTTTCGCTGGCCGTAAAAATTGCGAAGATGAACTATGTTCATAAGCTGTATTGCGTGGCTTTCGCTTAGAGCAGGGGTTTGCCAACCTATAAATAGTGCGGGCCTATATGTAAAAAAAAAAAAAAAATTGTGAGCGAATCGTTCAATACTCGCCAGTGTTGTGTAACATCTAACCTCGGTAACGAGCAAGTTCGCGCGTTCTAATGTTGCAAATTTACTTATGAAACGAAACTCGGGCCTCTGGACACGAAATTTAACGTAAAATTCTTGAAAATAATTCCGAGCGTGATGAATATACGCACATTGCGTTCACAACTACATTTCTGGACGCAATTCGTACGTACATAGTTTCCGTACCCGCTGCTAGAATTGTGTGCCGGAGCAGCTACGTCGACTATCGAATCGTTTGATTTGCATAGCGAAATTTCAAAGCTCCGATAAAAGCGATAAGACTTGAAAAAATTCAAAATCACAGTTTTTAACCTCATTTTCAAAAGGATTTTATTAAAATACTGCCCATCTGTTAACATTCATAAAAATACTGGAAAGTTTCCTTTCGTCTTTGTGAACTTTGGTTCTCGCTATCCGCCACAGATGGCAGCACCGTGTTTGTTACACTTTTCCGTTCCATGATGTCCGTCGTATTCACGAAACAACTCCCATCGAATGGCATGTACCGAGAGCTAAGGTGTTGCACATCAATAAACAATATTTTTGTATCGAGTATTGTTATTCAACCATCACGTTTACCCCCGGAGTTTATTTCATTTAGTTTTTGGTAGAACATAATCAGTGTTTTGATAAGGGAGAGGGGGGGGGGGGGGGGCACGGGCGCTCGGCAACAGTAGTGATTAGGTTATTTTAATTTATTATAAATATTATAAAGCTGAAGAGTTTGTTTGAACGCGCTAATCTCAGGAACTACTGGACCGATTTCAAAAATTATTTCACCGTTAGATATGTACGTGATCTCTGAGTGATATAGGCTATAAATGTACCAAAGGCGAAGCCGGGGCGGAACGCTAGTTTATTATAAACTTCTAAAAATAAAACAATATTGGCACTTTAAGAAAACAAAATAATTAAAGGGAGAAATATCTGGTGTAGCTTCTGAAGCGTGAGGGTTCAAAACGATGCCTGTCTGTGAGCAAAGCCGTCTTGCATTAATTATCATTAATATTTCATGTTTTCTGCAATGGCACATGCATCCCCATGCATAGTTATGCAAATCACAATTTAACACTTCCACGGAAATACTTAAACGTTGATTTACCATGTGAACAAACACTTTACAGACTTTCTCAAAATTATTTTAAAAAGGATTGACTGTCTTCTAACGTTCGAAGTTCACAACATAAGTTACTTTAAGTTGGTTACGATTAAATACAATGATGCAGTTTATCTTTCAAGTGGAAGTAAACGTTAATTGAGAACAGGAGTTCATGTGCGGGCTCACTGCTCACCGCCGGGAAGCGCCGACTACTTCAGGGTGAGAACTAGCCTTCGGTTGAGTCGTGTATGCAAACAAGTAGGTTGTCGGGGCACCGAGGAACAGGCACCGCTCCTAGCTGTCGTCCTCCGTCGTCCACCTCGGTATTTGCACGCATCTCAGCTAAATTAATGAATCAATCAACTATTTACAAGGTGACATTAAGTGGGTATGTATACTATTCTATTGGTGTATATTGTTTTCCTTAACATAACATCTGCGTACTGAAATAACTGAATATATCTTCTAATCTCCTGCAAGATGTCAATGAAACTGACATTGCCAACTTGATTCACAGTTAAGCTGAGGCCAAGCAAGGGAGTGGTGGTTCGTGGCGAGCCCTGGTGTTCTAAATGTCCATAAAAGAACGTCCCAGTTATAAAGTTTTATAGTATCAACTGTAAGCGTTGTATAGTTGATTGTTCAAGGTCACACAAAGAGTAACTCAAAACAGTTTTAAGACAAGCGGATGCGCGAGTAATTCTTTGTTGTTTTTCTTGCTTGCAGTGCCACTTAACGCAAAATAGCGATTAGTAGTGTTTGTACCTGTTAAACTTTATGTGGAAACAGGATGGAGCTCCTACCCATTGGAATCTCATTGTACGAGAGTGGCTGGAACGTCGAAGCCACTGACCGTAATGGTCGAGATGACAGAGCTCTAAATGTGTACGTACTGAACATACGAAAGAAGAAAAAAAAACTAGGTTCGTTTACCTTCGATTCGATGTGTGATTTTTTGTAAATAGTCTAGATTGAACTGTTTTAATACATCTTTGAAACTGGGATATTATCTTATGGACATCCTGTTTTTTCTCGGTAAATTCTGTAATCCGACACAAATCAAGCCATTCTCATTCAGGTATTTCCGGGTGTATTCCTGTTGTTCACCGTGGCACCCTGCGCTGCCGGCGTCTTTAGTTCACTCAGTTTGTCGTTACTGTAGGTCTTCGCTTCATTAATGTTTCCTGTTTTTGCAGCGAGTTATATTTGTGTTTTCACATTCTAGTATTCCTTCATTCCTAGATTGAAGTTCGAAACTCCAGCAAAAAAAAAGACCTATCAGGGATGGTCGTGGTCCCGAACTTAAGAACTATACTGTACTATTGTTTGATGTGTATTGCCACGGTATTTTCGTTGCTGAAAATACGTAGCATTCATTTTCAGTTTGCTGTTCGCTTAGTTTTTGAACACGTATTTAATTTCGATAATTTCCTTAATTTTCTTCTCCGTGTTTGGATTTTGGTTTCATTGTGAAATGGACAGAAATGTTGCTGTACAAGCGCCATACAAACGTGTGATTTATTTCGATTTTACGGACATACGAGCGAACCCACGCACGCCTGATCGGAGGAGTGAGTGTGTCGGTCGCGGCCGCCGGGTCCCGGGCTCGCGGCGCGAATTTATGGCCCTTCCCGCGCCCTCGCGACACGGCCCGCCATGAATAATTCACGGCTCACTCGCCATCTTTCGGGAATGCCCCATTATGCTTCCGTCTCCTCGTTCCGGGGCAGGGCAAGCGACTTGCCGGCGACAAACTATCGGCCACTTTTCACCAGACATTTCCTCCCTCTTCCCTCACTCCCTCACTCCCTTTCCCATCCTCTATCCCCCACCCGCTGCGGGGTGGTTCCCAGGTTGTCCGCCAGACAGCAGGCGATCCTCGGTTAGTGCCAGGAAGTACAATTGCCAAACATCTTAGTTAATTGATTTGACACCATTCTTTATTTCAGCATGATTAAATTTTTGGATTTCTATTGTGCTTTTTTTTTTAAGACCTACTCTATTGCTGGTTTATACTGTTGCTTATTTTCTGCGTGTTTGTGTATTCATTTTTGTGCCCGTTCATCAGGTAAGGCAAATAGCTAGATATGCCTATGTATGTCCGTAATTAACTGCTTATTAATTTTAACGGACTTTTAAAAATTATTAACGGCCCATAATAAAAATTATCACAAGATACCGGCTAAATATGCGTATAGCTCATTGCAATAAGATGAACAAGATGAACATCAATAAAATACATATTACTCGTGAGGCCTTAACAATATTTAAATATGTAAGTAAGTATTTGTTATTTAAAAAGTTCAATTTACAAAGTATTACATAAAGTCTTGTTTCCAAAAAAAAATACAACTGTGCACCGAATTATCAGAATTTTTGCGTAAATTTAGAATATTGTACTTTTGACCATTAGGCGTACATAACAAACCGTAGAAGTCTCTAAGGATATTCGTGCTAATCGAAAAATACTTAAAAATACCAACCTAAAATAATAATCCATGTATATTACAACCAGTCACAGGATCATTTCAATCTAGAAAAGTATTTTCTTATCTTGATAGCATATTAACATTTTTAAAAGTTTGATTTAATGGTCTGTCTCTGAAATCCGTTACATATTTTGTTACCAGTTGAAATAGCTCGACTGCCGTTAAACAATTACGTAGTTAAGTTCCTAACTTCATCGCAGTTTCACGTACTGCACACAGCTAAAAGTCGTTAGGCGAACGCCGAAGTCAATTCCGGTATTCGGACGTGTAACCTTAACATTTCCGTTCACCTTTCGTGCGGAAGGGATTTGTATGGGTGGCTTTTGACCGCGGGAAAGTTGTTTTCCGGGCTTCAATACACTCGTAAATATTTGCAGCGTTCAATAGCCTCATCCCTAGAGACGGGCGTTCTACCACAAAATAAATTGCATGAAATAAAAAATTTCAGTTTCTACTAAAATTAATTAACAAAGTACAAATTTGTGTGCTAGATTTTTAGATTTTTACAAACGGCTGTCTCCTGAAGTTATGAAAATATATGCAATATTTCGTTGAAGTTAGAATGTTTTGGATAATGCAAGGTGAACTGTTATCACTCCTGGAACTCCAAACCACACAGGATTTGAAACATGTTGAGAACTATAATGTAACTGCACAGACCCCTCGTAAAATTTTTTAAGTGAAATTTGTTTGGGCATTTTGGAGTGAAATTTCAAAGGTCGAATTCAATGCAAAGTTTTCGTCAAACATCCTTGTGAAACGTTTCTGAAGGGGAAAGGACGGAGAATAGGTTGCGGACGGTGCAGAGAACTTGTTCCCTTGAGCGGTCTCCACGTGGCGGCGTGCAGCTCAGGTGGAACCCTGCCATGCTGCAGGGATAGGCGGGTCGCGGCAGTAGGGACCCGCCTGCGCCTGACGCCACCCCGACTTCTTGGCATCTAGTAAGGGAGTATTTGGGCAGATGGCAACACAACGGGGTTTGAGCATTTTGAAGTGAGTAATATATTTTTTTTAATTTATGTTTATTTACAAAATATCTTATTTCTCTCTTTGAATTGCCAAAGAAGTTTCAGTTCTATCCGTACTGAGCTACACGCGCTCTGTTTTTTTAACACTTTTTTTTAAATCTCTCTCCGAAAAAAAAAAACCTATCTGCTAGCAGCCCTCACTGTCCAAAGGTTGGCCACCCTTGTTGTAGAAGTCGCACCACGCCAAAATAAGCGGCAGCAGGGTTTAGGGGCGAGTAGCGAGCGACGCGGGGCCATAAAGTAGCCCCGACACGCGAGCGACACACTCCCCCCCCCTACCCCCCTACTCAGTCACCCCTCTGTCCGGGGTGGGCGCGCCACCGCAAGGGTTCAACTGGCATCCTCTAGCGCTCTTGCAGCACATGCCCCCCGCCCCTTCAACGTCCTTGTTTTGAACTTTTTTTTTAGGAGGTTCTACTATAGGTACAAGCTTCGCATTTTCAAGGCGTCCTCATTCTGGAAATCCAGGGAAGTTTGGTAATGGTACGCCACGCCTTATGATCAAAAGTAACATTTTATAAATTTGCTTAAAATTTGACGGTAGAAATTTTTAATACAGACCTCTGTTAAATAGCATGAATTTCATAAATAGCTACAATATTTTGTTTTAAGGGTTTGGAACTGATTAGTTTTATTTTCGCAATAGCAAAAATAATCAATTGGCTTGGATTCCAACTCTTAACATACGAATTTAGTGTCAATCTCACAATATCCGTTACCCCACGACTTTTCACACATCGACAATGTTCGTCCTAGAATGCTCTTAATACGAAGAATACTGACAATTCCTCATTTGAAGTTGGACAAATTATTTCGAAAAAAATACGTGGGCAAATCTGAAATTTCGGTCAGGTAAAGTCATGTGTCGACGCCCTGCTGTTTAAAGAAGAAAAAAATGGTAGAATAACTTACACTACATGTTTATTTTCTTAGTTTACGTAGTGAGATGAAACACAGAAAATAGGTTTTAAACCCCCACTTTAGAAATATTTCTTCACAAAAATATGCAATTGGTGGAGGGAAAAAAAATAAAGATTGCTTGTGGAGGCATGTCGTAATAAATGTTCTACAATGTTTAAGTTCAAGGTAGTTTGAGCGTGAAACCCATGAGTCCCGCGCTATTGTTGTCTGGAAACTGAAGATAATTCAATGCTGCGACAATAACTTTTAACTTCTTTTTAAAAATAATTATACGAGTATACCTGAGGAGAGTCCGCGCAGCGGGCCAGTGCCCTGGCCACCTGGCCACCTGGCCACCTGGCCACCTGGCCACCTGGCCACCTGGCCAGCCAGCCGGTTAGCCCGCTGGTGGGGCGCGGTCTATTACTGCCACGCGCCTAATCTGATTCCAGCGCCCCCTCGTTACCCCCTCCCACTTGTTTCCCCTTCCTCGGCTCCTCTGGAGGGTTCGGCACGTTCCCAGAGCCCCGCTCGCGTCAAGTGGCGTAACTGGTACATTCTTCTCTGGGAGCTTCGACCCTGATGACGCGACCATTCTAGGAGTCAGGGCGAGCGATCCCTTGGCGAGAGAAAGTGGACCACGAGTGACTTAGATTCGTGTGGAGACTGGTGCATCGGGAATGTGCTGAGTGCGACGGACGAGTGAGTGATGCGAGGCAGTGTGTTGGGACAGAGGTGCGAGGTAAGACTACCATTAGAGCCACTGTCGAGCCGAGCTTCCAGTGCGGAGAGTGAACTGTGGACTAAATGTGAGCGTTTACAATGTTGTGATTTAATCAATAGTGTAAATAGTAGAAATAAACAATACTGTAGTTAATTAATTTGGATGTCCTCTTCGAACCTGTTTTCCTACACGTAACAAATATAATACCGTGGTCAGCAACGGTTTTATTTTCAAATAGTTATTTTTCAGTTTACGAAAAACCTCGACAATGCTAAGCGTGTTTTTTTTCGTTTTTTTTGTTTGTTTTTTTAAGTATCACTACAGACAACAGCTTATAGTTAAATAAATTCATATTTGTTTTGAATTTCGCGAATTAAAACGTTTGTTGTCATATCTACAATATGGTATTAATGTATGTCTAAAACACATTTCTTACTCGAGTTAGGAGTGAAAGTTAGTATTTAGGTGTTAGTAGGTATAACTTATTTTACTTCAATAATTTCGTTTTTGCTAAATATTTTTAAAAAAAAATTCACAATATAATTAATTACTGTTTTAAAAATGTATTATTAATTTAATTATGTGCTTAGCATTTATTAGAAACTGAAATACCAACTTTTATGTTAATCCTAGCATGAAATGAAAAACATGTATTGGTATCGTATACAGTTTTTAATTTATCGTTTGCGTCTAGACTTTCTATAATTTGACATCTAATTACGTAATTATTTTGTATACTATTCATAAATAAATGAAAAAAAGGGTCTTCCCATAATTCTACAAACCTAATTTGTTAGGGTTTTGGGAAATCATATTTTTATTAATTTATGAATGATAAAAATAAGTAATACATGTTAAAAACTATCTGTTTCGCTACTAGCCTGAACACATACCCAAACTACGCGTAAATAAGTGCGATCGACGCTCTTTTTAATAAAGCATGTCGTGTAAACGAAGTACACATTTTTACAGTGCCTTCTAGCGAATCATAACATATTATAATTATTGTTTAGTGTTTTCTTTGCGTCAAGAAAGTATTTTAATACGAATATACTAGACGTAATATGTTAGTTGTCCAGGTGCGAATGTTCCATTTCAATCCTGCTCTGTTAATAGAATATGGTCATAAGTCGATGCTAAAAGTTTGTTTGCTGTAATACACTATATGTATATACGTCAAAACATTTGCAGTTAATTTTTAAATAGTTCTTATTTTAAAGATTTATTTCGAAGGCGTGCAAGAGCGCACGTAGGTAACAGCCGCTCGCTTCGGCAGCAATAAACGACGAGTCTACCGAGATAGTTCCTTGCATACATCGTGCATGTGTGTCCTAAAAAATGGGCACACAAACCAGACTATCATTTTGTTGCTTATTTTCTGGTGCTACTTGCACTATATCCACCCTTTCCCCACCCACCTTTATTTTTATTGTGTACCAAGTTTTTATCACGGTTAACATTCCTCTCTGCCCACGTTATTGTTAAGCATTTGTTGTTTTACTATGGTATTGTGTTAATTGTTAATTAACCCGGTTAATTTAAATTCCCTAACCGTGCGTATTTACGTTTTTGTTCTTTGGTATTTTGTTCGGTAACGGTCTTTAACCAGCTTTGTCGATTTTCTCAGGCTGGTTGGAAGCGTTTGGAGGGGGGGAGGGGTAAATTCACGCACGTGAGTTGATGGATGCTGATCCCGGGCAGAGAGAGGTGGTCGCGTGTCGCCGAGTGACCGCCGCCTGGGAGGTCCGCCACCCGCAGCACGCTCGGGTCGGGCGTGTCGTGTCTTCGCCACGAGCAGGGGTCACGCCACCGCCGGGTTCTGCTCTAAGAGGGTCGTATTCCTATACAGCATGTTCTACAGTTCAGTTCAGACTATTTCAAACTAATCATACGTAAAATACAGTGTAAACTAACCTAAGTTTTACTTATAAATGTTCAATATGTGCACCTTTAGGTATACGGCACACATCCAACCTAGCCCCGGGTGATAGAAGCAATAGCCTCTTATTTCTGTGCCTCAACTCTGAAAAATCCATTAGGTAGCGGCGGAACATAAGACACGATCTTTTATAAAGTCCCGAAGGAAAAAGCAAAATCGCATGGCGTTTTGTCAGGTGAAATTGGAGGTTTGCGAAAAAGAGCTCTTGTCGTCTCGACCATTACGACCATATACATCGGTCAGAGACGACGTTCAACCATTCTCGTACAAAGAGATTTTAATGGGGAAGGCCGAAATTACAGATCCACTCTTAGCAAATTGCAGAACACAAAACTGTTCACGCTCAGGTGTCGCCATTTTGCGTAGGTGGCGCTGCAAGCGAGGAAACTACAAAGCGGTACTCGCAGTATGCGCTTATACATAACTGTTAGTTAGGCTTCAATTGTAGCTTTGAATCAAAACTCCCAACACTTTTAGCTGATATTATTAAAAAAATTTTGCACATGATTTTAAATAAACGTATTATCTAGTTATCGTTAATTGTTTATAGAATTTAATACGTGCTTTATTTAAGTTTTTAATTTAAAACATTTTATGTCAACCCTAGCGTAGTTTTTGACAAATTAGGAAATATCAAAGACTACACACACAAGCGATTAATTTAAAAATGTACACAAGATAACTTCATCTTAGTTCATACTAGGGTTGACATAAATATTGGTCTTCAAGTTTCTAAAAAGCATTAAATATGTTTCTAAAAAGCATTAAATATGTATCTCTTAAATTTACAAAATAATTTTTACTAACAATGGTTATATTGTAAAGTAATTAACAATGAGGAACAATTCGAAATTATGGAAACAAAATAATTTTTGATACTACTTCCTTCAAAGGGCCGTTTTCTACTAAATCATTTACTTAAGTGTTTTTATGAACTTAAGGGCAAATATGTTTTATAAATCCAAGTAATACTGAAATCATGTGGTATATAGTTTTAGATTAACCGTTTGTATCTAGTCTTCATCTCAAAATTCTTTTAGTTTTATAATAACGTTCGTTAACTCAATAGAAGTTAGGTTTCATAAGGACCACAAACTGGAGTAATTTGAAAAAAAAAATATCACAAAAGAGGAAATATATTGTAAATTGCAGGTAGCGGGGCGGAAATTAAATGAATGATATCGGAGAGTGTGGGTTAGAATTCCCGTGGAAGCCTTGTCTGACGTGAATTTCGCCGGTGTTCGTAGATTCATTTGGCAGTCGGTGAGCTTATGTTTACGGTCCGAAGAGCGGGTGAATCGGTGTGACATGAGATGTCAGAAATGTAGCTTACCCCCTTCGCTAGGGTATGGAGCGCTCGCATTCCCCCCCCCCCCCCCCCTGCCATTGGCTGATTCCAGACACGTGGCGGAATATCTGTCTCCCCCCCCCCCCCCCCCCCCCCTTCTCTACGTAGTTGCGGCCAGTAAGGGCGCGAGGCCGGAAGCGGCGGACCGGAAGATGCGTCACGAATGGTTCTGCAGACGGGTTGCCCCCCCCCCCCCCCATCCACATCCCCGTCTGTCGGGGTGACGCGGGTGACGTGTCCTTTCCGCTGGGAGAATTTTCGGGATCTCAGTCCTCTTCCCCCCACCAGCTGCGCCCTTCCACGACTTCTCACCCTGCTTTCTTCCTCCATCCTCGCGTGCGCTGGTGACATTCCGTTGACAGCCGTCTAACAATGGAGGGGAAAAAATTGGATTTGTGTCAGCAGAATGCCTAATGCTTCCCTCCCTCCCTCCCTAATACATCTGGAGGGAAAACACTATGCAGAAAACTAGGGTGTAGGATGGGGCGTCCTATTGATCTAGATAACAATCCGCGTGCAACAAGGTGCCAAGTACGGGGACGCACCAGAACGCCGAAATGCCAAATTGACCACAACGCCGACAGCTAGAAAACTGCTGTGTACCACAACGCCGACAGCTAGAAAACTGCTGTGTACCACAACGCGTGAATTTAATCGACACTGATACATTTTAGTTCTAATCTGTGTAGAATTCTCAGAATTGCTGCAAGTTTGTACGCTCTATTTCATTGCAGGTGTGTTAATTTGATTTTTTTTTTTTTTGCGGGTCAAGTACTTGAGTTATTTTTGAGTGGAGGTTATTTAGTAAATGGAATTTATAGTTTCGGCCTATAAAAAAATCTGGTGTTGGTTTCTCCTCGACAACAAGGTCGTTACGGACAGTACAATCTAAATACGAAACTTTTGAAACTACTGTAAATCAAAATCACTTAACTGAAAATATTTTACAAATTAATTCAGTTTTAACGGTTTCAATAATATGCCACTGGTACACAGTGGATTTCACATATGATTGTGTTAGTGTTAAAACACCCAGTCTCAACCACCCGGGATATTGGAACAGAAATCTGCAGTGGCCTATAATGAGTAACCTTCCCAGCATTCGCATGGGGTTATTTCGAGAAACCATGAAACCCTATTTATGGATGGCGGAACCATAGGGAGTAACTCTTATTGCCAAGACTGGAGATGCAGCTTTGAAGTAGTTTTCGATCAATGCGCTAAGTAGTCTACTAAATAAAGACTTAATAATCCTGGGGGCAGTGGCGGATCCAGAATTTTGGTTTGGGAGGGGCTTGACCCAGCTGAGGCTAGGCTTTATCAAGGCAAACATTAAAACAATAGTGGACCCAGATGCTTTTGGAGGGGGCTTGAGCCCCTTAGCCCCCCCTCTGGATCCGCTACTGCCTGGGGGTTTATTATCAACTCTATTGTCAGCGAGTATTTTCGTTTGCCGTTAAATTGTTTTCAGCCCGAATGGAAATATAAATATTGGCATATTTAGAATTTATTAGAATGCATGTGAAATCCTCGTGTTTAACGCATGTAACCCTTCTGGCCCGGAAGGGGAGCGGGGTTGACAGGGTGGCCTGCCCCCCCCCCCCCCCCCCTTTTTGTGTAATGAAGAAGCCCATCACTGCGTGGGCCCACTTGCGCTTGCAAAGTCTTACTGTGAAACACGAACTATAAACGTAATTCCCTTCTCCCCTCCCCCCTGGGAATCCTGCAGATTTTCGCTCCTGTCTTCAGGGACAGTGAAACCCGCCCGGTATTCCTGAAGCATGTCTGGATCGCGGTCTGCGCTAGTGTGCCCGCCCTCGACCTGCCAATCACGTGGTGACCGTCAGCGTATGGGAGACACCGGCAACGGCCCAATGCATTGAGTCCGTCCCCCTGCCGGTGCACTATTTGCAGTGTCATTCCGCCACGGTGCTAGCGACGTATGTGCGCCTGGCGCACGGCAAGAGAGTGCAACAAATGTTCCCAAGTCAAATCCATCGCAATGTACACAACACGGAAGGAAGCTTAGTTTTATAACTCATAGGGTTTATTTTTATTTTCAACCTGCTTCCAGGCATCATGCAGATCAGTTGTGGTCAACTGGCGGCCCGCTTACAGAATCTTTCAACAAATAAATCGGGTATCAACCTTCTTGGTTTAAGTGTAGAAATAAATTGTATGCTGGTACTGTTCATAATTCACACAATTTTTCATAAAAATATTGGAAAACAGTATCTACTTTTATCTATTTATTGTTTCATGATTTTTTCTTATATTTTAAGATTTTTAATTTTTTTTATAAATACTGCTTCACATAATTATTTTTCATACATGTATCGTATGCCATAAATCATATTTGTTATCGTGCGTATAGAAGTATAAAACATTTTTGTGTAATGTGCACCTCGACCAGGGTTTTGTTAATTTGTCTTAAGAAATTATCTATTCTTTCCTGATAAATACTTTAGTTAGTTTTGAAAGATTTTACCAATAAAACTATCTTAAGACCGCGTCATTGAATGAATCAATAAAATCTTTGAACTTTTTTTAAATACGCAATCATGAAACCCCATTTCAAATAGGAAGGTATTACAAGCACTTAAAATTTCAAGCTAAATTTTTTTGTTCCTTTTCTCATTAAGAAAATGTAAAAGTGGTCGACGCGTGGCCCTGGGCATTTTCCGGGCGTGACTTGCCCTGGAGTCGACCTGTGCATCCTTCGATAGCCGAAGGGTACTTTCGTTCGTGCATTTCCTCGATCCCGAAGTGTTGCTGATGTGCTCCAAAGGCAGGCAAGATAGTCATTGTTGCTATGGACTCAGAAGTAGGGTTTTTATAATTGATGACATTTTATTTTGGGAAGCAGCGAGGTGTTAACCTCTTGGACACATAAAACAGTTGCACGAAATAGTGCAAGAAATTTTCCATGTTTGCCAGTAACTTCGCCTGGAATTTGTTTTAAGTGTTACTTTAGGAAATGGCGGGAAATAGAAATCAGGACGATGAACTTGAATGTTCTCGAAAGCAAGTCCAATGCATATTTTTCCACTGCGCCTCTTCACTTGGTTGAACCTTGGCTATTGTATTGATGAAATATTACTGGAATCTCTGCGTAGTTATTGTTCGCATGACAGGAAAATATTGTGCAGTTCTGCGAATTGAACAAAAAATACGCAGTTTTAAAAATAGTTTACGTATGTTAATCATTACAAAATCCCGTAAATTGAGTCGCCATAAATATATTAACTAAACCTTCTTTACAAGCTAAACATTTGATTTACCCCCTCCCTCCCCACCATAATCCAAACAAATTTTCTAGCCGCGGCAAATTATTCCCAGTCACTACCTTGGACGTGTAAACTTGGGACGTCTGTGAAAGAAACACGTAGTAAACTTCTTGTTCCGCCACGTCCCCAGAAGAGACGAGATCTGGACTTCACCGGTGTTTCCTCACCGGAGCGTGGACAGCGTTAACGATGGAAATCGCGCGAGGAGAAAAAAAGTTAGTCGCCTGGGCTGGCGAAGATTGTCCCCGGCGTTCTGTGCTGCCGAGAAGCTAGCGCGAGGAAGTTCCCCGCCGTTAATTACGCACGTTCTCCGCCACTGGGCCCGCGGAGAACTTCAGTGAACAGTGCCACGGCTGCGTGACTAGGTGTGGGCCTCTCGCTGTCTGCTGGTTCTCTCCGCGAGCAATACTTGGACTTTCTTCTCGGTCTCATGGTGTTTTTTTCTGTTGTCTCTCTGCATGCAGTGCTGCGTCTGGATCTCGCCAACTTTCTTGTCTCACGTATCTCACTCGGTCTGTTGTATCTCTCGTTCTCTCTCTTTATAACTCTCTCGTTGTCTCGCTTTCACGCTATCTAACTCCTCCTCGCCCTGTCTGCCTCTCTTTCTCTCCTCTATCTCTTTCTATCTCGCTGTGCTCTTTCTCTCTCGTTCTGCTGTCTTTCTCTCTTGCTCTGCTGACTCTTTCTCTCTCGCTCTGCTGTCTTTCATCTTCACTCTGTCTCTTTTTGCTCTCTTTCTTCTTCGCTCTGGCTCTGTCTCTCTCGCTCGTTCTGTCTCTGTCTTTCTCTCTCGCTCTCGCTCTGTCTGGTTCTCTCTCTTACTTCCTCCTTCATTTCCTCTTCCTCGTCTTAATCACAAGTTTTACCGCGGCTAAAGTTTGTGCTTGGTGCGTACTGGGAGCCAACGTGTGCGACTCATGTCGTATAAGGGTATAAGTATTTTTTTTTTAAAAGGGGAGAGGGGGTGGGAAGGCTAAAAGTTTTAAAAGTCTGTATCGATACAGGTTTGTTTCAGCTTGCACAGTCTCGTTCGTTGCTTCGCTGGCCCGAACGTAATTCGCCAGTGCCTCCGCGTCTACTTCGTGAAAACAAAACTGTTTCTTCACTGACATGATATCGTACTTTTTTTTGGCGTACATAATTAATGATAAACATTCCTGCTTGTTGAAATTTTTTGAATAAGACATCACATATTAAGTATTTTAAATTGTTCCACGCCATTTTTTTTATTTTGCTATCGTATTCTCCGCGTCAATAAAAATGACATGGTTCCCAAACAACCACACGACACAGGCTTATACTGACCCTTGATTCACAAACACGGCTGAGAACGGTTCTTATCCAGCGTGGCTGAAGTTACATTATAAGTTTAAGAAAAATGTAGGTTTAAATTCATATAGAATACCGTACATTGCAATCAGGCTTATCACAGTCAAATATTAATCATAATAAAAAAATTTAAAATACAAAGAGAGATGCGGCTGACTTTGGCATAAAATGGGATTATAAAACAAGGCTTGTAATATTTGTTTAGTGAGCTTCATTATTAATGTATATTTTAAACTTCTTTTGACTAAAGTAGTTAAAAAAAATTTACGTTAAACGTTTTATTTAACACACTTTTTAACCAACTTACACATTTTACAGTCACCATCCAAATAACTTTATAATGCTTAACTAAAAAAAAATACGCTATTGTTTTATGCTGCTTCATTTATTTCGTAAGAACAAAAACAATGGAAACCAAATTTCATAACTTAGAAGCATGCGCAACTTAGAAACACGCGCAACTTAGAAACACGCGCAACTTAGAAACACGCGCAACTTAGAAACACGCGCAACTTAGAAACACGCGCAACTTAGAAACACGCGCAACTTAGAAACACGCGCAACTTAGAAACACGCGCAACTTAGAAACACGCGCAACTTAGAAACACGCGCAACCTAGAAACACGCGCAACTTAGAAACACGCGCAACCTAGAAACACGCGCAACTTAGAAACACGCGCAACTTAGAAACACGCGCAACTTAGAAACACGCGCAACTTAGAAACACGCGCAACTTAGAAACACGCGCAACTTAGAAACACGCGCAACTTAGAAACACGCGCAACTTAGAAACACGCGCAACTTAGAAACACGCGCAACTTAGAAACACGCGCAACTTAGAAACACGCGCAACTTAGAAACACGCGCAACTTAGAAACACGCGCAACTTAGAAACACGCGCAACTTAGAAACACGCGCAACTTAGAAACACGCGCAACTTAGAAACACGCGCAACTTAGAAACACGCGCAACTTAGAAACACGCGCAACTTAGAAACACGCGCAACTTAGAAACACGCGCAACTTAGAAACACGCGCAACTTAGAAACACGCGCAACTTAGAAACACGCGCAACTTAGAAACACGCGCAACTTAGAAACACGCGCAACTTAGAAACACGCGCAACTTAGAATCACGCGCAACTTAGAAACACGCGCAACTTAGAAACACGCGCAACTTAGAAACACGCGCAACTTAGAAACACGCGCAACTTAGAAACACGCGCAACTTAGAAACACGCGCAACTTAGAAACACGCGCAACTTAGAAACACGCGCAACTTAGAAACACGCGCAACTTAGAAACACGCGCAACTTAGAAACACGCGCAACTTAGAAACACGCGCAACTTAGAAACACGCGCAACTTAGAAACACGCGCAACTTAGAAACACGCGCAACTTAGAAACACGCGCAACTTAGAAACACGCGCAACTTAGAAACACGCGCAACTTAGAAACACGCGCAACTTAGAAACACGCGCAACTTAGAAGATTCTATCTTGCGTGTTTCTAAGTTGCAACAGCACCCTCTGTGGGCGCACATACTGTGTGCAGAGCTTGGGGGAAAATCACGCGATGTAAAAACTGCTGAAGATATCATGTATGTCCGTTTACGGGGAAAAAAATAATACGCTGAGGGCGGATGTGTAGTTCTGTTTGCGTACTTTTTCTACTTTAAACTGCATTTTCAGAAAAGTTAAAATTGCTAAAATGCGTGTTTTCAGAGTAATTTTCGTACATTAAATACCTGGTACAGATTATTAAACGCACTCAGGAGGCTTAATACCCCTTTATCTTTATTTCCCCGCCATATAATGCTTCTTGTTGCCCTATGCACGACAAGAATATTGCACGCCAGTTCAGAGCCTTGCGCTTAGAGGCGACTCCGCGGTATAAGCACCAGAAAACATTGCACTTATTATTCCGCCTCACCAACACACATACACCCCGGACTAGGCGGGTCCCGTAAGGCATGGTCTCGCACGTCATGTTTTTTCTTTTTCTTACCATTACTATTATTTATATTATTTAATGAGCTGTTCAATTTGTTTGTGTGTGTAATCGTAAAGTTGGCGAACATGTGTTTATTTAGTGTAATTTTAATTATGTACAGTTCCGTGAAATTTTATTGAAAGCAAAAAAAAAGTTATTAAATATCTGGTGACGAAATTTGCGACTGAACAACAAATGCGAAAGTTCAGTTGTCGAATTTTTATGCAATTTTTTTTTATCTTGGATAATTTACACGAATGCTATATTAAAAATCACAGTAGTTAGCGATTCGTTGAATGCTACGTTAATCTGCCATCCATAAAAAAAAACTCATTGAAAAAAAAAATGCAAGACTTATTGCGGTTTCTCGATTTCTACAATTCGGCATCGCATTAAAAAAAATTGCCCCATGATCTCTTTTTCGAAACACCTTTTCAAAAATCTGAAATTGGCAACAAAAAAATAACATGGCGTGTGCAACTGAGCATTAAGCTTTAATTAGGTTAATTCACTAATTTAGTTCATTCATTCATAGACGGCGCGCAGAGCGAAGCCGCCCTTCTTCCGCTCCACATTCCGAGTCGCGTTGCTGTTGACGCGGGGTCAAAAGCGCGCACTCGTTTTTTTAAATTGGTACATCCTGGCCTCGCGCGAGTACGTTAATTACGCCTCCCCCTACCCCTTCATTTCGGTCCAGCGCCCCGAGGCGCGGGCTGGGGGCCAGCGCTTTGCCTTTGCGTCAAGAAGGGGGGGGGGGGGGGGGGGCGGAGGGTTGTGGTGTCGGAGCAGCAGACTGTTTCCTAGCGCCCCCTCCCCGCTGCACAATGGTCGCACGCCACTTCCTGCTGCCGTCTTTGCTTCTTGGAGTCTTCGTTCCCGACGAGTTAACGAGTTGCTGCTAGGACGTCACGTCAGCTGGCGCCAGAGTACGCTAGGGATATTTTTTTTTCACAAACTGTCCTTCGGCAACAATAAATAACAATGGATTATGGCAGAGGTTTTTATAACGTTTTGGGAATATACTTCTGTCATCCCTACCTTCAGCTGCACAAAATAGAAATATTTATATGTTGGTGTGTAAACTGTCTTAGCTCTCGGTATACGGCATTTGTTAGGAAGTGATTTCCTGAATATGGAACGGAAATCGATATACTTAAATGTCACAAGGAAGGCGGAACCACGTGTAGCAACACAAACCCGTATATAGCCACTTTCGTAAACATTAGGGGACATGACAGACGTTTTGGTGTGCGAGATGAAACTTTATGGTAGTGAAACTTTCATGGGAACATGTTTGGTAAACTGAAATTGATACAATATCAATGATTATAATACATATTATTTTTTACCACTTCCAAACGGTCTTGGTAGCATGGTGGTAATGTGTGCTCTTCGTAAGCTCGAGGTACGTGGTTAAAATCTTGTTCAATGGGATTTTTTTTTTTACATTTTATAACATTATAATATAGTACATATAGTAATTATGTTGAATCAATTTAGTAAGGTTTGTTTTTAGGACGTATTTTACAGACAGATTTCAGTCGTATTAGAAAAAACAAATATACTAACACATACTTAGTGTTGTAAGTGTTTTTAAAATGTGTTAGGCTAATATTTTAGCAGTGCCATAGAAGTTTAACTTCCAATGTTTGTAAAAAACGTTTTAATATTAGCTTTTAGTGAATTTTAACAAAATGGGGAGTATTTTAATAAAATGCCTTCTTGAAAGTCAGGTCCAAAGCTGGGGTTTTATCGAAGCCGTTTCTAATAGTTTAAAATTTCCGTTTGTTTCGTGCTACTAGTTGCCATCTGCGTTTGATGGTGGCAAGCAAAGTTTACGATTCAGGCAGCGAATTCTAGCGGTGGGTGCAAAAAGTATGTGCGATTAGCATCCAGAAATTTTGGTTTTTGGAAAATGAATGTTTTGCTTAATTTTTTTTTTTATCTCGCTTGGCATTCTTTTAAAATATTGGCGTTAAAATTTGTGTTCTAGTTGCAATATGAACATGAGAACATGCAAGTTTGCTCGTTACCGAGGTTAGATGTTTGCACATGACTGGTGAGAACTGAAAGACTAGCTAATTATTTTCTTCATAAAATAATTATTAAGCGTGAGCACGCAATACGTTTCGTTTAAATGTAGGTAGAAGCTGAGAGAGAATCTGAGCCGAAAGCAAATTGGATACCACCTTGATTTGTGGCCATGAAGTTTGCATATTTAGATAGTTGTTTGCTCGAGTGAATATGTTTGGGTCGGTAATTTCGGAGGCTCGCTGGCTTATGTAAACGTATGAGTGGTATGTATACGACTACTGTGAAAATATTGTTTAAAAAAAATGTTATTTCAATAAGGCACGTAAAGTGAATAACGTGGCGCGTTGCAATCAAGTTCTCATTCATGATGATACATGTCTTCGGATTGTTTGTTGCTATGTTTACGTAATTTAATATTTCGAATGTACGTTTAAACTGTTTGTCCTACAATTAAGACCTAAGTAGATCGATTTCTAGACTTCCAAAAAGAGCACGAATACTCAACAAGAATTGCTCTTGTAAAGTCTACGATATCATTACTGAATATACGATGTATATAATAATTTTCAAAAAAAAACTTGATTTTTTCATTTTTAAATATTAGTAACTTATGGTTTTTTGTTAGCAAATTAACCATCTTGTTTTCAACGAATTGTTTGTAAAACGTTATAATTTTTTTTACTGTGTATATTAACTAAGGGAGTGTGTGATGGGGATCATCATTAAGAATACGTTTTTTGAATGATTCTTACAATGCGAAATAATTATTTGATATAACAAATTTGTTGCACATACGATATATGTCCAACATACGTTAAATCATCGCGAATGCATGTCCTTTAGAATGTAGCGTGTCCTACATACACCGTGTGTTGTTACGGAGTAATGTCGTATCATGTTTTAACGATCTGATAATTTTTTTAATGTGCTCAATTGGTATTCATATTTTTAATCGACTACGTAATTGCATTGGTAATAGAATTTTCGTTAAAATTTATGGCCTGAAGAAACGTTTCACTCTTTCAAAATTGTAAAATATGTTCGTATTCGTAAAATAACTATTAACTATTTATATTTTAAAAGAAAATACAGTGTAGAACATTTAATTAATAAATATTCTTCCACTAAACATCTGCCGACACCTTAGTTGTATGTAATAAATGTATCATTCTTTGCTATGCGTCAAAATAATATTGTAGAACGTTATCAGGGAAAAGAGGGAAAGCCTAAATTTGACAGGGAATTTGGAATTCATGGAAAAATCGGGCAAAAGTCTGTAAAATTTTCAGGTCAGGAAATTTTAATTAAAATGGTGAGAGAAAGTCTGATCATGTATCGCGAGCCCATAAACTTTCTCGTGCACATTGTTTTCTAGGGGTCATTATTATTGCAATGCAGGTTGCAGAAGGGCTTTTCAGTTTGTTTTTTTTTGCTCGTGACGCTGAATTCCATCAGTGACTTGTTTCGAGAGTGCGATGTAATAAACATTACTTTATGCATAGTTTTCCAGGTTTTTTTTATTGGCGTGTAAATATTTTTGTCACGAAGAATATGCAAATACCCCGTGACTATGGCAGTGCTAGGAAGAAGAGCTAACGTATTTTTTTGATTGTTTTTTATCAAAACTTTTGCTTAGTTTCGCTCAATGGGAAATAATAAAACTTCCCGGAGAAAGCGAATGAAAGTCGGGAGTTTCTGTTCGTGGATTTTTTCTGGACATCTTGGTTATCTCCGATAGTTCTGTTGTGCACTATTAATGCCTTTTAATTTATTTTCTTCTGTCGGAAAGGTAACTTGACTTCATTATTGTTCAGTTAGGTGTGGTGATTAATTACACACTTGTATAAAGTCCAGGTCTGGTTTTACTTTTGTGACCCTTTTTTGTGTGTGTTGCATTGTGTAGCTGTGGACGTGGTTAATGCCGAAGCAGCTGTGGCAACTGGCGACTGTGTCTTGTTTCAGGTGAGGCGGAATACCCCCACCCTCGGCGCGAGAGAGGTGATTCATCAGGCCTGGGAGGGACAGCACATCGTCGTGCCTGCTCAGACTGTTTGCTTATCAGACAACACTGCGACACAGTGTGCCGCAAACTTTATTGTCATCATAGCAGTTGCGGGCCTCGTGGTCCGTATGCCAGAACAAAGCATCGAACCAAGGGCCCGCGAAGAGTTCCAGGCCGCGGATTGCCGCCCACTACCTCTTGTTTTAAAATAGAGTTTATGTGTGGATGTCTGTGAAAATATGATGCTGAGTTACTTCTATAGTGTTGTTTAACTTGTATCCTTTGGTGGGGGCGGTCGGGGCTATAAAAACCTACCCCCTGCTGAGGGCTATTTGTGGATAAGAAAGTGGAAAAAAAATAAAAAATAAATAATTTTTTTTTTTTTTTTTTTTTAACTTTAGAAACGGGTTCGAGTCCCATTATGAGCAGTTTCAGTCATACTGCCTTGTCTGCCTGGCTGTCTGGGTGGCTCTGACGGGAGACTCTGACTGCGTCGTGCCTCTGACGATGGGGCTGGCGGTACGGTCCTTCTATTACAACACACTTAGTGGTTAAGTAGTGTCGGTGAGCATCGCAGCAGCTCTCACACCGGGGACAGGCAGCACAGCTCGGAACTGCTTCCATTAGGAATCCGAACCACACTCTATCTCGCGCTCCGAAAACCTAGAGTTACGTATTTGAAACACACAGCCATGGTCGTAGCCAGGATCCGTGCATGAGGTGGGCCGAAGAAATCTACGAGAGATATTTTTTAGATAGTTCTATTTTCGGTGTTCATTTTTTTTTGGGGGGGGGGGGGAGTTCATCCGGAGTCTTTTAAAAAATAGGATGCTTTTAAACACATTCTAAAACTACCTGAGGACTTTTTTTTACAAAACCTTAAAATCATAAATAGTCACTTAATTGCATTTTCATACAGAAGACTGCTTTTAATTTTGAATATGCATTGCCATAAATTTAACTATTAATCATGCATTTTAAGTTGGTTAGTGAGTTGCATTATTTCTGAGGAAAAAGGCTTCAGGGGGGGGGGGGGGGGGTGATGATATTTTCCTTCCTTGACCCTCCCTGCTCTCGACCTTGCAATTAGGGCGTGCTCGAGCCCCGCTAGATTAAACTGAACTCTATGACACACCATAAATGAAGATCGCATGCTTTGGCGGCCATTGTATAATGTTTCTTGGCTTGTGGGATGTAGTCGTGGCGAGAAGTTTTCACCGACGTTTCGGCGGAAATTGCTGTCGCCATCATAAAGGAAGCGTTCCCACTGAGGGTTTGAGATGGCGACTGCAATGTCTCAGAGTCGGTGAAACTTTTGCCCTCACCGCTACTACATGCCACTAGCCAAGAAACTCTATAGTCATATTAATTCCTTGTCATTTTTATCGCAATTATAAACTTAATACCATACATAATAGAGATAACGGGTGACATTCCGTCGCCTGGAACTCTCTGCGGGAACGGCGTTCGATGCCCAGTTTAAAAAAAAAAATCCTGACCAAGAGGCCTAAACATATTGTAAAGACACTTCCGTTTCTGGCGTATTCTGTTACGGTGTTGTCTTAATAACGTTACTGGCCTGGGCGATTGCGCCATATTGTTTCTAGACATAATGTAATGGCAGTGTGTGGGTGTTTGTGTATGTGTATCAGTATCAGGAGCGCACGCAGAATTTCATTTTTTTTTGTGGGGTGTTAGAACATCTTTGCCTACTGTCTGCTTTCAAGTTATTTCCTTTTTACGTGAAAATTATTTCTTCGGATTTCGTGGGGGGGGGGGGGGTGGTAATACCGCGTATGCCCCTAATAAGTACACATACACACAAACATTGCAATATTTTGGAATGTGGTGTTTCATAAATAGCTCGTTTTTAAGTGTGACAACTTCTTTTGTTTGGTTGTAATATCTAACGTTATGGAAAATTGAAATTTGGTCATTTTGACAATTTTGCTACGGTTGTAAATGAGAATGGCATCGTTGCAGTGCGTCAGGTACTGTAAAACTATATTGTCGCCTTAGAATATTTTAGACACGCGTGGCAATAAAAGTTCTTAAGCATCGTAAAGTTCTTTATCCATAATAGTGTAAACCTGTGCGCCCAACGTATGACTATGTTGACGCTGGACTTGAGTGGACTCCTTGCCCGACTAGCCCGTGGTAAGAGAAAATAGCGCCGGGAGTAAACTGGCGAGAAAGTGGGGAGCACAGTGAGCGAAGCATTCTCGCCGCTTTTCCGCCACACCACTGAACCATACGTGGATCTTCCGGAAAATCCTTCGCGTCTTGACATCACGCTGGCGAAATTATTCTCTGCTTTGTTATTATTATTTTGTAAAGGTCCCACATATCTAGGCATGCATACAGTGTGCAGAGATTCCATTGGGGGGGGGGGGGGGGACATGTTTTGAAAAAAACAGTTCAATGTATCCGAGTGGTGTCTGTTTACGAATATCAGTAAAAAAAAAGAACACGCCTGGAGTGAATTAGTAGCTCTGTTTCGTATTAAATTTTTTAACTGTATTTTTAAAAGAGTACAAATGGCTAAAACTTGCGTTTTCAGAATAGTTTTTAGGCATTAAACCATTTTAAAATTTTCAAGCAACCAATTTTTGGTTTCTGTATCACTTGACATGGAATGACCACTTCGTGTGTTGTCGTCTCGTTACTATCAAAGAACAGGGATATCATGAAAGGAAGCGCGGACATGGTCTATCGGGAGGAACCCGGAATGATCTCTGGAAAACAACGGAAAACTGAAATCAGGTTGGCTGGACCAGGATTCCAACCCGGATCGATTGAAATGGGAGTCGGGCGCTTTACCACTGCGCGCTGCCAGGCTCCATTTCCCAGTGTTTTGTTTCATATTGTTATTAGCAGTTAAAACACGTGAAGAATAGTTTCTAACGAATTGAAATAATGCGATTGTCTGTCCGATTGACGCGTTATATTTTTTTTATGTCTGAATTTGCAGGTTAACTCGGCCTTCGAAAAGCGTATCGTTTAAAACGGGAATTTTCCTCCCCTTTTCCCTCCCTCCCTTCCTTCTCGTTACTGGGCTTTGTGGTAGCGAGTGGGCAGTGCGCATTGCCGGGATTGGTAGCGAATTTTCCGGTTAGAGGTTTTCCACAATGTGGCGATGAAACAGGCGGGGAATGAAGCGTGAACCTCCGGCTCGGAAACAAATGCTGTCTCCCCTCTCCCGATTCCCCTTCTCATCCCTGTTACTCTAAAGGCCGGTCCACACGCAACGTTTTGTACACAGTTTTGACTGCGCAGGTAAAACTGTGCAAACAAAAGGTTGCAGTTTAGCCGTGTCCACACAACACAGTTTGCAGCCAAGTTTTATCCTATCAGTTGCGAGAAATCCTTACTTTGGCCAATTATTTACGGTATACCGACCTCAAAGAATAGTTTTTTTTTGTTTTTTTTTTTGTGATTTTATCTCTGTTAGCCGCGATGTCAACAACCTATTTGTATTTTTGCACAAGTGCTTCATACTCTGACTTTTTTTTTTTTTGGCCCTATCGCTATATTCTTTTGATTTGACCCGCCACAAACACGGAAAGGACTTGCACGGACCAATGAACTCTGTTAGAAAATTCACGTGAACACTGTCGCAAATCGGTCATCGTTCAGCATATTACACTGTTCCGGCACAAATACCGAGGGAGAACTGAGCCCCGTGTACGGAGGAGACGGAGTAAGTGTCCACACGCTACGGCACTAAACTGCGCGGACATAAATGCTCTTGGCCAGTTTTCCGTCTCAGCGCAGTTCACAAATCTGCGCAGTTTTCCTGTCTACACGCTACGTCTTGTCTCCAACGGTGTGACCTGCGCAGGTAAATCGTTGCTGAAAACGTTGCGTGTGGACCGGCCTTAACATAGCTCTGCCTTTCGGAGAAGTGGTCGTGTGCGTGCGGCGTGACCAAGGATTCGAGTGCTTATGTCCTGCAATTCCAGAAACATGACTCACTTCATTAGCTTCCTTTCAATGTGTTTTTTTTATCACTTAATAGTTATTAAATTTCCTTAAATTTTGATATGCCTCCTATAAAACTGAGTATTCACCCAAATAATGTTTCGCAAATGCACGTTTCGTTTCTTAATGCTGTTTATCTCCAGAAATGCTCTTGTGTACGTGACTTGAGTTTCTTTTGTCAATGATGGAGAGAATCTTCGTGATTTTATTTTTTGTATAATAATTTATTGTTATAAAAAAGTAGCATTTGATATTCCGGTTTATCTAATCATTAATATCATTACGGTGCACCTGAAACTATATATTTTTTTAAATTCATGTAAAAAAACAGCATTTCACACTCATTGATGACGCGGCTAAATGGGGTTAATTAATAAGCGTTATACTGTGGTATATAGCGTGGAAGATATATTTAAGAGTAGCAAAATAACATTAAACGCTTGTTTAAACTATTGGGGTAAGTTCGACCAGTTTTCAAACTGCGTTTGCAACTGTTTTAAAGAATATTGCGCGATCAAAAAAATTATATTAATTTAAACTAATACTTTTTAAAATTATTTGAAATAAATTACAGAAACAATTATTTATTAGATTTACTAAGCCAAGTACCGTTTTGACGATTTAGTCACCGCATCACTGTAAGCTGGTGGAAGTTTTTATGGTTTCCAAACTAACTACCAAGCAAGATTTGAAGTAAATTTTAAGGCAGTGTGTATAGTGGGTGCCGTGCAACTTCGCAACAATTTTGCGATTCTCGAAATTTATTATCAGTTGTTTACATATCCTTTTGGCACTTTTTTATGTCTGCAGTGTCGTTTAATTAATTAAAAAAAAAACTGTCAAATTAAAAACGTTTCAAGTGGTTAGTATGCCGCTATAATAGAAGGTTCATACGCGGTAAAAAAATTAAGTTACGACCGTTTGGCAGCAGGTTAACTTGGACAGTAGCATTGGTGTCAGTTCAGCCACAACATCCGAACACGATCTCAACCGGAGGCGCGCTTGTCCCGAAAGCGTGTCCGCCGACTCCCTGGTCACTCTCGGCTTTTGAAGTTCCTGTTCGTCTGGAGATTCGCTGCTGGTTGCGTCCACACGAGGACCTTGTTTGCTAGCGGGAGAGGAATGCCACCCCACTTCGTGTTCTCACGGAACGGTAATAGATTTTTCCCTTGGCTTATCTCTCTCCTTCATTCTCCCCTTTATTTGTTTAACAGTGGTCTCATTTCCAGCGCTGCGTTTCTGTCTTTTGCTATCTCCCCTCCCCACTTAATTTTTTTTTTTCCTTCGTCTGTGGACTAGATTGAATCCAGCGGTGTCTCTGGAAACATTAGCGAAATAGCTATCGATTTCGGTTTTTTTATTATGTACATTTGTTGCCATTGACTGAATGTATAGAGTACCTAGTTTAAACATGATTTTTACTGAATTGTTATCACTACTTAATTTTTTGTATCATTTGCCTTATGTAGCTTCATACTTCGAACTTCGAAACACCTCTTTTACGGATTCAGTTTCAATGCATATTTGATGTAAACGTCTTAGCTTTCGGTATACGGCATTTGATGGGAGATAAAAATACGGTGCTGCCATCTGTGATTTATCCGTAAATATTAACTCTAGAGAAAATCGGGGGATGTACTGAGGTGATTGGTTTGCAAAATAAACTTTATAATAGTGAGACTATCCTTTAATACTATGTTAAAATATATATTTATAAAAATAAATGACAACTTAATTACGCATTACAATTTTGAAAATCATTAGTTAACATTTAAATGTGGATGTGACGTAGCGTTCGCCATACTGTAGACACAATACATTGTTGGCCTACATATATTGGACGCCATGTTGAATAAAAGAATTTCACGATGGAATAGTTGGTGTTAAATGTTGATCCAGTTGAATAACAACGAGCCTCTCCTTGGTTACCGTCCAGGACCACTGTGATGATAACCTCTGTGAGCGAGCCCTCGACGCCTCGCTGTTTGTTTCGCCGAGAGTGTAACTCAACGCTGCACGCCCCGCGCGGCGCCTCGCTGACAGTTAACACGTGAATTGCAACCCCTAACCACCACCCCTCCGCCCCGGAGCGCTGACAGAACATGGCAGGTCGTTACCCGTGTCCACTGCACCGCCGGCAGTTTGTCTGCGCGCGCCTCCGCGCTGTTTTCACTTCCGTGCCATCGGGTCGGGCCTGGGGAATTGCCCACTGCTAATTCGTCGCCGTGTCTTTTTGTTTTATTTTGACGAAAAACAAGTTGTTTAAAAAAAAGGCAGGATTTTGAGTGGAAACTTAAGCGTTTGTTTTCAAAAACAAAACTCTGATTTACCCTTCAAAGAGAAAACATGCGGTCCGCTTATTATTATTTTTTTTGGACTCGCTCGCAAGTCGATTTTCCTATATTGCAATCCGTGCAGAGAGGTATGTATGATTTGTGGTTTTTCATGTGATCTTTCGCTCCCTCCCTCCCCCCTTTTTTTCCCCTCCCTCTGTCTCTTTTGTTTCCCTCCCCCCCCCCTTTTTTTTACCACGAACAGCTGGTCGCACATAAAGAAACTTGAGGATGTGTGCTTTTCCATTAATTTCAGGACTACTAATCAGCGATGAGCATTAATTGATGTGAAGTTCTAAATTGTTCAGGGAAGAAGTTCTAAACACCTCGAGCCCTTATCAGGAGAAATGGCATGCTCGTCGTAAGACCCGGCTTTAGGGCGTGCTGTCAACACAGCCGCTTCAGTTCACCGTCGATAAGCTAGTGGAGGTTTCGTGACGTAATCTCTCAAGCGTTGGTATTATTTATATCGTATTGCGTGTGCTTACGAGCAATCCAAATTTAAACTAAAATTAAATGTCTTTCTAATCTGGAGAAGAAACTTTTCGTGTTTTGGTAATTAATATATCGCCGAGATTTGATCAGTTGGTGCAGTTATATGAAAGAACTTCCGTTAGAAGAAAACAAGAACAAAGTTAACTGCGGAGCATGACGAAATTATTTTATTACAGATATTTAAATAATTAAAGGTAAATGTGTTGTTTCAACATTTCTCCTACAAAATACTTGTTGATGCGACTGTGAGAATGTTGGAGGGCTGCCCTTGCGTAGGCCACACGTGCGGTGTGCAGAGCTTTAGAAGACACTACCCGTTTTGAAAACTGCTCGAGATATCATAGTGGAGTCTGTTACGGAACGAATTTCAGAATTCCCTGAGAGCGGTCGGTTTCCCTTATTTGGCCTTTTCAACTGTATTTTTAGAAAAGTTAAAATGGCTAAATTGCGTGCTTTCAGAATGATTTTTAGACATGAAACGCCAGGTACGGAAGCGCACAAGGAACGTGCATTGCACCTTGATCTCAAATTTTCTGCCATAGAATGTTATGGTTACCGCGCAGATCTCGTATTTTCCCCGTAATGCCAGTTCACAGTCTTTCGCTTAGAGGCGACACCGCGAGTGTCGCACTTAACCACCACAGGAAAAGAAGGGAGGTATAGAAGTAGAAACTAAAACCATGTTTTGCGCAACATGTGGCGCTATCTTTTGGACGGGCTCATAACTACTCGCAAAAAGATAACTCGGGCAGGAGGGTCAAAGTTAGATTAATAATGATAATTTAACTACTTTGACTAATTGCTTAGTAGAAGAGATTCAAATAGTGCAAAAAAATATACTGTTTTGTAATAAAACATTTCTGGTATGCCACACCACAATGTATGTGACTGTAAAATAAATTTATTTTCATTTGTTTGTTTGCCTAATAGTAGTTTAAGGATAATTTCTCAGCCAACGTACTTTTTGTAATATATAATGAAAGCTACTATACTATCTAGCGGATGGGCCCGAAACTAATTTGAAAACTAGGTGTCAGCCTCTGCAATTAGTTTCTCCCCCATGCTCGTCATCCCGCCTCACCAACACGGATATAAGTCTGGAAGGCTCGCCAAGGAGGAGGAAGGCTCGCCAAGGAGGAGGAAGGCTCGCCAAGGAGGAGGAAGGCTCGCCAAGGAGGAGGAAGGCTCGCCAAGGAGGAGGAAGGCTCGGTCTAGGAGCGACGGGGCGTGTGGTAGTGCGGTGGCATCCCGCCGCGCTGCGGGCTGGTATAGGTATCGTATCGGTGAAGGGTGCAGGTCGATGGGGGGTGGATGTCGGGGGGCGTGATGGAACGCCGCAGTGTGTCTCGGGCGAAGTGGTTACCCTTGTTCCGCCGCACGTCTGCTGAAGAATGGCGCGAGGGGTATTTCCTCTCCCTCCCTTTTGACAAGGCAGTGGGGGGGAGGGAAATGGCGATGGTGTTGGTGTTTGCGTAACCCTATCACCCCGCTCCACTCTTGCGCGGAGCGTGCCTTGCGTGCGCGCGTTGCTGAACGGCGACCTCCTTCGCCAGATAGCGCAGGAGCTGTCTGGTTTCGCGACGTGCCGAATAGCTCTTCCGCTTCGTGTGCAGGATTTCTTGCAAATAGAAAGAAAAATAAAAACGTGATAGTCTTTCAGTACTGCCAGAAAAATGTAACATATAACCTCGGTAACGAGAAAATGCACGTGTTCTCATGTTGCAAATACACTTAAACACACATGCACAAAATTTAATGTAGAATTATTTAAAATTATGCCGAGTGTGATAAATATGTACGCAAATTGTGTTTTCGACTACATTATTTGAAGCGAATCGCACGTAGTTTCCGACCCGCCATTTTATTTGCTGCTGGAGCAGCTACCGTTAAATACTGAATAATTTGATTAGCATACAAAAAACCATATAATGAAACGGCTCCGATAAAAGCTAAAAATACTTGAAAAAATACCAAACCCCGGCTTTGGACCTAATTTTCAACAAGGAATTTTTATTAAAATACTGCCCATCTTGTTGACCGTTAATACTACAAATTTTCGCTTTTTCCTTGTGAACTTTGGTTCGCGCCATCCGCCACAGATGGCAGCACCGTGGTTAAGGCTCGGTCTCATAGCAGATATACAATGGGAAAAAGTGTTCATTTTGCTGCACTCTTAGCACAGATTAGAAACATCTTAAATCATAAAATTAATTATCTACAGAAAGTAGACATTGTTGACATTGGCTGCATAGTAAAAGTTAGCGGCTTAACTGTTTTTAATAATTTAAAAAATAGATTATATTTGTTCATTTTTTAATTATCAATAAACGGTTTTATTTAAAATACAGCTATAGGAAATATTACGACGATATTGAATATATATACATTTGTGTACATTCGATAGATAGTTTTCTTATAAACAGTAATTCAAATATTTATATTTAGTTCCGGCGTTTGCCTCAAGAATGCGCGACCCCGAGATCTGTTCCCCCACCACCGGCAATATCCTTCCCCTCCGCGCTCCGGCAGAGCGAGAGCTTGGACTTTCGCAAGGGTTGATTAGGGGGTGGGGTACCACCCGCTGTGGCCACAACTTACCTGCGACTTTTTTTTTTTTTTTTTTTTTTTTGCTTCCGACAATACGCAAAGATGCACGAAGTGGTCGGTCAGGTGGATGATGTCTTTCCCGCGTTCCAGGTATTTGTTTTATTGTTTTAGCTTCGTCGGCGCGGGAGCGGGCCCTGTTTAGCTCGAGACGACAAAGCACCACCGAGTTTCATTCTATACAAAGTACCAGTTTGACCCATTTTCCTGATCAGGATCTTCAGGATTAGCGATTTTTTTATACCCGGATACACGGTAGTGTCTTGCACCATGTACTCGTATGAAATAAGGTTTCCAGAGGGAGCTTAATAAATTATCGTTTAAAATTAAAAACCACACATAAATGATAAATTGATCTAAAATGTAAAAATAAATAATAGTTTGAAAACTAAAAAAAAACACGCTTTGATAGAAAACCAAACTAAAAATTAAAAAAAACTAAAAAACACGCTTTAATAGAAAACCAAACTAAAAAGTAGAAAATAATTTTCAATATATTTAAATAAGAATAGTGTGATAAACAAAAAAAAATATTGTAAAAAACGTGAGGTGCTTGATGTCAATTGTTCTAATATTTTATTGACAGCTATTGGTAAAAGTAGAGTCATTATGGAAATATCTTAAAAAGAACCCCACGCATTTTTAAAATTAAATAACGTTTTTTGATAGTCACACTATTCATAATTTAAATTTATTAAAAATTATGGTATTATCTTTTAATTTTAGTTTGGTTTTCTATTAAAGCGTGTATTTGTAGTTTTTTAAACTAGGTATTTATTTTTACTTTTTAGCCTGTTTCTCTATCAAAGCGTGTTTTTTAATTTCTTAAACTATTATTTATTTTAACAGAAGTACCATAATACAAACTAAGGTAATTACATAAATTAGATAATTTACACTTATCTATGGCGGTATTAGCTACTTCAAAAAATGTATAAAATTACACATACAGAATTTTGCGATTTTACAAATAAATTATAGGCAAATATTTAAAAAAAATTTCACTCGACAATTCGACAATATATATTATGCTGGTAGACCACACACAAATTACTTGTAAAATTTATTGTAAATAATGTGTATTGTCACCATAAAATTCTTGCCAGCTAGTTTTGAATTTTTTTAAAAAGTATAAAACGTTTTTTACTGTATGTATTTTACAGTGTAGGCTGTTCACGGTAAGTTTAGGTCTTTTGAATTCAATATTTGAAAATTGTCCCTACCTGACTGTATGTCCCTGAAATTAAACGTACTCGCCGACTGTTATAAACTGTGTTGTGTTAGTATTGACGAGGGGAAACTAGTTGCACTGTGTTGTGCATCCTTTGGTAGATACACACAATTTAGAATTTAAGCAATGCCTTACAAAAGTTGTCTATTTGAACAGCCTCTCATAGTCCTTACCACTTTATTTTCCATTGTGCACTTGCCTTAGGATATAAATATTATTTTACTGGAACTTAGCCGTTTTACGCATAGGAAAAAAAACTATTCCGGTTTCAGTTATGTTAAACTGTCCATAAACTTGTGAATTATATGAAGATTTACAAATTGTACCAGCGTACTGTATATATATATATATATATATATATATATATTTTTTTTTTTTAGGTATTTAATAGCAACCATATAAATAAACTGTTTTCTATTGCACTTCACAGTACGCATTTATCATTGTCCGTATATGGTGACCTTTGTTTTTTTCCAGAAACATCAATGATGTTGATACGAGTACACAGAAATGTGCATATTCCTTTGAAGGTAGACGTATTGTTCATATCGGCTTCCTTTTCCAACTTTTAAAAACCTTAGATGATCACATTCCCATTAATTGTTCATTGAAAAATATGATTCCCATTTCTGAGAAAAGAGAAGGCCTGAATTCGGGAAGAGTACTGAAATGTCAATTGTGCGATTTGAAATCCACCGTTTGGACGAATATAAAACGGAGCTCTATATCCATGTATGTAAACACTGTTGCTGTGTCAGCATCAATAAGTACTGGCGGAGGACAGTCTCAGCTAGAATAAATTATGACTAAAATGGATATCCCATGAATGTCACCTAACACATTTAAAAAATATCATGACAATTTGGAGGAACATTGGGCGAAGGCTGCGCAAGCTGAAATGAAAACAGCTGTGAAGGAAGAAATTGAAGAGGCCAAGAAACGTGGTCACATAGAACATGATGGCATTCCATTACTCACAGTTGTAGCTGTTACTGCCGGGGGAAGAGATCTTACAGAAACAACTATAGTTCACTTTCTGGCGTAGTAAGTACCAAATCTGTTCGATTTTATTTCTTATATATATATATATATAATTAGTATCGAAATTGTACTCCCGCTTTACTCCATGAAATGCAGAACATTTTCATGCTCCCTTGTTTACAGCATGACATTTAAGCGGATGAGTTTATAATATGGTTCTTTGACATTTTACATGTAATCGGACAACTTTTTTTCATTTGGAGACTAACTTGCGTTGATGTTTACATTCTTTTATTGTAAATTACTGTGTCTTAAAAATAATTATACAGAAAACTGAAAACGTTCCCATACATCTATTCAAGAGGACTGGGGAAGTATTTTTTTTTTTTTTTTTTTTTTTTAGTGAGACTTAGCTTGTATGCGTATGCGCGTATCTCAGGAAGTATACGGTGTGGGATTATGTTTTTTTTTAAATAAAATTTAAACATTTATTATCTATGGATGATCCTTTAGTTTTTATCCTATTTAGTATATGAAAAGAAAACAAAATTGTGAAAGTTGTCAAAAAGCGCATATTTAAATCTTGCCTGCGTAGTTTCCTTTAAGTATTTTTAATGGCCGAATTTGACGTGTTATGAAAATTACATGACAACGGTACAGTATTTTCAAGAAATGCAGTGTGTTTATGTGTCGATTTGCTGTTTGGCATTGGTAAAAGTAAACCTGGTACTTACAGATTGTAATGTCTGTAGTAGGAATGCAGTGCAAGGCTAGCCAAACAAGATTTTATAAACACCATAATTACTGAAAATAAGATAAATTTCTATCTTTTTTAATTTTTTATTATTTTTTCCCAATATGTTATTGGAAAACTATTTATACTGATACACTTATCCATAGCGCTAAGATATAAAAACAAACCAGCTATAAAACCAGGTCTATACAAACTAATATCAAAGCAGATGACACGCAGACGACACCTTCTGACTGGCGCGGTGTGTTACCGATAGTGGCCGTGACAAATCACATGTCTGAAATGCGAGGCTACTGAGCAGGCCAGACGGAAGGATTTTCCCTCCAGATCGCCTGTGAGATAACAACCTACAGGTAGGAAGAGGGGGAGGGTGCAGTCCGTAAATACCGGTTCCATGGGTAGGCGATGGGTGAAGGGTAACAAAGGGGCGAAGGAAAACCTACCTCCCTCGCTGGTCTAGAGAGGGGGTAAGGCATTGTGTTGTGAATTCTGCTCATCGTTCCACCCCTCAACGGCCAGAGTGCCGCAAGGACAATTTCTCATGACTGAGACCGAGCCTTAAGACGTTTCCGTTCCATGCGACTTCCGCCGTATTCACGAAATTACTTCCACCAAATATATACCGAGAGCTGTTACACTTAAAAGTGGCCTCTCTATGATGGTCCACAAGTCTAGCAAACGTGGCGTCAAAAACCTACAGTGATTGTTTCTCGGTACGCGACTTTATTCCCTCTACTCGTTCCCACCATCGATCGCTTCACTCCTGTTTACAAGAAACGCTTCCCTTAGATTTGTTGAGATGAGACACATCTAACATTAAGTATATTTCTGAATGTCAAACATAATTTTTAGTTCAGCTCTTTGTAGTTATTGAGGAACTGGCATCTGCTTCCGTCAGGCTATTGGAAGTGTGTGTGTGTGTGTAATTTTAAGAGAAAAAAAAAGAACGCTGTAATGTTTAAAACTCCCGCCCAAGCAGCGTAAGTTACGCGCTGATAACGCTGACATTGGTAAAGGGTCTTGAGTAGCTCGTTTAGATAAGAGTATCTTTGCTAAGTCCAGCAGGAGATAAAACCCTAGAGCGGAATGCGTAGCCAGCGCTCAAATATCTGATGATAAAAAATAACTTTTCAGGTGGTATTCGTTAAAATTAAAAATTATCTAAAACTATTTACGATGCAACACTACAAAAGGAAAAAAAATATCGACGTGAAGCACAAATACAGATTGACACCATTGATTTCCTTTAAGTTTAGTGACAAGTTTGGAATGGTTTTAGAACTTGCGTTGATAAATAAAATATTATTTAAGAAAAAACTTAATTACCTTATCTATTATTTGCAATAAAGTCTTTCAGTTTGAACTTCAAATGCGTATGGAATTTTTTGAGAAGTATTTCAGGCTGTTTTCTACAGCATATTAAGCTGTTTGTAGGAATTAAAGGTAACACATACCTGAGCAGTGTCGGAACGAATGCATAAAATTTTCTCTTAAATGTGAGTGATATTTGCTTTATAGTACCCACACAAATCAGTTTCATTTTAATTCAACACAAATTATATTTAATGCTTATGTGTAGGGTGAAAGGACACCTCTACGACATTGACAACTGTAATTATTTCTCAGTAACAAAAATTATACGTGGCAACATTTAGTTTGTTAATTTTTTGTCGACTATGAATATAAGTTATCTTCACTCACTGTAAAATAAATTTCAAGAACACATGTTTTCATATATTTATGTACCTGGAGACTTTAATTTTGGTCATTGAATTTATAGATTATTCTCATCCAAAGTGTCTATGATTCCGACCATGATTCCGACCATTTCGAATATATTATAACTTACTGTGGCTCTTGTTTGCAGTTTTATTTCCAGACGTGATACGTCCGTGATATTGGCCACATCTACAACTTCCCTACGTTTCATGTATTCTTCTTGAACATTAGCTACCTAGAAGTTCTAAGGCGAGGGTAAAGTAGGACTAGTGATCCGTCACGTCCGCTCGTTTTCCATCCTTCACGTCCGTCCGTTTTCCATCCTTACCTCAATCCAATCTCGTGATCTCAGAGCAGTCAGGAGGCCCGGAAAATTCCATCCGTCGATCTGTCGTTCGAAAGCTTCCCAAGATTTAACTTTCGACGGACGAAAGAAATCCTAACCTCCGAATGTTTGCAATGGAATTGTCGACAACTTGTTATTATTCTGAAATTGGTTGTAGTTAGTATATTCTTTTAGCTTCTTCCTTAATATTTTTTTTTTCCTTGCGTTTAAACAAGTTTTAGGTCTTATATTTGAAACAAAAATTGACACAAATATTATTACCTTACGTTTACCTCAGCATATGTTAAAGCGAAAACAATTTTTTTAATTATTTGTACTTGCTTAGCTTACATGAGTGTGGAACTAATCTACCTTCACAAAGATAGATTGTATCCATAAGCGCGGGGACGCTAAGGGCGACACCGGTTCGCTCATCACACGCCTCTTCGCCTCTACGTGCCAGCCACAGAACTGGCGTGCAGTCTTCTCGTCGATAACGCGCCTTTGAAACTTGTAGCGATGGCCCTTATCATTTTATACTGGAATATTAAACATGTTCTTTACACCACCCTATACCATTGTTGTAAAGAAATTTTTATACATAAAATCGTCCGTGAAAACACCCTTTTTATCCTTCTTAACTGTCCAAAGAAGTACACTTTATAGAAAAAATCACGTAACGAAACTTGTATAGACAATTGCAACGACTCTTAAGGGGCCCGCCTACCTGGGCAGAACAAACGGTGTGCAGAGCTTCAGGAAAAACAACGCGATTTCAAAACTATTCAAGATATCCGAGTGGGGCCTATTTACGAATAGCATTTAAGAGTTCGCTGAGGACCGAAAAGTACTTTTAATTTCGGATTAAGTTTTTAAACTGTATTTTTAGAAGCGTTAAAATGCCTAAAACGCGTGTTTCCAGAGTAATTTTTAGGCATAAAACAATCAGTACAGATTCTTGAAAGCACTTAAGGGGCTTGCATAACACCTTTATCTTCATTTCTCCGCCATATTACGGTCACCTCTCAAATTTCACAGTTATCCTGTGACGACGAGACGAATACGCGCCAGTTCAGAGACTTGCGCTTAGAGGCTATACCGCGCTGGAAGCACCAGCGAGCGTCGCGCTTATCACCCCGCCTCACTAACACACATACACCCCTGACGAGGCGGGCCCCTTAAATGCTATTCGTAATCAGTCACTTGTAATTAATCTGGAGTGGTTTGTAAATGGCGCGTTGACACCTGGAGCTCTGCTCTGCACACCGTTCGACGACCCAAACATGCGGCCACCTTGACGCTGTTATTGAGCAGCAGCTTAAAGGTAAAGTTGAGGTGTCTTGCATAGAGGCAAGATAGTGACTGAATCTCCCAAGATTATTGCGAGCTCGAAACGTTTTTGGAGCGTCTGTTTTCGATGATCGTAAATTGGAGCCATGCAGTGTTGGGATCGAAGCCACGACCTTCGCCACACGTATCTGACGCATTTGGAGCCATGAAATGTTGCAAGGATCGAAGCTACATCCTTCTCCACACGAATCTGACGCAGTTTGAGCCATGCAGTGTTGGTGGGCTCGAAGCCACGACATTCGCCACACGTATCTGACGCGTCATCGAGGACGACTGACGACTCTGAATATATTTGGAGGATAAATGTGCAACATACGAAGGGTAGGCGGTGGTAAAAATCAGTGGTGAAATTCTCGAAACTTTATCACAGTAATTGAAAATATTAATTTTAAATACGCCAAAAGATTATTTATACATTGGAAACAATAACACGGGTCCCGCGGAGAGGTTACCCGGTTCCACCTCGGGCCAGCACACTTCCGCATTTATTTTCTATCCCGATTGGAAACTTATTTTTATTTCCTAGTTAAAGTGTAAGTTATAATTATAAAGTTTTTGGATGTTGGTGCATTGATTCACACGTCATTGTAAAATCAATCTAAATGGCGTTTTGAGGTGAATTTAAGTGTTTTTATCTTAAACTTGTTTTAAAATTTTTTTAAACATGTTTGTTTGATACATTAGTGCAATCTCCTACTAAATTGGATGTTATATTATTAAATATTTGCACAGTATGAAAATGATAAAAAAAAAACTAAATTATCCAACAACTTTCCTTGCCTCACTCTATTATGTTTGTTTTTTTTCTACGCCTCGGGGTAAGCATTTTGGCTGTATAGAATGTGTGAAAGATGATGGTGGGGGGAAGAGTATAAGCCGAGTTCGGAGGAGGTGGGAGTTGTCGAGCGAACAAGGGAGACCACCTCCAACGTCGCCCTTATCGCCCGCAGCCCCGGCATCCCTTAAGGATCATCCCCCCTCCCCCTCCACCACCCCCTCCGCAATCGATCATCCTGCCAGTCCTCGTCGCTGTCCGGACCGGAAAGGGGAGCTCGGCACGTCAGCGGGTCGTCGCGGCGCCTGTCTGTCAAATGGGGCGGGCGGTGGCTGGGGAAGCCTACGACGGTTCAACCCCCACCTATGGTGGGAAGTTTTTGGGCGCTCTTCGTCGCGTCGGGGCTTTTAAAATTTATATAGAAAAATATCCAACGTCATTTTTTCTTTCTTTTTTCCAAATTTCGTGCCGCTGAGTGGTGCGTCAAACACGATAGGCACACACACACAAACACACACACAAACTTTTGAAGTGAAACGTCTTAACAGCCGGTTTGGCAACGACATCATCGGAGCGTAACTGAAAGAAGAAAAAATCGTAACGCTGAGAAGTTATGGAAAGTGCAACGACCGTGAAGAGAGTGGGTGTAACTCTATTGCTATTCGACGCCATGTTTTTTTTCCACTTGCCCTTTTATGGGGGCGCTTGGAGCAATTTATTTTTGTATGTGGTGAGGTCTTGCGGCTGCGGATACGTCAGTTGCGTATTACACGCATTAGTCTAAAGTCTCTGTAACACTACTATAAACTGAATTTTCAGGCTTATGTAAAGAAAAAAAAACACTTGTACTTGTACTGTAATAACATTAACCCTAACGCGAATTTGTGTATCATATTACAGCTATCAAGATCTTGCCGTAAACACAGATGGCAGCAGCACTTTTAGTGGGCCGAAATAGAAATACAACCAGTGTGTGAAGTTTTAACTTCTAATGCGCGTGACTCAGTTCAACAAAAGCCCATGCATTTCGAAGTTTGAAGAAACGTTATACTGGTTCTGAAATAAACTTAAAAGTTTTACATATACCCTGCTGTATTATAATGGGGACACGAAAAACACTAACACTAACACACGCACACACACACACATTTATAATAAGACTGAGTATATTTATTATATAAACGTCTGGTTTATCTCGATGTACTGAATCAGAACATGTCTTTATCATTAAATGTCTATTTTTTTTTTGATATTACGGAAACGTTTGAAGAAGGATTTATAAACCATAGTCAAGCATTGAGCATATCATGGCTATATTGGAAAATGGTTTTCAGTTTTCAAGTTATGGTTTTATCGAAATTTTTGAACCCAACTTACTGTAAAACTTACCAAGTTTTTTTGTGGGTAGCTTTTTTTCTTGACATAGTAAGTAATATTAAGCAGAACGCTCTTGGAAAAAACTATATCTGATGAAGTAGGCTATAAAACCTTGACTTACGACCTAAAACATTTCTGTTCTGTAATAATTCAGCCAAACCGTAGCAATATCAGAAAGAATGCTCTGATGTAATATTTAAACGACGTACTAGGTCCAAATTCTAATTGTTATTTGAAAGTGAAGAGAAAATACAGGAATTAAATTGTATGTAAATGAAAATTGTCCAATCGCTCTTAGTTTTTCAAGTTCTTGACGTGATAACGTCTTATAAATCGATGACGCCGGCTGCCCTCACGAAAAATTGTCACGTTCCGCCTGAGCCGAGCGTGCGAGAAAATCTTCTATAATATCAAACAGGTTAATGTGGGCTTTTTAACTAATTGTTCGTATCTCTTTTTCCTGTCTTTCCGTGACGTTACATATTATTTTTAAACATTAATTCCACTTATATTAAAAAAGCAAACCAGTTGTCAAAACATTGTTATCAACTCACATTTTCTTGCAAAACATTTTCCTAACTAATATTAAAATAATACTCAAGAAATTATTATGATTGAATTGTTAACATGCAGTCCTTCCGTGACAAAAAAAAAAATACTGTGACCTGACCCATACACCATCAATACACAACCTGTTGGACAAACAAATAAAAACAATAAATTAATTTCTGAACATACAAATACGAATAATGTGAATTCCGGACAGCAATAAATAAATATTTATACATTTATTCTATTAAATACAAGTCTAGCGTATTACCAGAAAGAAAAAAGAAAAAAAAATTGCAGGGGTTTGTCAGATATTTAATAATAATAATAAATAGAAAATGGCATGATCTGTTGACTTCAATATGGCAGTATTAATCCTATTTCTCCCACTAGAGTGATATAATATTCGTAATATCGCGGTGACGTGACTGAAAGGACGAGGGAGTTGGTGGAGGGGGTGTGGGAAGGCAGTAACTCCGCATTGCGCTAATGACGGCGGGCCGCGGCACAATGGTTGCGGACAATTAGCAGCGACAATTACGCACTGCAGCGGGCGCGCGCGTTTGAATCCCCCCTCCACCCCCCCCCCCCCCCCTAGCACTCTCACCAAGGTCTTCTGGCGTCCGCGGCTCTTTGACGCCGTTGTTTACGTCACCCCAGTCGGCTGGCGACCAGTGCTGCACGTCTTCTGCAAGAATATCTCCAGTTGAATTCGCAAAATCTCCCATTTAGCTGTGAAACTTCCCCGCTGCATGTAAATTGGGTCGGTATCTCTGCTGAGGCATCGAGAGAAACCAGGTGTTTTTTTTTTTTTTGGTAGGGGGAGGTAAATAATTTGGTTTTGTTCTTTCCTTGGAGTTAATCTTCCCCTACAGTTAAAAAAAAAATGTAAACATGATTTGTGCATTACGCATTACTTGGAAGGTTTCCTGTGAATTTTATAAACAATAAACTTTTCGTCCTATCAGGGTAAAAATCATGCATCAATCAACTGTAGCCCTGGTAACCGGGCCACAGTGAATCCTTTCCCCCCCCCCCCCCCCTTTCCACCCCAGGTGAATGTGATAAACAGTATATCGATCGTCTTCGTTTATATCTTAACAATAACAATTAATGGAGATATATTTTTTTTGAAATAACGACTAAGAGCTACCGAAGTAAAATGTCCCTTATTATGATTATTAAAAAAAAAAAATCCGTGCACTTTTTTTTTTCCCCCCCGCATTTTGAAATGGGACGAATAGAATGGGACCACCGCGTTCGTTCGGCCGTTCGGTGGTGATCCGAATTTTTTTTTTTAGGACGCACGGCAATGCACAGAGGCTAATGGTGACGGGATTTCCAAGCAGTGGCCTACGCAAGGCAGGGGTAGAGGCGATGTATCCACCCTGAAGTTACATGAAAATATGTGCTAGAACTTTGTGAAGTCAGTATGTTTTTAATGAAGCAAGGTGATCTTTTTAAGCACCTGTAACGCCAAACCGCACAGTAAGTGACACGTGTTGAAAATGACAATACTAACTGCACAAACCCCTTTTTTGTGACGTACGTTTTTTGAAGGAAAAAAAAAAGTTCTGTTTTATTTTCAAATCCCCTTCCAATAAAATTCCGGTGTCCTCCACTGTCACGCTCTAAAGTGTGTGATTTCAGATCACAATAAAGATACGTTTGAAGATTAAGTTCGTTTAGAGTTTTCACGTTATATATTGTTCCGAACCACTCCGTCCAATTTGAAGAGGGTGAGAAACCCCCTCGAGAGTGGCGCGACGCGGAGTTCGACTGAGTGGCGCGAGACTTTGTGTGTGGACAGGCGAAACACTGTTGAGCCTGAGGAGTGCGAACTGCGGAACTCGACAGACATTGGGTGACTAGAGAATAAACATTTTTAAGTGCCAGTGATTTGTGATCGGACATTTTTAAGTACAATTATTTATTATTAATGTGAATATTAGTAATTAATAAAACTTAATTGGGCTAACCCTTTCGAACCCAGTAGTTCTCCCCACATAAATCGCAACAATATTTTCATTTAATGCAGTTCTCACAAATAATAGGAAAATTTCCTTTCTCGTGTCAGAAATTACTTTGGTATCTTATGCAGTTTCTGCAAAATTAGAAATAAAATATTATAAAAATATTTTTTTTTACCAGTCTATTGTAAATAATATTTCATATGAAAAATTACATAAAACTGAAATAGAAAAATGCGGGGTTAGAAGCGCATCCATATAACCGAATAAACATCATAACATAAGCAGAATCTGCAGCTAACTGCCGCTAATTTTTTTACATGTTTGAAAATATAAATTAACAAATCCATTTGGTTTTAGTTTGATCTGGAATAAATTTATTTTATGAAACGAACTTTATAAATTGTGATCAAGAAAACAAGTCTATATATAATTAATTTTCTATTTGACTAATGATATTAAATTAGAGCATCACATTTGAAATTTACTTACTTTCCGGAAAATAACCCATTTTGCAGAATTAAAGTCTGTTCACTTTTCACTATTCCATGAGTGTTTGAACTAAACGGTCCGTTGCGCGTGATTCCGCCTAACGCAGCTCGTGTCTGGCCCGCAGCGACTTGTGACGTGGATGTGTGGAAAGGCCTTTAGTAACGAACCTGTTCAGGGTTGTTCAGGGTTGGAAAACGTCAAATCCGAGAGAGAGAAAAAAGCTTGGAAAAGTTTTGTAAGGCCCTCACGTTCGGTTTTCACATTTTCACGTAATTATTATTTTTTGTTTGTTTTATATCTGAATCCTTACGAAAGTTTTACATGATTTTGGTAATGTTCTCTAGCCAGAAGAATGACCACCACATTAGCCAACATAAACTTATCTATATAAACAAAATAAATGGCGTGTGCTCAGTGAATATGCATGGCAGTAAGTGCTTTCATTCTTGGCACTGTCTGTATCTTTTCAGTGAAATTATTTTCAGTAAAAATATTAATCACTCGATTAATATTAAAGTGATCTGCAGTGTTGTGATTTCAATTAAAAATCAAATTCATTTAAAGTGCAGAAGTAATATGAGCTATACTTGCTCTAGTGTTTTTCATCAACAAACGCCAAACAAATTACACAGTCATGCTATATTAATGTGATACACCTCATACCAATAACACAGTAAATCAACTGGCATTTTCAATCAAGTGCATCGAATTCACATAGGATCCTGCAGTGGATTACCATACAAATAAGGCATTTTAACTATAAGAGTGTTGCATGTGCTTCTTAGTTTTGCAAGAGTTGTTGTGCTTTGTAGAATTGCTATGTGCATGGTAGGAAATACAGCTAGTAGGCGTATATCACACTTATCATAATGCACTGGTCAAGGTGCTACACTCACAGGTATATAGTGGGAATACTTTCTTAGAAACAGTTGTAAATCTATAGCTGACATCTGTCCTGCTGTGTGTAATTGCCTTTCATTGCTCCCAACATATTTCTGTCAAAGCCATGTAAAGTAAATTGATTAGCCCTTAGCTAGTATGTACTGCAGAATGTGTGTAGGACTATGCCTTCACATCTCATTTAAACACAAACTGGCTTTATGCATCCTAGGCTACCAGAGTAGGGTTTCACATACCTCTACATAATAACAACAGTACATAAACAATACACATATACAACTTCTCATGGCTGACACAAAGGTTCGATAGGCACAACATGTAAACATTTCACATGTGCACAAGAACATAATTACATAAGTACATAATTATGCATACACACTTCAACTGTTCTATACATACTGTCCTCCACTTACACAACAAGTGTTATATATGGCAATGACCATAGCTGCCTTTACACTTCACAGGGTTGGTTATAAGCCCTTAACTGTGATATATTGTAGCGTCCTACTGTATGGTTGCTAGATGGGTGTTGCAACTCATAGCAATTTTCTCTTATTATCCTGCTTACTACAAAAGGTCCTTGATATAACAGGTATAACTTTTTAGTTACTTTATCCCATTTCTTACTTATGGGTGAGGATTTTAAAAGCACTTTATCTCCAATAGAAAATTTTTTTATTTTAGAAGACAACTTTCTTCTTTGCCTCACTGCAGCTTCCGACTGTAATCTAGCTGTGATTAACTGCTCAACCTCCTCTGGGGTTGGCCACATGGTCGAATCCGTGTGTTCATCCATCTTCGGTAGTAACAAGGGATTTATCGCCACCGACCTACCTAGACTCAGGGCCTCATATGGGGTACATCCAGTGGAACTATGCACTGTGTGGTTTATTATGCATTCTAGTGATGGTATGCAGTCCCTCCAAGCTTGCTGGGACTCATGACACATTATACGTAATGTACAGCCTAGGGTTCTCATCACCCTCTCTACAGGGTTACTCTGTGGGTTCCTTATAGAAGTCATGGTAGGTATTATACCAATACCCTTAAGTCCTGACTGCCATAGGTCACTTTTAAATTGGGTGCCATGGTCGGACAGTACAATCTTAGGTTTCTGAACTTCCTTGCAGTAATTTTTCATGCACCTCAATACTGCTTTAGCAGTGGCATGTTTCAAAGTATACAGCCTAGTATACTTAGAGTATACATCCATAGCTACAAAGATATATTGTACTCCTGCCTTACTGGGTGGCAGTGGACCAAACAAATCAACAGACACTAGGTCTAGAGGTTTCGTAGGTAGGATGGGTTCAAGTGTCCCATGTAGGTGTTCATTAGGTGACTTAGCCTTCTGGCAAATGTCACAGGACTTTGTGTAGGTGGTTATGGACCTAGACATGTTAGGCCAGCAGAGCTGTCTACTAGTAGCTTCCAGCATCTTCCTTCCTCCTACATGTCCTAAAGATTCATGCAGCTCTTTGACAATAGGCATGGTCATGCTCTTGGGCACCACAGGCCTCCAGTCCTCAGCATAGATGTGCTTGCTATTGGTGTGAGCAAATAACACCCCTTCAGTAGACATGCTGAAGTGCTTGTGGATACTGTGGTCCTGGGGCTTAACTGCTAGTACTTGTTTAGTCTTGCAGCAGAACTCATCAGTTATTTGTTTATTTTTCAGGTCAGACAGGATAGCTTTCAATTTAGAATTTTGTTGGATAATTTTGATTTGGTTAGCAGCCACTAAAAATTCTTTGGTTTTCTGTGCAGCAGGGTGGGTGTCTGAATGCAAACTATGCATCCTACTCAGGCAGTCAGCTGTCACATTAGCTGATCCTTTGATATGCTGGATGACTATGTCATACTCCTGCAGTAGGAGACACCACCTAGTCATACGACTGCCAAACATTTTACTTGTTTTTAAGCAGGTGAGAGCCTGGTGGTCAGTCAATAGATTAATTCTTTCACCTAATAATAAATTTCGAAATTTCTGTAGGGCCCACACGATAGCTAATGCCTCCTTTTCTGTGACGGTGTAGTTCCTCTCTGCCTGATTGAGAGTACGGCTAGCCATAGCCACTGTCTTCTCTACACAATACTCGTCACATTGAGCCAATTTACATCCGAGTGCTGAATCTGAGGCATCAGTGTATAGGAAAAATTCTTTGTTCTGTACTGGGTGGTAGATTACTTGTTCTTCTAAAAACAATTTCTTGAGGTTTGCAAAAGCCTCTTCATGATGGTTAGTCCATTCCCAGATTACATTTTTCTTTAACAGTTCAAACAGTGGTGCGGCTACGTGGGCTACTTGGTCTGAGTAATTTCTGTAAAATCCCACTATTCCAAGAAATGCTCTTAGTTGTTTAACATTTCTGGGTGATGAAAAATCCTGGATAGCTTGTAGCTTATCTGGAGCAGTCTTGATTCCTTCAGGTGTGAGGATGTGCCCTAAGAAGGGTAGCTCATCTCTACAGAATACAGATTTTCTTAATTTGACAGTCATCCCAGCTGCTTGCAAGTTTTGAAGTACCGTTTGAATATGCTTCACATGTTCTTCAAATGTGGATGACGTGATAAGAATGTCATCCACATATGCTCTGGCAAACTCGCTGCACTCAGGGCCTAGGGTGACATCTAGGCACCTGGTGAACTCAGCCACAGCGTTGCACAATCCGAACGGCATTACCATAAACTGGTACTGCTGGTTTCTGAATAAAAATGAGGTGTATTGCTGGGAAGTAGGCTCTAATGGTATTTGCCAATACCCGGAGGAGAGGTCAAGTGTGGTTAGGTATTTCACACCCTAGTACAGTCGAAGGATGTCACTGGTCTGTACTGGCCCTTCCCTGTCTTTGACGGTGATCTTGTTTAGTTCCCGGGCATCTAAACAGAGTCTTACGGTACCGTCCTTCTTACTAACACACACTATCGGATTAGTGTATGGGCTGGCCTCTCTCCTAATAACATTCCAGTCGAGCATAAGTTTCAGATATTCAGTGGCTTCAAGCAAATATTTAGATGGTATTGGGTATGACTTACGGTGAAATGGTTCATTTTCTTTAACACATATTTTAGCTTTGTAAAGGTTGTTCAGACCTGGCTTGTCTGAAAATACTCCCTGAAAATTCAATAACATGCCATACAGTATGTTGCGTTGGCTGACAGGCACATTGCAGGCTTCCCTGATTGATTCAAAAATAGCTTCGGGTGTAGCAGTCAGATGGCCACTTGCATTGCAGTTGTATATTTGCTTAGTAAGTGGTGCATTTGCCAATAGGCCAATCATATTTTCCCTGACACTCCAGCGGTCAGATAGTGGGACTGATTTTTGACTGTCACTGGCGGTTATGGTCCATAGGCGGAAATTAATTATTATTCCAAACTGTGTCAAAAAATCAGTACCTATGATAATCTGTTTTGCCAAGCCTTTCACCACTAAGGCTGTCACTTGCTTAGGCTGTCCCAAACCTTCAATGTCAAGTAGTACCTGCTTATTCACAATAGGGCTGGCTCTTGATGTAACCCCTAGTATCTTGAGGGCGGGTACAGGTACTGTGGGTATTTTTAATCCTGTTTGTTCGAGCTGCTTAACTAAGTCTTCACTCACACAAGTGACCTCTGCTCCACTGTCTATGAGGGCAGGTACACTTATACCTCCTATGTTCAACAATATCTCAGGACAGATGGTCTTGAGTGTTGGAATCTCATCTTCCTGGATTTCTTTAAATAAAAACTCTCATCTTCACGTAACATCACTGTAAAAATGAAGTTTCTGTAGTTTAGGCTGTCTGTTGCTGTGTCATACTCATCACTAGTGCATAGCTGTTTCCCCTGGTGTAGGTGGTGGGTCGAGGCTCGGGGCGATAAAACCGGGACCCCTTTTAGTTTAAAGGTTGCTCCCTGCACTGACCACTTGGTGCAGCAGTAGCCTGGCTTGGCTTGTTGCTGTTCCAGTGCTGGCTTCCTTGTGTGTCACTTACCACAGCTGATTGAAACTCATTAGCAGCTGGGTTCATAGGCTGCTGCCTACTGAAGTAACCTTGGTTAGGTTGACTTGCTGGCTGTCTCCATGAAGGGTATGCTTGTTGATTGTGGAATGAAGACGATTGTTGTGGGCCGCCGGGTGGGCTGGTACTTCTACGGTTGTTTCCACAGCTCTCTTCCCGGTTGGGCGGGGTCCTGGGATGTGGCTGTCGGTAGTCGTACTGGTTGGAGTAGTATCTCTGTAGGTTGTGTGTCCTGTAGTCCACCTCCCCATCTGAGTCTCCTCCTTTCCGCTGGTAGTACGGCTGCCTGGGAGGCCGTTCAAGAGTTTTGTCACATTGTCCCTTGCGGTAACCATCTTCATTATCACTGCCAGTCCTGTTGGTCTGTTTCCACCAGGTATTCTTAACGTATGGCTGATTTCTAGAGTTGCCACGGGATTTCTTGTACCCTTTCTTGAATGGTTTCCCCTTACTGGAGTCCTGTTTATCATGTTGGTGGGCCTTATCCCATTGTAGAGTATTGACTCGTGGCTGTCTATTTTGTCCTGACCTGTCATTCCAGTATTGATTTACTGGGCTGGGCTTCTGGGGGCTAGGTTGGTGTTGCCTGTCTTGCTCCTCCCTGCCTGGCTGGTTTTTTGTAATTTTAGCAGTTTGTCCATGGCCAGAACATGGTCCCTAAATTCAGTCACATCGCGGTAGGCTCTGTTGCCTGCATGTAGCTGGTAAGGCAGAGGCAGTTGTGCCACCAGGTACATGATGAATTCTTTATCTGACATAGCAGGCTCCAGGTATCTGGTTCTCTCATACATGCTGGCAATGTATGATTCCAGCGAGCCACTTTTCTTGCTGTCATTTTTTTCTACATGTAGTTGTGACCTTATATTACCTTGAATTTTAGTATTCCAATAGTTGTTTCTAAAACAGACCTTAAACTGTTCATAGGTAGTCACCTGAGTACTTTGCAATTCCCACCAGTAGTAGGCTGTGCTTTTTAGAGCAGAGTTGAGGCACTTTAGTTTTTCAGAATCAGACAAAGCAAAGGTATTACTGTACTCCTCAAAATTATTGAGAAATCTCACCGGATTTTCATGTGTTTTGCCTGCAAATGTGGGCATGGATTCAGCCCACAGCTTAACAGGGTGATGAATGAGTGTAGCTTGGTTCATATGAGGGGTAACACAAGGCTGGGGTGGAGTATGCAGACTAGGTGCACTATATTGCATGGCAGTTGCCGTAGGTGTGCACTGCTGACTGTCAGTAGTTGCTACAGGTGGGGTGATTGCTGCAGAGGGTTGCTGGGATAACTCAGTGATCTGCCTAGCCACCTGTTCAGCTGTGTCTAACCTAGTCTGTAAAACAGTAGCAGTGGTTTCTACTTGTTCTAGCCTCTCACATATTATTTGTGTCTGTTCCTGAAATTCTGTTCTTGACTGATCTACCATCCTAACAAGGGTGTTAGTGTGGCTCTCCAGTGTACCTACTCTCTCTTGATGTTCAGAGAGTGCTTCAGACAGGTGTGACATGGCTTGGTCCTGCCCTTGTAGCTTCACTTCCACTCTGTGTTCAAGGTCATTAATGCCTGTTTGTAGCCGGTCAGTCACTTCTGCTAATCGGCTGTCAACATGAGTCTGTAGGCTGTTCAGCTGGCTGTTCACCTCAGTTCTTAGGCAATTGATGTCTTCTTTGTGTGAATCTAATTTGCTGTTCACCTCAGTTCTCAGGCTAGTTACATTTTCCCTTAGACCAATCAGATGGCTGTCCAATTGACGGTTCATGTCTTCTTTTTGACTGCTGAACATGGCCTGAATCTGTAACATCATGGTAGCCAGATCAAAACTAAGGTCGGGTGTGCAGACATGCTGAATGGTGAGAACAGCTGGCTCTTCGGCTGCCTCAGCTGGTGTCACAAGGTGCTCTGTAACTGGAGCCTCTTCCTCGGCTGCCTCAGCTCGCTGCCCCTCTTCCTCCATGCAGGAATCCTCATCTAGACTGCCAGGGAGGTTGCTGGGTATGTGGGCAGTACCTTGTTCAACTTGGTCTGCAGGTGAGTAGTTTTTCACCTGAGCGGCGCTTGCTTCTTCCACTTCCCTAGGCTCTTCAGATGGTGTGGTTAGGTTCCCAGTACGGTTCCTCAATCCATAACTTTTTCCAGAGGCCATTGTCTTGAATATTGTTCACTTGCCTGTTATTGTAGAAGCGGGGAGACTTATCTCTTCGGGCCAAAACGTTGGGCGCCACGTCTTCTCTGTGCAGAGTTGGCCCCTCTTTACAATGAATATAAGGGGTTGACCTCCTTCTACTTTCTTCTCTCACAGATGGAAGTACTAATATAATAAATAATTGAATTATAATAATAATACTAATTTACAAATAAAATTAAAAAAATTCCGAAAGCTTCAGTATGACTTGGTTTTATTATTATAAAAAAAAAACAAAAGAATGGCATAAACACAAATAAATACGAAATATTATATAGCAGAGGTTAAATGAACAAATTATATTATTAATCCAGATGGCAGACAGAGTAGGGCACTTAATTATAGTGTTGATAATACCAATATTAAAAATAATATTTTGAACAATAACTGATATAAGTAGTCTGACAATACTTAATTATAATAATTGTTAAAAATATCCCTCGGCATTTCTGTATACGTTTATCAGATGCAAAATCAGGAATTATGTCACCAGACTTAATTTCAAATGTTTTAATAACTTCTTAATGTGTCAAAGGTTCGTTAGGATTCAAATATTCTGTTCTTAGGAGTGTGTACATTACCGTATTTAAACCTGGAGTTGGTGTAAATGTACTTATCTTTCTTTCAAAACACGGTAAAACTCCACTGAAATACCTTTATTCAAGTTTATATAGGTATTAATAAATATGTAAAAGTTTTATTATGGGTTGGCTCCGACTATTATTTGCTCAGGTAGAGTACGAAAATCCGTTTCAGGACATCTGAGTTTTCTTTTCTCCTGCTTCATTATTATAATAGAATAAAAGTTTTATTATAAGTTCAATGTTCGAAGTGATTTATAATAAAAAAAAAACAAAACCAGGAAAGTTAGTATGGATGAAAATCAATATTTGTAGCAGTCAATTTGCAAAGGGACGCTATCGTCCAAGATGGCTAAAAACGGTAATAGTAAATATACGATTTTACCTTAAAACACATCTTTTTGGTAATGTGATATCTGGATCCACAAATATTCACAAGTGAAACTGGTAACTGGTCAAATACTTTTCAATACCTAATATTGGCCTTTATAGCACCAAACAATACATTTCTACATTATTTCAAGGCCTGGCGTCGGCCTAACGCCGAAACGATGTACGCCAAAAATTCAACAACAACACTCTATCTGTAGTTCCGGTTTTCTGATCTAGTTGAAAGGACTACTTCCGCCTGTATGCTGGAAACTTAGGACAAAATTATGGCTACTGGCACATTTTGTAGTAGCTAAGTACGGTAAGTACAAATAGAATTTAAGATATTATAAATGACATGTGTCAAACGATAACATGAAACATGATACAATAAAATATACATAATAAATATGAAATCAACATTTAAATGTCCTTAAAACAGTTCTCGGTGTCTTTTCATTAGCAGTTCAAAACATTCGCAACAGCACAGCTGCGCGAGGATGAGTTAGAAAAAAAAAAAAATAATGAAAGTACATGCTAGTGACTTGCTAGCCTCAACAATCTCTTTTCTAACACATTATAAGCGAATGAATACAAATAAATATATTTAAATACAGCTTAACAATAATAATACTGTTACATAACGTACGTGACGTTACAAAGTTTTGTAAGGCCCTCACGTTCGGTTTTCACATTTTCACGTAATTATTATTTTTTGTTTGTTTTATATCTGAATCCTTACGAAAGTTTTACACCGTGCATTAGTTTTCGTTTATTTTTGCGCCAAATATTATTCTACGCGTTATTTGTAATTTCAATAAGTCGGGCAAATATTCATAATGCAATTTTTTTTACCTGGTTTTATTGCGTCATTGTCACTCATTAGAAGTCATTGTATGTTTTTTTGTTATGCTGGAAAATGCTTACAAACAATATTTAAATATTTGTAGTCCCATCTTATAAAGATTTCTTTATAAACGGAAAGAAACAAATACGAAAATTTAATCTGGAACTGTGTTAACTAAATTCCTAATTTTCTAATTCTTGTAATCCAATGTGTTAATTATTTACTCATGGGTATCGCTTTTAAGAACGAAAAGAATTTCGCTAACACTGTTTCAGATTTTTTTTTCCTATTTATAAAGAAATATTGCTAAGATGGTATGATTGTGTATACAGTCATCTTGTGATACATGATGCTTGCCGTTATAATTTATCACGAAAAAAAAATCCTGGCCAACAAAAACTCTAAAATTACAATTCAAACATTGTCAGGTCTTATTTAATTTTTTTTTCTTTCGTATTCAACTTACAATCATAATTATTGTTTGGTTATTATATCACAAGTTTTTGTTACGTCCAGGATCTTTCGACGTACTAAATTAAAACATCATCATGTACGACAGGATCAAATGATTAACTTGAATACGTAGTACAGTTTTACCCGATTTTTATGTTCGTGTGCACGTTTAGTTTAAAAAGAATTTATGGAAATTATTAATTTTTTCGTAAGGAAAGTTATATCGCGAATCGTAGCATCCTAGGTAGCTGCAGCTGCAGCTGTCCACCGCTGGACGCTTTGTGCTACAACTGGTGTCGCGGTGTGCCTCTAGATGGCAGCAGCTCTTGTCCTTTTCTGAAGGGTGCTTCAGAGTTACGCCCTTCTGGAAACTGAGGCGAGTCCTAGAGTGGCCGCAGGGCTTAAGTGGGCTTCGTTGTCGGTTGGACTCAGTTAGCCTTCAGGTATTCTGTTTATATTTAATTTATATGCTGCTAACATTTTTGAGTAGCTTAACTTTCTCTAAGTAAATGTATGCCTGTTGTAAATTTTTGCATTTTTTATATTATTGCATTTATATGTATATATTATTGAATAACAATTATGCGATTGTTTGCTAAAGTTGTATTCTTAACATTTCTGTACGAATAATTATAATTAAATGAACTATTGGACTGTCCCGAAATGTGTGCTCGACTTGTCATATGTTCAGACAAAGAAATTTTTCTCCGATTCATTTTCTCGCAAGTTAGGCGGAATGAAACCATACTTATGCAGCTAGTTGACGATTAAACCGCACTTATTTGGATGCACTCCTGTGTGCTCTTTAGCCAGAACGCCGTATGCCTTTCAAACATTTCACATTATAATGAGCACTGGGTTCCTTTATTCAGCATTTCAGTCTCTATTACAGGTTCTGGATAAAAAAATATCCAGCTGAGTTTTTTTTCTTCCTTTCAAAAAATACAGAGAAGTATTGTATCGATTGTTAAATATTTCAAACTGCCTAAGGTTCGTTTCAATCAGAGAAGTTTTATTTTTATTTTTGATAAAAAAAAGTTAAAAGCGAAGTCAGACCATGGACTCGCGTATGAAACTTGCCCGTTCTTTGTCTGTTAATAAATTAAAGGCATGCATGGCATTGGAATTGTATCTGGCGGGATAAAAGTGAAATTTTTCCTTTCTCCCTCTCCCGAGAAGGGGTATCGATCAATCGAGGGCGAGGATTCATCAGCGGAACCTTGCCGATTCATCAGCCTCCGATAGGAATCGGGTACTTTTTTTTTCCACCTCAAGGCTGGTTATTTATAAATAAATATATAGCTTTAAAAACTATATAAAAAAAAACTTAGAAATAAATTTTTTCAACAGCCAATTAATGCACCACAACTCTGCATTACTAAAAGCGTGGGGTGCTTGATTCTTTCATTTTCGTAATGACTGTCCTAAAATTTTCGGAATGACTGTATCCTAAAATTAGTGATTGATGAAAATTTATTACAAATCATATTGGTATTGCTGATAGAAAATTTAAAACAAATATGTGTGTTACATGTATGCAAAATTTCAACACATTCTGACGTCGATAAGTGATTAAAAATTGAATGGAAAGACTTTATTGCATAGTCTTTTATTACATAGTCTTTTATTACATAGTCCAATGCTTCCAGCTAACACGTGTGCAAACCGGTGTTAAATATAGACTTCTATGGACTTCTTGCAAACACAATCCCTGCCACTTATGTGTGAGGCATGTTGGGCTAGAATTCGGAGGAAATGCATTTATTTAGTTCACTATAAGGATTACACTAATCCTTCCAAATAAAGCTCTCTGTGAGCTAAACTTTAGCTAAGTTGCTGTAATTTTCTTATTCTGTCTTTACATTTTTTTAAAATTTAAATTCTTTGAGAAAAAAAGGGGGGATGTTAGCTTGTTAATAATTCAAATAGTGATGGCCACATGTCTGCCAGCAACATAGTCTTGCCTGGCTAGTGCAGAGCTCCATTTACAAACCGCTCCAGATTTATTACAATTGTCTACGAATAGCAAGAGCCATTTGCAATTGTCTATGCAGGAATAGATCTATGGTTCCGTCTACAACATACTGGTTTTTTTTTTCGACAGTGAAAAATGCTGAAAAGGGTGTTTTCACGGACGTTTTTAGGCATGAAAAATTCTACACACAGTATTATTCCAGCCCAAAACTGCAGGGTCACTGCTACAATTTTTATAGAGGCGCGGTATCGGCTCGTAGAGGCGAAGAGGCATGTGATGCGCGAACCGGTGTCGCCCTTATCGCCCCCGCGCTTTGAGCTCGTGTGCCCGACCAGGAGGCCCCCTTAAAAAAAAAAAAAAAAAAAAAATCGGGGTATATTATAATTCATACTATCTTATCTGGTACTCGGAATAGTTTCAAAAATGGTACTGGGCCCTATTTTATTAGAAAAAATTTGTATTTTTTACAAGGTAAATCCTTGGAAACTCAGTTGCCAACGATATCGCTTGTAAAATTGCAAGGCAAAGCTTTGTAACTTTTGCAGATTTACAAGTTAGTTATATCGATGGCAACAGAGATCCTGAGGATTTTCCTTGTAAAAGTACAAAAAAAAAACATTACAGTGTAAACCACATGGTAGACAGTTCGCCATTTTGTCACCTCTAAAAGTTTGTTAGCATGAGTAGTCACAACATACTTTTGAGATGGCTACAAAACTGTATTTTTTTTCCCTTCTCTTTTCGCCGTTCCAATGGAGGGCGAATGTAATATGCCTGTAGCTACTAAACGCTCGTGCGATCCTTCTAATTGACTGCGCCTGGCCGGCAGCAGTGTGTATGACCGCCGCCAGGAGCGCTGCGGCAGTCCGTCCCGCGGGGAGTACAGAGTTCATTAGGCCTGGGGGGGGGGGGGGGGGGGGGGCGGTTAGGCCGTGCGGACGAGATGGAGTCGTCGGAGCGGAAAATGAAACGAGTTCCCCTCCTCCGCTACCTTCTGGAGCAGGCCACGGCTGTTATTACGACCGTTATTGCAATGTTGGAAATTAAAAGTAAATTTACGTACGTTTCAACGAATAATTCACCTGTAAAAAAACGAGCAGTTCGTAATTATATACAAATTACTGGATCTTCGTAGAGACTGCGCCGTCTTTTGACTTCCGAATCCTGCTGTTCGGTATAAACAGGATAAGTGCACACGAAGAAGAAATACGTGTTTTTTTTTTTTTGCACGGGTCTTAACAAAAAGAAATACAAACTGGGGAATTCAAAAAGATAAGCCAGTGTATTTTTTTTTCTTTTTTTTTCCATTTTGTTTTTCTTCGTTCGGGAGCATAATTCTGAAATGTATATACGGGTGGCAATAATCGTTCCACCCAGTTGACTTACAAGGCGCTCCTGAAACGTATCGACCAGCCTCTTGGCGGGGTTTCGTGTTTGAACTGCACCAGTCCGCGTTCAGCTGCTAGCCGAGCCTCGTTATTTTCCTTCTGCGTCGTTAGCGCTTCAATTTACCTGACCGCAGCGTTTCTTTTTGCTGCATCTCTCGCTGGCTTGGGAGTTTTTTTAATCTCTCTAAACGATCGACTATTATGCGCGTGCCCTGTTAAGTAAAAAGAAAAAAATTCGCTGTCGTTTTGGTTTTTAAATTTGTTTTTAAAAATTGGTGAATATTATTTAACCGCGTGAGTGCTACTACTCTGTAATATCACAGCAAAACTTGCTGGCTTAGCTCGTAGCCTATACATTAAGTTTGTTCGCATATTTTACCGACGCGACGGTTGAAACTAATGGATCTGTTACTTTTAAGTTTAAGTAAGCGCATATTATAGCTATATAAATGTTTCGATGCGCACATTCCAACAGTTTTATTAAACTTGTAATTATTAGAAATGAGACGAAGGTTTGCGTTGATTAAAGACGATACTAATAGAGAGGCAGAATAAAATAAATTCATTAACTGATTTTTTTAGTTAATGATTTAACACCGTAATCGAAGTCTGAAGGCCATTACGTAAGTAACGCAAGAGGCTTGTGTGTGGAGATAACAGGGAACTCTCTTAATATTCGCAGGTTTAGGTCACCTTAGCACAATCGTTAGCAAAATTGTGTTTCCGAACACTAGAATATGTTAGCCTTACGGATCCTTGAAAAGTGCATTTTAAGTGATGTCAATTTTTTTTCCTTCTGACTAGTAACAAGGGTCTTTAAAGAATAGCCAGTTTAGCCCTTCGATATACTTACTAAGAGTCGTTTTCATACTCGCCTAGGGCTTAGTGACCTTTTAGCCGTTAGTGGCGCTATTTATGAGTAAAGGTATAATGAAAAGTCTGTTTATTAGCTAGAAAACTGCTGTCTGCACCCTTTTACGTCGACATTTTACGGTCAAACGGTAGGCTTGAACTTTAATAAACTGAAAATTTCCAGTAGTATTGTAAAATATTTGTAACTCGATAAAAAGACTACTGAGAAGTATTTCTTCGTCGATACACCAGGTTGTGTTAGCACCGGAAGAATTCGACATCCTTTCACGGCTAAAATAGGTTGTTTTCTAAAATTTTAATATGCTTTTTTTATTTAAAAAATTCAATGGGTTTAATGTTTTCTTCAAAACTTTTTGTTCGTAAGGTTAGGAGGTTGTTGGAGACGAGGCAGGCCTGTGTTGTGAGGCTGATGTAAACTAGGCAGGCCAGTCAGCCTGGTGCGCCGGTCTGGGGGGGGGGGGGGTCAAGGGAGGCCCCTACCTCCCGGACACAGGTAGCGCCCGACACTCCATTACATGGTAATCCACTAAGAGTAGCGCCTGTCTGTCCTCTCGGTGTTGATCGCGTCCTCAGAGCACCGTCCGTTTGAAGTGGCGTAACTAGCATGCCTGTTGCTATCGCAGCTTCGGGTGTTAGGTCTACCTTGACGGCACGGCACATCGAAGGGCTGCGAGACCTTTCCGGGCCGGTACATTAATATGTGTGGACATTCATTACAATTGCAATTTAGTTAAGTGTAAATATAAACTTATAAATAACCATGCACATAATTAATTTGGCATATCTTTCCTGACTTGCTCTCCACACTTAACAGTTAATTATTTTTATTCCCGACTTACATTATCTAATGTGAAATTCGGATTAGAGAAAAAGTGGATTCGAGCCATCACTAGTTAATGATACATTGACATTGGCCGGCTTGCACAGTCCTGACCCGAGTCAATGATAAGTCTCAATTTGATTAACCTGCAAAGTTTTACTTAGATTTTACTTAATCTTTCTCTTCAAACGACCCATCGACTACTATTAGTAGGCCTACATATACAGGTTGGGGCAAGAGGTGTTGTATATAGGTTTTGAAAGGCTGTTAAAAAAAAAAACAGCAACATACAGAAATGAGATTTATTGTATTGGAATCAGTATCAATCCCCATGTTTTTTTTATCAAGTTTTGGAGATCAAATCAGAAAGATGGTGGCTATCAGCAGCGATACATGGATGAGAGTGATTTCGGAACTCTTCTACCACTTTTCTCCCTGTGCCAGTGCTGACCGGATTTGAGCGTCCTGTGGGGTCACCTGAAGGAGAAGGTTTTCAAACATCGTCCTCACATCTTGGAAGAACTGAAGAGGCAAATTTGGGATGAAATCGCCGCTATACTCCTCCTCGAAATGTGCCGAAAAAAGCAGTCGAAGAGTTCAGAAATCACCATCAATGTATCGCTGTTGATGGCCACGCACGCATCTTCCTGGCGTGATCTTAACAACTTGATTTAAAAATGGAGATGTATACTGACTCCAATAAAAATAAACCCCATTTTTGTAAGTTTCTCCGTTTTTTTAATAGCCTTTCAAACCTGTACATACATTTTGCCCCACTCTTTACTTATGGAGATAGACTTTGTCAGACGACGGCATGCTTTCACGCCGTCAGTCACCGCTTTACCTCGCCATCGCCATATTGTTACGCAGAAACATTGGGGAAATAGTGCATGACACACTTCTTATGAATTAGAATCCCTCGTTAACAGTCACTCCCATGAAAAAGTCGTTTAAAACTTCGCAGAATGAAAACACGACACTTCAGCCAGTGTTTAGGCGTCTTAATCTGCGTGGCGGAAACAATGATCTAGATAAATAATAATCAAATAAAATAAATTTTTAATATACCATGTTTTTATAACGGACTAAAAAGTATAAAATAATTTCTCTATTTATCATGAAGGATAAAACCATATACAGATTTCTGACTTTTTCTACATTATCCTGAAAATTCATACTTGGCAACTTTTGATAGCTATTAAAATATTTGTAATATTGGCAACAAAAAACATGGGGCGCATGCAGCAGATAATTGATGCATTAATAGCTCAACTAACAATTTTATTGCACCGCAAATAATGTGAACCGATAATCAAGTTCTTTCATTGATAGATACTCTCTACACTCTTAATAGTTATGTATTGCATGTGCCCCATGTTTTTCGTTTCCAATCTTACAAGTATTTTAATAGCTATCAAAAGTTGCCAAGTATGAATTTTCAGGATAATTTAGAAAAGTTAAAAATCTGTATATGGTTTTATCCTTCATAAGGATTAGAGAAATTATTTTATATTTTTTAGTCTGTTTCTAGGGTTATGTGAATGAAATTTTGGAATTGTTTTTAAATACTTTGATGACGTCAGTACAGAGACATCCGATAAATTTCAGATTTATTTCAGTCCTCTTTTTCTTCTGGTTATATCTGAAATAGAAAAATGTCATATGTACTTCCCAATAATGCATCATTCAAACTATTCAATTATTATTATTTTATAAATAAAATAACGAAGCAAGCGAAAATATTTTTTATAAAACTTATATTCAAATAATAAAAACAATGTCAAACCCGTTTGTCAAATTTTTAAATAAATTATTCATGATGCTTGAGGTATTAATTGTCGCATACGTTCCATTTTCTTCATTACATTTTCATTGCACGGTGACTTGCCTGTGAGTTTCGAACAATCGAGCTCCACTATTCTCAATCCATCCAATGATCTGACAGGGCTTAAGGGGCCTCCCTAGTAGCTTCAGAAGTTAGCGGAACACTATGTTTTTTAAATAATGATGGGACTTTATTGATCGACACTACGAATCTGAAAATTTTTCACCCAAGAGAAGATACTACACGAATTGTCTGTATACTTTTACATTTATGTTTTTTTCTATCAAAATATGAAATAAAAAATCACCAATATGTCCAACTTTGGGGCCATTTTATACTGCTTAGGAGAATGACAGAAAAAAAGTACAAGTCTAGAAAAAAAGATAATTTTTTTCTGAAGAAATTCATGTATTTAAAACATATAGTCATCGCTCTGAATTCCGAGATATCTTTTCCGCAATTTCTGCAAATCCTGAAAGTTTTCCACCGTCTCGTGCTGCCGCTCGGCGAAGCCAGCTCGCAGCCCACAGCACAGGTAGCGTGGTGGTGGACCCTGGCCCGGGGGGGAGGCAGGCTACCTGTGTGTGCGTGCGTGCGTGAGAGGGAGACAACCCACAACCGGCACCGGTAAAAGATAATCCCATGACCGAAAGAAATTCTCAGAATTGCTTTTAGTGTGCCTCGCCACAGTACCATGTGCTCGACTTACTCTGTGTGTATATTCGTGTATCTCTAAAACATCGCTTTTTTTCAATCAACACGTTGAAATTTGTCGTACAAACTATTTATTGGTGACTTTACAGTCTCGCTAGCTAATTCGACAAAATTTTTATTTAACTTTTAACATGAACATACACTTCAGTGTTTTCCTTCTATTTTTAATAAATATTCAAAAAACAATTATTATACTGCCCAATATTTTTTTAAATTATTTTAGTTTTCCAAAATTATTTTACACATCTTACAACGCTGAAGAAAAATTTATACTGGTATTAACCAAATGGTTAACTATTTACAAAAGTTTTCATACTTAAAAATGTAGGTTTATATAAAATGTATCTTAAACTAAAAGAAAAATCATATTTTGAAAACTAAATGTTATTTTTCTATGCTTTTTGGTTAGATAGATATCTGATGGTCTTCTCTGTTTTAAAAATGTTCATGGAATGATAAATAAAAAATAAAAACAAGGGAAGATCTATATTAAATAAGCTAGTCAGAAGTATATATATGTTCCTCCTGGCGCAGGAGTCACGAGGAGTATTGAAGATGAGGTCAGTGACCGATCGCTCACATATGTAATTATGGATGGTACGTTATTAATTACAAAATTCAAAAACCATTTGGAAGTTAAAAAGTATAAATAGTGGCAATGTTTAATGAAGATGACGTAAATTTTCAGATAAACTTATTTCTACAGCTCGATTAATTAATAAGGACAGGAAATAAATTTTTTACAGCAATTATACAAAATTATTAAAATTTTACAAACCACAATTAATTTATCCAAAAACCAAAATTAAGTAAATATTGCCCATACATTACAACATCCACGAAGAACCTTGCAAATTATTTTTTTTAGATGCATTATTTTGCATTCAAGTTCTTTTTGTTTAATACTTCACCTACTTATAATTGTTACATATTTGGCACATGGTCCGTCACGCCCAATTAAAGGCCCTGAATAAATATAACGCGTTTCTAATCAAATTTCACGCCTGTTACTTTACCTGCAACCCGGAGCAGTGTGACATAAATTATTGTACACTCGTGACGTTGGCAATCAACTTAAATATTTATGAGTTAAAACAAAACATAACTATAACGGATAATAAAAAAAAAATGTAAAATTTTGAAAGCTTGTTATGTTTTTATATAGTACACAAAGCAGTTAAACCATTAATCATTTGTTGTTGAAAAAAAAATCCGTAATCTTTCATGCTTTTTTCCTTGATTTTTATTTCCAGATATTTTCGTTCTAGAAAAAAAATTAAGGTAGCCTTATTCCAAATTTGTTATGATAGACGTTAGTTAACTAAGAATATAAATTCGCTTTACAACCACAGCTTGTACACAAGTCGTAAAAAAACATGGGTTCTACTTACAGGCCGTATTGAACTTAGTAGGTTTATGACAAATACAACAGCAATAAACATATGGCTGAGTCTGCTTCCATGTGCACTTTTTTTTTAAGTTATCACTTTTAAAGCGGGTAAAGTGTAGGCTACCTATCAAGTAGCTTAGCATTACCCAAAGTGAATGTCGTGCTCCAGAAAATGTTCGAACTATGTAATATTTGCATCACTGTTGCGTTACAGACCTGCAACTTTTTTCAGTGCGCGATGTCACTCTTATGTAAAAATATGTCGTGTTTAGCGCTAACGTGTTCGAATGAATCCACATCGAGCTGCCAAAGAATACCTATCGATGTCGGCAACATACATAAGTATACAAACCATCGTTTACAAGTGTATTCATACGTAAGTATATAACTGGCGGCGGGCCATGATGCAGTTGGTTCTTCGCGTACAGTCCACTGACGGGATAAGAAGCGTCAAAGATCTTATATGGCTATTCTGTAAACTTGTATGTAATTTCACTGCCTGCTTTAGACAAACAACATCCATTACTTTCAGCTTTGGCTTGAAAAGAATTACTCCGGCCGGCTTTCTTATAAGACTTATTTCAGCTCCTCGTGCGACCAGTGTGTATAATTTGTCCGCGGCCTTATCTTTGGGTGAAAGTTATTTGGAAGGGAAGTTGTGTTGGTAATGTTATTGTTCATCATGTATTACATAACAATTCGACTTAGATACGCACATGTGTTTTTAAAATATAGGTATGTTTAATAACTTGCAATACAAAGTACCTATGTGTTGAATTTCATGTATTGAATTTTTTTATTACATGATGTACGAACATAATAATTACAATATTTCATGAGAAATTTTTAACACTTTTTACAAAGCAATCTCTAATTTCTTCCACACCTCATGGTTAACCTTACTATTTTATTTCATGTTTCAGTTGATTTAAACTGTTTGGAATCATAATATGACGGACAATGAAGAATATTAGTTTCAGTAAATTTTATGTGAGGATTTACTTATTACATTAAATATACCTCAATTTTTACCTCAAAGGAAAAAGTTGCATATCATTAAATGATAAATATTTGTTTCCCTTTAATATAGTTTATGAACATAACTTATTGTGATAATACCTATTAGTTAAATTGTGTTTTTGCAATGCTCTCCTATTGCAGTAAAATTCTTGGGCAAATTGAATAGCATATAGTCGATCTTTAACATAAGCTTTTAGAATACATAAACGTAATAAATTATGTTCTCGTGATTTTAACAATTAAATATTTCTTCGCATGAAAAAATTAATTAACTAAAAAAATATTTCAGTAAATTTATACTCAAGGACTAAAAATGTTTATTTTAGTTTTAAAAAATATTGTATGTATGTATACTTTTCTGAAAAAAGTATATTCAAGAAAACAAATTTTCTTCTTTTTTGTTTTGATCTTGAACTTACTTGACAAGCAATATTGAACTTCAACTTTATACTTTCGGTATAGCACTTTTCGATTTATTCTTCTTCAAACGGGAATTAAAAGTAATGAATAAATAGTATTTTCCTCTATAATTATTGCAGCCGTATACTGAAAAGTTAAACTTTCCTTTATTTGCATGACGCGGAACTCCTAACTAGACAAAACGTTTGTTATTTATTTTGAACGTTTTATTTATGTTTCCTTTCGAACTTAAATGAAACTCTTAACATTTAATTTCATCAAAAGTTATACAATATAAGTATCAAGTTAAAATATTTTTTAAGTGAAGTTGTGGCTATTTTGTTGTTGAAAATGACACTCTGAAGTTTGAATAAAAGTGAGAAATGATAAAAATATATTTGTAGTTAAAAACAGTTAATTCATTTCAAATTCAATCTTTTGTACATGCATATTGCCAAATAAATTCCACAATATATTAAATTCTATGCATTTGAATCTATTCGTATATTCTGCAGCATTAATTCCTATAAGCAAATACTTATTACGTACAATGTACTTTTAGTCCTGTCGTATATAGTTATACAAATTTTTTTATCAAAATGATTGTTTCGTCTATGCGGTTATGGTTGAAAAAGAAAAAAAAGTAATTTATATTATTTTTAAATTCGGTTGTTAGTAAGAACATGTATTTAGTGTAATATGACATACATTATTCTGTTTATTAAAACATTACTATCGATAACTCTATTTTAGATTTATCTGTATGTTATAAGGATTTCAACTTGATTTTTTTTCTTCGGCTTATGACAGCAGCAAATTTTGTTTTATCGCATATGTAATGTTTTTATGTTTTGCATATTATAATTAATGAGTTAGTATTTGTTAGCGGGTGAGGCTTTTTCACAAATGGACGCGTTCTTGGCGGCTAGCAGGTAGGACGCGTGTATTACGCAGGCTGGATAGGGAAGTACGACTGCGGGCGAGCTCCATGATAGAAGCAACGGGAGAAGTAGCACTCGGCTATTTGTATAGGTTGGGATAGCTGTGCGAATGGTAGAACAGACCACGGGTCTATGGTGAGGAAAAAGGTCCCAAGCTCGACATCCCGACGATGAGACCGTTTACGAACTGTCGATGGATCATCAGGAAAGTCAACAACTTGTTCAGAAACTTGAGTCCCTCTTTCAAAATTCAGTTTAATACCTGGAGATGACTATATTCGATGTTCTACCAAGCGAAGCAAACTCTTAATTCATTACTAGTTGATGTTTCATATTGTGACGCAAAATAAAATTGTGAATTAGCTTACTTTGCTCATGCCAGGTTTTACAAGTTTGGTCAAAGTTAATTAAATGAATAAAAATTGTGTCCCTTTGCTGCTGGCTACCCGCAAGAAATTACCATGGTGAATAATAGATAATAATTTAAATCGACATGGAATATTATATGATTTTTATGGGATTGTGTTTTGGTAATGGTGTGTGTATTTTTAAGAAACTGTCTTGTGTATTTTATTACATTCACTTCACGTAACGAATTGTCTGAACGTAATGTTATTGTTTGTTTGTTTTAATATTTCGTTTAATTGAACAATAATACATAGTTTGCCGCTTCGAGCGACTACAGAAATGACAATACAATTAGTTTACAGTGTTCCAAACATTTTAGTTTCCTCTACTGTACATGGGGCGAATATTTTTTATGTTATGTTTACTGAAACCATTTTACGCGCTAAGTGAGATGTTGCGATTGCGTAGAAGCGAAAATATGTCTTAAAACCCTGGTAATGCTATGAATTCCATTCATTAGTTTACTCGGTGATCCGCAGGGTCTGTTGTTATGACTGAATACATGTGCACTTCCTCTATGTAGCGTGGCTTCATTGAGATGAAAGCATAGCTCACGTTGATGAAATACTTATTAATTAAAAAATAAAAATGTTATTTTATGCTTCAATTTCTGTTAGTGTCGTACACAGATTTAAAATGTAATGCAGAGTTCCTTAGTTTTATGTATATTGAAATTTGCTCATGTGTAGAGTAGTTATTAAAAGCATAAAAAACATATATGACGAATTGTTGTGTATTATTTCCATTAGGCGTAACCATGAAAATAGATAAGATTTTATCATTATGTGAAACCTACATTTGAAATGTTGGCGTTTAAATATTTATAAAAGCGTGTGAACACTTAAAGCGCTATTTATCTATTTAGGAAGTAGGTAGTTTCTTTGATTTTAGAAGGTTTTTTTTTAACAAACAACTAAATTAATTCAAAAATTTGAACTACTGCAAGCAAAAAATACTTTATTCAATTTTTATTTTAAAATAAGCCTTATATTCTACCTTGCTTACACTTTATTATCGAAATGGATTTTTTTTTGACAGAGATGAATACCGTAAATTAATACACAAAACAAACATGTTTTTGTATGATACAATAACAGCTAGTGACAGTGACGAAACCAAAATTATTTTGATAGTTTGTATAGAAAATCCCCAACAGTAGTGGTGATATATTTAGGGATTTCGTTATAGATGGGTACTATTTCACAATAAAAAGGAGTTATCGTCAATTATCAAAGCAGCCATATTTCGTATCTTCTTTGACAGCCTAAATACAGCACCAAATTACGTACTTGGCTAAAAATTAATTCCAGCTGCATGTGTACATTCCGGGAGGAGGGGAAAATCTCAGGGTGGCCCGAACCTCCCTGAAATAAAAAAAGCCCATCGGAGGGGGCCCGCTTGGATTTGCAAAATCTTCACGTTATCGCGCGGGCCTCATGGGAATCCTACAGATTTTCGCCCGTGATTCCAGCTATACATTTCACTGACACCTTGAGCACAACAGTCAGTGCACACTGAGTTCTTACATACCACCCGCACTTGTCTTCGATAAAATCTGAACTCAGGTGGATTCAGCATGACTGACTAAGCCTGTAGTCTGAATCCACCTGTAGGCCGCTGTTGCAACAGCTAAGAAATTTACACTGCTCGTAAACAGTCTGTATGTAACTCGGAACGGGATTCCAGTTCATTCGTGTATATTTATTCATCATATTATGCAACGTTAAAGTCATTAAAAAAATATTTAAAAAAATAAAATGCTAAACATGTAATAAGTGCCAGAAAATAATAATATGCTGTAATATTTAGTGTACCTAAATACGACGTGAACCCTAGAATACAAAGTTGACGATGTGTCGTTGGTGGGATCACTTGTTTGTTCCTGGCATTTTTTTCTCTACAGAATTTTAAAGTGAGTTTGACATGCACTTTTTCTTTAGGAAGTAAGTTAAAAATTTGTTTGTCGTTATTGCGATTTCAAAAGTTGATTTGTGTCTAAGAGTAAAAATATGTAATATTATTTTCATCATTTTATTCCCAGTTTTATTACTCAATCTATTAGTAGGACGTGATTTCTCGTCGCGGTGCGGAAGACTTTTATGAATGAAAGCATAATGTTCGTGCAAAACCATTCATCACACAAATGTCAGTTCTAAAGTATAATGTTGTAAATTTATTTTTAATTATAATAATTTTTACAATTTTTTTTCTGAAAACACAAGCTAACGCATCAATTTTTGGTGACAATTTTTTGTAATGTATGTAAATCTATTAATTATGTAGAACATAATTAAAAAAATAAAAATTCATGTTTAAACAGAATTGACGATTGTTTGTATTTAATGGATATGGACTGGATCGCAACACTAATTTAATGTTTCAAGTTAATAAACACTGTCAGGAAGCAAGCAAGGCAATATGAGAACATTATCTTTTGGTTGAATGTAGCGAAAGGGAAAAACAGTCACCTTTCTTGCCACGATCTTGTTCGCAGATAACGCAGGTATAAGTAGTAAATGGACTCCACACAATGACAACCCTCCCATTATTCCGCCCCCCTCGCTGAAACGCCCTCTCCCCCCTCCACCGCGGCTCAGGCGACAGGCTCAGGTATATCGCCACGCCCAACCACTGGCAGTAGCACGTGGCCAGTGGCCCACCGCGCTAAACATTTTTACTAGGGAGGCCCCTTAACGCGACATATGCCTGTCCGTTAGCAAATAGTGCAGGTCCGAGGTATACGACAGCATGGTTTACTGTACATCCTTTCATTTTATGAACTGTGCAGATTTATAACTTTGTCTAAATTATCCTGAAAAAAAAAGAGAACAAAATAGCTGAAATAAAAAAAATGAAGAAGAATAATTTCGTTCACTATACGATTTAAATGTTTATCCGATGGAATGACTGACTGGTAAGTGATATTTAATAAGAAATAATAACTTTAATTTTTTTGTTTTTGTCTTTTTGGTTTTCTGCAATATTATTTCCTTTTCGTTTTTCTTCTTTTTATACATTTTCGTGCATTGTTATCCACTTCTGAGCTATGTTCCCAATTTCAGGTATCTAGCTCATCGTGTAGTTAGTTTAAAATCAATACAAAATTCCACCCGGACAGACATACAAGAAAGCGAGTTAATAAAAAAAACACGGTAAAAAGGGCTTCACCCGGTTATACTGAAATCTTGCAGACGTGGCCACCCCCCTGCTTATATATCAGTTTTTGTGGACCAAGTGAATTAATTTCGCCATGTTTGTGTTCGTTGTCAGTGTTTTTTTTTTTCACTCCAAAGAGCGGAGCAGCAGAAAGGTAAATAAAACTTAGATTTCTTTCTCGTAAATATTTACATCGTTGCCAAGACCTTCTCTTTCCAGGCAACTTTCGCAATCATCTCGTCTCTTTCTTTCCTTCAGAATTGAGCTTTTCTTTTAATATCATACAAAGGCCTTAATATTCTCCACTTAATTTTTATTCTGTGCTATTCACTGGAGTAAAAGGAATTCGCGATAACGTCGCCGGGTCAGATGGGGCGTGTTATTCGAAAAGGACTGTGGTGAAAGGAAGTTTCGGTTAAAAATGGAATGTAAATTTTATCTTTGCTTGCTTTGTTTTTGTGTTTTCAACGACGAGTCGGATTTGCTGGAAGCATCAGGGATTTATCGAGAGAAAAAAAACTTAAGAATAGCACGTAATGGCGTGTATTTTTTTTTTACTCAACAGTTTTATGTTTGTGATTTAAAACAAAAAAAAAAGAATTCGTGGAATGTGCAAATGGTGGAACACTGTGATAATTTGTTTTTCCCACTCTTTAGAGAATTAAAATTTCGAGTTTTTTTTGTGTGTGTGCTATTTGGGAGCAACAATTTCTTGAATATTTTCCTTAGTCTGGCTTTTGCAAGTTTCATAATGGCTCTGGAAGGCTAATGCAGTCGCCCGAATACCGCTAGGTAGCGCAGGCCGCTCTACAGGCGCTGGTGGCTGGAAGAGTGTCTTATCGCAGTTACAATCTGTAGTTGCCCTGTCTGTCGCACCCGGGCCGTACCGAGCCGTACCGAGCCTCGCGGGGTGACTACCAGTGTTGTCAACTCCACGGGCTAGCCTCGGGTGACTTGTCACAGCCGAGAGGTGACGTCAGCGAAACCTGACCTTGAAGGAACGCACGTCCCTTGCCAAGAATGAATACCTGGCTTCCTGCAGTGATTGTGGTGACCGTATCTCAGCCTATGGCCTACCACGTTTAAAATCGACAAATTTGTATGGTAATTTTGTTTTCCTCCGTATATTTCCAAACTTATATACGCACATAGAACTGATAATGTACTTTCAGGGTGTCTACTGACCGGGAAATTCGGGAAATTCGGGAATTGTACATGAGTTTCACAACCCGGGAAAAAAACGGGAATTGTACATGATTTTTGCTTAGTGTACGGGAATTTTTTTTCTTTGCTCGTGCAATTTTCAAAGTGTTTTCACTTTTAAATATATCTCAATACAGAAGCCTTCGCACAGACCAATAAGATTTATGTCAGTTGCTTGATCAGAAGTCCAAGAACGGACTGATAATTTTAGCTAAAACATACTAGAGACTCGTAATTGCTTTAGCTTCTAATGCACGTCAATCCGTACTTCGGTCCAGAGATGTGAGGGGAATATTAAGAAGAATTTGCTGGCGACACTGTATTTTCTCTCGCTCTGTTTTTCATTTCGTCAGTAGTTTCAACGTCTCTAGTAATTCACTTTGTTGTTTACCTACCTAATCAGGGCTTACTGCGTAATAATTTACTTTTTTTTCTCTTTAAGGATGCCTTAGTTTTATGTTGCGTGTGTTTACCTAATCAGTGCTTACTACGTAATAATTTACGTTTTTTTCTCTTTAAGGATGCCTTAGTTTTATGTTGCGTGTGTTGTTTACCTAATCAGTGCTTACTGCGTAATATTGTACGTTTTTTATTCTTTGAGGATGCCTTAGTTTTATATTGCGTGTTTTTTGAAGCGGATTTGAAACGTGAGTACCATCATTATTATTTATTGATCTCGTTTACACCCGCTCCTTGAGTAACGTTGTTCAATTTCTGCTGTTTTTAAGTAACGACGTCTGTTATTTACAGCATAATTTGAAGTAGCGCCCTTTTGTCTTCTTTCATTTATGTGAAATTTTATTGTATCCGTTTAATGGCAATGTTATTCGCGTAAGATTAATTCAATGCAACGAATTAATAGTGTGATGAAAAACAAACGCTATTTTGCTTTCCTTAATAACTTTTCGCGTCTTTCAGAGTTTATGGTCTTAAGCATATTTCAGATATATTTCTATAGTTTGCATTATGTAGAAATATCTCCGATGACCGAGTTTTCAGCCACTGTTTGTATTACATTTGGCATGTCAGCAGCTGCTCTGGTGAGCAAAGCCAGAATCTTCCAGGGCTAGTTTAACTTCAGTCATTAGGATTCTCTAGTGGCTAGTTACAAACAAATTGTTCTAGTAAACAACAGTCGGGAATTACGTTAACTGATTAAATAATCTAAATAATAATATAAAGTGTTTAGTTTATGCTTTGTTAAAGCATACTGGAGGTTAAATGTATTTCCTCCATTATAACATACGCGATAGTATCTTGATTAAAATGGTGTTAGGCAAGCATGATTGGAAAACAAATTATTTTCATTGACTAACACACTTATGGAAAAAAAATATATTTGACTAGCGCTCTGTTTTTCACTAACCAATTATGAAATTACTATAGGGGCGGGTGTAGCTACTTTAAATATTAGTGTCTTACAAAGTATTATATGGCCTGTATAAATTCTTATATCCTATTTTACTTGCATTTATAAATACTCCTAATGTTAACTGTCTTCAAAATTTACCCTTTTTTCATTTTTATGTTTTTGTAGATACGTGATTCCTTTATACTTGCCTCAATGGCTAGGCGTATTCGAGGAAGAAATTCATTTCAACCACAATGGAAGGAAGAATTTCCATGGCTGCAAGAAGTCGATGGAAGCAATCATTCTGCCAGGTGTTCAGTCTGTAGAACTATTTTCTCGGTTGAGTCCATGGGAAGAACAGCTGTTGTCAGTCACTCAAGTGGTAACAAACACAAACTTAGATTAAGTAGCTCTGAGAAGTCCACCTCTCTTGACACGTGGACTACAAAAGCCGGTTCAGTTCATGTGGCAACTGCAGTAGCAAATGCTGTAGCTGAAGCTTCCTCTGTGTCTTCACTATCGAAGCTCCCTTCATTAGGTTTGGGCTCTACTGTTGCTAGCAGTTGTGAAGTTTCACAGGTAGGGCACCAAGTAAAACAGCATACTGTATCAACCAACCGTGGTTTAAGTAGTTATCTTAAAAGAGATGAAGTCACACGTGCTGAAACATTGTGGTGCCTCCAAACAGTCATGAACCACGATTCCCTCAGAGGAGCTGCTAGTAGTGTTAGCCTCTTCAAAAGAATGTTTCCGGACGATTATATTGCTAACAGCATGCAACTTCAAAAAGATAAGATTTCCTATGTTATAGTATATGGTCTATCTCCTTACTTCCATAGTGAACTTAAAACTCGCATTAACAGTTGTGACTTTTTTAGCTTGGGTTTTGACGAAAGCATGAATAAAGTAGCACAAAAGCAACAAATGGATTTGTCTGCAAGATTCTGGGACATTTCACAAAACAGAGTATGTTCTCGTTATGTAACATCAGTGTTCCTGCATCACACCACTGCTGAAGATCTTCTTAAAGCTATAAAAGCAGGCCTAGAAGATTTGGATTTTTTGAAGATCATTCAATTGTCGATGGATGGTCCTAATGTAAATTTCAAATTATTGAAACTTTTGGCTGAAGATACCCGATCTTTTCCAGATGCTCCACAATTTCTTGACATTGGATCTTGTGGACTGCACACTGTTCATAATGCATTTAAGACTGGTATCAAGAAGACTTGTTGGGACATAATGGAGTTCTTCAGAGCTTTATACTATTTGTTCAAAGAGGCTCCGGGTCGACGAGGCGACTATACACAGGCCTCTGGATCTAATGTGTTTCCTCTGAAGGTATGCTCAATCCGCTGGGTTGAGAATGGAAGAGTAGCAAAAAGAGCTAGGGAAATGTTGCCACATGTTGACAAATACATAAGTTCAGTTAAAGGCACAGCCAAGGAACCAACATGCCGTAGTTTTTCAACAGTTTCAAAGGCAATTAAAGATAATCTTCTTACAGCTAAAATAGCTTTTTTTGAGGGACTGGCTGAAAATGTGGAGGAATTCTTAAAGGAATTCCAATGTGATGCTCCAATGGCACCATTCCTCTATGATGCTTTAACAGTTTTAGTGAAGCATGCTATGACGAAAATTGTCAAGAAGAATGTTCTTGAGAGTACTTCTCTTCAAAAAATAGACGTTTTGAAGCAAAATGAGAGCAATTCATTTATCTGTCTTAAAGACATTAAAAATGTTGACCTTGGTTATGGGACAAGGTTAGCTTTGGGAAAGTGCAAGAACGTCTCCGAAAAAGATATTTTACTCTTTCGTAAAGATTGTCGCACTGCTCTACAGCATTTTGTAGTAAAACTAATGCAAAAGTCTCCTCTGAAATATCCTTTGACCAAAGCATTAAATTGTCTGAACCCGTGCCACATGTCTACAAATGCTGATGCTTGCAAACAACTTACATCTGCTCTTGAAATTGTTCTTAAAGCAAATCTTTTTTCTGCTACCACAATAGAAAGGGCTGACCGTGAGTACAAGGTTCTGTGTTCACAACCACTTGTAATGGAAGATCTGAAGACATATTCACGATCCGAGACTCGACTGGACGCGTTCTGGATGAAGTTGATAGATGGTAAAAAGGAGTATGAAAACCTCGTTCCAGTAGTTAAACTTCTCCTAACCGTATCACATGGGAATGCACCCTTAGAGCGTGGATTTTCTGTAAATAAAGAGATTTTAGTAGAAAATATGAAAGAAACGTCTGTCATTGCACAGCGTCGTATTTATGACCATGTAACCTATGAGGGTGGATTGATGAAACTTGACATTACAAAACCCATGATTCTTTCAGTAAGAAATGCGCATTGCAGGTATACAGAAGCACTCAATGAACAACGACAAGCGAACGCAGATGCTATGAAACTTTCGGAGGCAAATAAACGTGCTGCTGCTGAGCTTCGAGAGCTTAAGGAGAAGAAAAGGAAGTTGATTGAGGATGCTGAACGAGAAGTGTCCATCATCAACGAACGTGTTAAGGAGCTGCAGAAATAAGTACCATAACTTACTTAGAATTGAAATCGAGTTTTCGGACTATTGTGGACCTGTGAAATAATTTAGTCATTTACAAAAAATTGAAGGCTAGAATTTAACTTTTCATAAAAATTGTATTTTTGTGTTATCAATGGTGTAATGTATAAAATATTACAAGGTCACTTATGTTTTTATCATAATTTGTTTTGAAAATAGTGTCGTGTAGTGTGTTTATATTGTTTGTATAAATGTCACAGTGTTGAGGCAGAAGTGTTATAAGGTATACAGCTGAACTTTATCAGGATACGTTACTAAAAGGGTTGTTACCACGGACAGGTTTTCAAATAAACCTTTTAAGACCAAGTGTTCAGGCATGTGTATGTATGCTTGCATATGTTTGTAAATTTTGTTTAATCATCTTTATTTTTGTAAATCTTCTGAATATCTTTGCAAATTAAATTTTTGAAACTTAGAAATTACTATAATTTAGTTTCTGTTATGTTAGTAAAGTGCAAAACTTTTGTACAGGAATTTTCTCAGAAGTGTACAGGAATGTACAGAAATTGTACAGGAATTTTGCTAGCTCAGTTTGGTAGACACCCTGACTTTGTGTTCCGTTGTTTTGTATGCAGTTAGTATAAATGCAATTGGAAATCTAAAAATGACTATATAGAAAACGATTAAGGTAGTGGATTTTTAAAATAAACATTTATACAAACAGTGTTAACGTTACTTTAAAATGACTTGAAAGGGGATTTTCCATTTTAATACTTATATTTTTTTAATAGAAAATAAATAACTTTGTTAGGTATCATGACGTTTCCTTATTTTGAAATGTCTTTCTTTTCACGCTGTCGCATTTGTGTTTCGGCCATGTACAGATTTTTTTTTTCCTAGCCTAAGTTAATTCTAAGTGTGTAGGGGAGGGTCCAGGTTAGGGGAGGACCTAAGTGTGTCTCAGGCCGAAGCCTATACACTCTACCATGCGGGTTTTTAACCATGCAGGACAAGGGCGCGTGCATCATGTGCTTATTGGGGTTTATTGGCCAGCCATGGCTGCGATTGGCGCCATGACTGACGCCCCATTGGTCGCCTAGCTTAAAAGCTAGCTAAGTGTGACCCAGGTAAAACCTGCATAGACACAGGGAAAACCCTGGGCCGGTTCATGCGGGGATCAATTAACATGCATTAAGCAAGCAGGTAACTACTGGACAAGAGGAAGAAGGGTCCAGGTAAGAAGAGTTGGAGGGGCTGAAAATCAACCTTGGTGGAGTTGGGTGCTTGGGCCTTGCGGCCCGCATTTAAAGTTGGGAGCTCCTGGGTTATTATTAGCCAGGGGCGCATGCGCCCCCAGGGGCGGGCGACTTCACGTCAGCCCAGCCACAGCTGCCCAGGCAGCCACAGTTAAGACAGAAGTGGGCAGACGAGCCAGTAAACCGGCTCGAACTGCTGGCTCTCGGAGCGAAAGGCAGCCTGACATTGCGCCATCTTCATCTTCCTTCTTCCAGTCAACAGCCAACGACCTTTCAAGCCAGGGTGGGGGTAAGTCGTTCAGGCGAATGAAGTATCTTGCGAGTCGGACCCTCTTGCCCCCCAAATTCCCGGGTCGGTTGAAGGTCGCGCCGCCCAGGCTACCACTGGCTCCAACAGGGCCCCAACTTGAAGGCGCCGCCATCTCTTCCTTCAGAATTCCGATGCTGTTCAGTTCCATTGCGCGCGCGGCAGTCCACAGCTCCGCAAGTTCCAGCCCGCAGTTCGTCTACACTTCGCATCCAGGGCACATCGAGCTCCCCTGCGGTGCCTTCGCCGACGAAGCTGCTTTCTGCCGCGCGCCGAGCTACATTCAGGCTACCTTTCTCCCCGACAGCCGTGATAACGACTCCACAGGCCGGCCATTGGTCCGCGGACTGCTATTGGTTATTCACAGCCACCCCAGCGAGATTGCAACTCTCGAGCTGGGCTCCCGTATCCGCCACCCGCGGGACGCGGTCGGTAGCAGTTGGCGCTGCTAGGCCGCCCCCAGCACGCACACAAAACCAACACGCACTGCCAGCCTTCGGTTACCCAATAGGTCGCAGGGAACTCCCAGCCAACAGCCCGCGAGAGAGATGCGCACGCCCCGAGAGACGACCACCGACCGCCATGTACAGTGGTTCACGAACCTGTAAACCGCGAGGAATACGTGGGTCAGCGGAACTCCCCTGGAATGTGGGGGCAACAAGCTGGGCTCGTATACCTGCTGGCAGCGCGGCAACAGCGCGCCCCAGGAGACCCTAATGTTGGGGGGGGGGGGGGGGGCGTGTCGAGCCGCGCTGGCTGCAGACACGGTAACACCAGACACTGTGGCACCTGCAGTGCTGCGGGCTGCGTCCGATATATTCTCAGAATGTCAGGCGCAAAAAATACATGCACCGTTTGGATAGTACAAATCTGCTGTAATTTTATTACAATCCAACATTTTGAAACATAATTCAAAGAATTAAATCTGAGCGCACTTCGCGCATATTCCCATTTTGATATAGATTTAACCATGGAGTTTTTACAGTCTAATGAAAAATGATGTTTTTACATGCCTGCACACTTTTTTCGTATCAATTTATGAGCAATTTCAATTAATTTTCTCCAATAGATTACTAAACATACTTCAGTTATACCAAATTTTATCGACATAGCTTGTTTCGTTTTCATGTTTTTTCGGATCCAAGATTGAAAAAAAAATCAATATTTGATTGCCATTTATCTAAAAATTATGTGCCTAGATAATCTCAAATTTGGTACCTGAGATGCTCTGCGTAGGATGAATAAATGTCATAAAGAAAAACAGAAAACATTTTTGCGAGCAGCCCCCTTAAGAGGCCACTCCAGTGTTTCAGGGGCACTACGCAACCCGCGTTAACCTCATAAGATTCAATGCTATTTTCATTTTGCTTATAACTTATTAACTAATATAGATTTCGAAATGATGCTTGCTTGATATGTAAGACAACGATGCTCTTATCAAAGCCCCTTTCTTCGAAAACGTGCATAAATTATGGTTCAAACCTAGACAATACACTTATGCATATTAGTAAATATTAGAATAAAACCATAATTTATGCAGGTTTTTGAAGAAAGGGGCTTTGATAAGAGCATCGTTGTCTTACATATCAAGCAAGTATTGTTTCGAAATCTATATTAGTTAATAAGTTATAAGCAAAATGAAAATAGCATTGAATCTTATGAGGTTAATTTGCGTAGTGCCCCTGAAACACTGGAGTGGCCTCTTAATGGACCCGCCTAGTCAGGAGTGTATGTGTTGTGTTAGTAAGGCGGGATGATAGAGTGGCGCTCTCTGGTGCTTCTAAGGCGGTAAGAGCAAGACTCTGAACTGACGTGCAGTCTTCTCGTCGTGATAAAAAAAATGGGAGTAAAAAGGTAGAAAAACAATAGTTCCTCAGAAGTTTATTTTAATTTATAAAATCTTGACACCTTGGAGTTAATTAACAGAGCTGTGGGGAAGTCTTGTTAACTCTACAGTTGTTGGAGTGATATTTCGTTGAGGCTGACATTTCAGTGTGCGACGGAAATAAAACAAACTGCGTGAGCACCATGCCTCGGAAGTTGAACAAGATTGGTTTTTAACGCGCGTGCGTGATTATGCTACACCTACCCCTTAGCCGAGGTCATCCAGATAGCCGACCGCATGTGGTGGCATTGACCCGTATGTGTTCGCGTTCACGAACATCGGTGGACGTGCTAAGCGCACCGGTGTTTAAATGAATCTCTTGTAATTGGAATATATTTCGTAAACATCACTAGTAAACGCTTAAAATACGTCTTAATCCTGGGATTACAACATAGATATTAAAAAAATAAATTATGCATGGATGAATATTGTCTTTTTATCTCGGTGGTTAAATACGTGGTTTTCAGCTTCAGAATACCCTCGCAAACAATTCATCCATGTCTATATTTAGTTTTAGATAATTATTTCGTGGAGTGGGTTTATCTCCCCCCCCCCCTTCCCTAATGGGACCGCCACTGCAGTTGATCAGGGATGCAGCGGGGGCTTATCTGCCCGGGCCTCGCCGCTCCGTCGCCCTAATCGACAGCGGCTGGCTGCGGCGTAATGGGATCTCGTATTGCGGTTAGCGAGCACTCGTGCACTCTCTCAGGACCAGACACTGGTTGGTTAAGTCCTTTATTAGAGTTCGTGGTATAGTCTGCGTCACGTAAATATTGCTCTCAGATTTTGTGTATCTATCTGCAACCGTTGTTCCTTCCAAGTGTTTTAACTTCGGGTGATGCTTTGCAAGTGACGAGATCTGTAAACCCATTGGCCTCTTTGGCGGGGGGGATGGGGGGGGGGGACATGTCCCCTCCAAATTTCCTTGTGGACACAGGGACGGGATACAGGGACAAATTTGTATGCTGTTTCGATTCATTACAAGTTTCTATTCTGTTTGAGGTAAACTTAGAACACTGTTTTTTTTCTTTTTAATTTTCATTATTTTCAATTTTCTATGATTCTCAGAATAAATATCTTTCATTTAAGAAATGTTTTGTTTCTGCCTCTTAGAATTAAGTGTGTTTTGTGTGCTATTTTCCCAAGTGTGAATTCTTTCGTCCCAAAGCATTCTACACAATTCTTCATTTAACATTACGTTGTTACTATTATTATCATTACATTACATAAAATACATTTTATTTGGATATTTTTACTTCTATTCGCCAAATATATTTACATACCATGTCCCCCCTAAATTTACTTACCAGAGAGGCCCATGGGTAAACCTGTAGAGTTTTACGCTTATGAAAAATTGTGGGGCATGTGGTTGTCACTTGAAAATTCGCCGGCTTAAGGAGCCTGCCTAGCGAGGAGTGTATTCGTGATAGTAAGGCGGTACAAGTGCGACGCTCGCTGCTGTTTATGGCGCGGTATCGCCTCTAAGAGCAAGGCTGTGAACCGGCGTGCAGTCTTCTCGTTGTGCATAGGGCAGCTGTGAGATTTGAGTGGTGACCGTAACATTATGGCGGGGAAATGAAGATAAAATTTTAATGCAAGTTCTTTTAAGTTATTTCAAGGCTCTACCGGGAGTTCCATGCCTACAAATTGTTCTCAGAACTCGTCTTTCGGCCATTTTCGTTCTTTAAAAAAAGGTTTTAGAACGAAATAGGAAACGGAACCACCCATCAGCCCTCAGTGTATCCTTAAATGCTTTTCTGAAACGGACACCACTCGAATATCTTCTTCAGTAGTTTTTAAATCTAGTTATTACTGAAGCTCTGTACACCGTATGCGTGCCCAGATAGGCGGGTGCCTTAAGTAACACCTTGTGGCAGGCAGTGGCGGATTTACAAATTTTCCAGGTATAGGCTGCAAAGTTTTTGCCGCCCTTGCCTCTACAATTTTCATGTCCTAGATTAAGTTCGTTACAATCCCTTTTTGCGCGATTTTTTGTTGGCAAAATCATCGATTATATCGTCGTAAGTAATATTGTTCATTAATTCCGACTCTATGCACAAAAGTGCTAAAGCGTTTAATTTTTCTTGGCTCAAGGTCGATCTCAGATAATTTTTTACCCTTTTTAGACAAGAAAAACTTCTCTCACCCGAACAATTTGTCGCTGGTGTACATAAGGCCATACGAAGGGCTATGTCCAAGTTCGGATAAACGTTCTGCAAACTTTGTTTTCGCAGAAACGAAGATTGACTCTGTAATGATGTAAAATCTGGTTTTACCAGAATGCTTTGCGAAGATATGTGGCTTTGAAAATGTATGCATTCTTGAACCAACTCAGTCTCTAAATCATTAGGATACATTTTTTCTAAGGACAGAGCCTTTTTCGTAAGGGTTGATAATGATAACTCGCTCATTTTGGTCAGAAATGAAAATTTTTCATTGAAATTGTCGTATGCCTTCTTCCTTTTTTCTAATTCGGATACGAGTCTATCAATGATGACGAGAAATGTATTAACCCTGAAAGTATCGCTAGTATCACTCGCTGTCATACTCATTTCTTCATCGGGTGTTTCATCAGCAAATTTTTTTCTTTTCAGTTGTCTTTTTCCCAAGTCTTTTGTGTACTGCTTCGACGCACTTAATTCCATTGCCATTTCTTCGAAATACTTGAAGTTTTCTCGTTGCTCTACGAAAAACTTGCGAAGAGATTCATAAAGATCGGCTACAGTAATCAAATCTACGGTAGAAGCCTGGATTTGAACATTTACTTTGTTTATTCTTTCCAAAAAAACATTCCACACAACAACCATTAACGCTGTTTCCAGTTTTTTTTAATTTTGAAAGAATTCCCATTGCTTCATTTCTTGTGACAGGCTTTTCGGTGCAGTCATTCCTGATTGTTTCCAAAGCTTTAATGACTTCGTGCCACGAATCTCTCAAACTTCTGCATGCATCCTCTCTAGCTGACCAACGTGTGAGGTTTACTCTCTTGACTGTTTTGCCTTCTCCGACTTCAGTCATCAATATCTTCCAGCGTTGTGTTGAACTTGAAAAAAAAAACGTATATTTCTTGGAGCAACATGAAGTATCGACAAGCTTCTGTGCAAGATTCAGCAGTCGCAGTTGCCACTAAATTTAAAGAATGGGCAGAGCAAGGAACGAAAAAAGCAAACGGTGCTTGACTTTGAATTTTAGCCTGTAAGCCATTGTATATGCCAGACATATTTGCGGCATTGTCATACGATTGTCCACGGCAGTCTTCAATGTTCAAACCCAAGGTTTTTAGTTCCGAAGTAATGGCAGCAAACATTTCTTCAGCTTTATGTCCCACTGAGGGCAAAAACTTGAGGAATCTTTCACAGGGTTCTCCTGTTTCTAAAACATACCGAATCACGAAGGTGAGCTGGTCCACATGTGCTATATCCGGTGTTGAATCGATGATTAAGGAAAAGTATTTCTCCCTTCTTATCTCGTCTCCAATTTGCTTCAAGACTTTATGGCACATCAAAAGTATAAATTCATCACAAACGGTCTTCGATAAGTAACTGGTACTTCCGGATTCTTGATTCCCAAATCGTTCAATATGACTGGCTAAGAAAGGATCAAACTCAGCTAACAGTTCCAGAATCATAAAATAATTTCCGTTGTGTGGATCACCGAACTTTTCACTTTTTCCTCTAAAAGCGAGACCTCTTGAACACAGCCGCTTCACTACAGCAACAACCCTTTTCAGAACATTTCTCCAATAAGTAATTTCTTCATCAATTTGCAAATGCAGTAAATTGTCGATTCGACCATCAATCGCACTTCTAGCTTTCAGACTAAGGATACTGGATTTATGACGCGCAGAGTTTTCATGCTGAGCTACTCTGTGTTCTGCATTTTTCCAGTCATTAAATCCTTCGTTCTCGAACTGAGTTTTATTCTCCAATGGACCGAATGCTAAACATGGTCCGCAATATACGGAACTCTTACTTTCAGAGTAAACCAGCCAATTTCGGTCCTTCACTTCATTGTTTTTCATTTTTCTTTGAAAGATACTCACTGGCAAGAAACGACGTTGATCAGCATATAGTTTTCCACTTTTAGAGAAGTCAGAAGACTTGTTTTGATAAAAGCCGCATCTTGCAATAATTTCCCTTAAAGTATCGTTAATTTCCCATAAAGCTGGATCTTTGTTTTGATCTACAGTTGTTTGCTTTTGGTCATCATTTAACGATTCGGTCTGAGAGGCATCTTCAATTTTGGAGCACTCGTCGTCAAGAACATAATCATCAGTTTTTTCTTTAGTCGATAGTTCAACAGATGACAGTTGGGCAGCAGAATTAAAGTCCGTTTCATCCTTTCCAGATTGCATTGTTGAAGTTCCCGTTTTTTCGACCCAATTTTCATTTTTAAAAAAATTGTCAATTTTTGTGGTTTTTCGTATAATTTGCTCTTGTTCTTCTTTTTTTATTTTGGGCTTCTTTTTGTACTCCGCTCCACTAAGTCGCTTTCTCCCATCACTCATTTTCACAATTTTTTCTTCAGGAACTGAAATGGAAAGGATTAAATTAACAAGTTTATTTTTCGTACACAAGCAGCGATAGGGGAGGGCAGGGTAACGTAGCCAGAGCGAGCAAAGTGGCCATTGGCTGTTACTCAGCTGGAGAGTGATGAAGTTTGGTAGCGAGGATGTGAAACATTTGTAAGAGACGCCATTAGTGTTCTGAGAGCACCCGGTCTGTTTGCAGTGAAAGTTATTTGTTTTATTAAGGTTTTACTGGTTTTACTATTTCTGATGTAACATGTAAGGTAAGTAATAATTACTGTTGATCATTATTAAATACACAGTAATGCCATAATTATTTAATATAGCCTATCCAAATTAGCATGTTTTAAACTTTAATACCACATATTAATAACTGTAGAAGATGTCTTTTTTTTTGCTAGTTTTTTTGTAATGGCGTCTCAGAGGGCAAAGTGGCCAGCCACCACCGCATGTTCACTTTGCCCGAACTGTATATACTTAGCTCTATTTATGTATTACTAAATAATAAAACAAACTATTGAACATTTTACATTTTTTTTTAATCTACACTGTAAATTTCTAACGTGTTTTGCAATGTGTGTGTTGTTTTCGTGTGGGGAACGACCTTACACAAAAATTTGCCAGCAGGAGAGGCTTGGCAGATAAGGTGGCAGTATCTCAAGGACGGCTCATATTTCACAAACAAGTGCAGGTGGCCGGAAATGGTATCCCGTGATTTAGTTTCCTTAAGATAAAAGAAAAATGAAAAAAAAAATGTCATATCATTTACCCGATTAGTGCGACGGGCAAACAAAAAACAAACATGAGTCGCTCCAATATTTACATTTTAATGGTGTTTTGATTGTACGAAAACTATATTATTGAAGGGTTATTTTATATTTTGATTTTAATTACAATATACAATTTATGTATCGTTTTATCTTAGGATGGCCACGTTACCCTGCTCACCCCTATCCTTCATTCAGAATTCACATAATAAATAGTTAACGTAAAAACGTATTTTTTTAATGCTATCACGAAAAAATTAAAATTTCTTTGCATGGTTTCCGATGAATTGTTTATTGTGAATTATTATTTCTATTTTTTGATGTTTGCTTCATTGAAAAAGACAAAATGACAAGATAACCATGAGCAATCTTTTAGAATACTATTTATAGTTAATATGAAAATGTTCTAAATTTAACGTGACCATGTTCCAAGCTTCAAAATGAAAAATATTATTGCAGGGCTTTTTCAATAAATTTATTCGTTATCGTTACAGATGCTTTATTATAATGTATTATGATTATAAAAAGTTTTTACTTACCGGTGCTGTGAAAAATATTCATGCAATGATACAATTCACGAAACACTTCGAAAAATAACAGTCCACACGACACACCTACGTAGAAATATCAATTCGTTATGCAATACACGCGTAAGACAACTGTGGTCCCGACTCCCGAGGTAACAGCTCTAATTGCCGCCCCACCCGCGACATGACGCGGTTCGACCCTTGAGGCGGACTAGGAGAAGGGAGGGGACAGTCTGGCGGAAGGGATAGCGGCGGAGGGAGGGCGGAGGGGCCCTTCTGACCTTGGGTAGTCACATTTTTCCCGGGACCATAGTTGTCTTGGGCGTGTAGTGCCAACCGAGGCCTTGTCCATTAAAATTCGCATTTACTGACTAGCGAACTAGCTGTTTTACTCTGGAATATGGAAGTTTGCTACACGGATTCACGGAACGTACAATGACAAGGGAGAGGGGAAAGTCATCGCCAAAATTTGTTGCAGACTTCTATTTGTAAAACATCAGAAAACAGAAAACCGTCATGCAGAAATATTTTTGATTTCTATGAGGTAGCAAAAAAAAAAAATCGGTCCCCAAATTTGCCGCCCCAAAAATCTGCCGCCCTAGGCTCAAGCCTACTCAGCCTACTGGTAAATCCGCCACTGGTGGCAGGTGTTAAGACAATATGAATAGTAACATAGTGCTAATTTAGTGATTTCCTCTTTCAAAGCATAATTTTTCACGTGCAAACAAGAGTAAGAAAATCAGTTTTTAATACCTTGCAGAGGTGATTGGTGTGGGTGAGTCACAAGCGGCGCATATTTTCCCTTTGGTAATACTTTCAGTTAATCTTTTATCCTCGCGCATGGCGTGAAGTTAAATAAATACGCGGCTCGTACGTACGAACGCACCCGTGAGGCTGGCCGGTCCGCCGGTCCTGTACAGGATGTATCGAATCTCCGCGGTAATGTGCTCTTTTATTGACGCTTCTGCGTTAAGGGTTGGTTGGGGGGGAAAAAAGAGTTAACTGCTGATGGCGGACTCGGGTCATTTACTGGTGCCCTTTGACTCCCCCTCGAAATATGTGGCCGTCTAATCGCCAAACACAAAATCTGAGTGCCGCCCGATACATATAATATAGTTTTTTTTTTTTCCCCTTGCGCCATGGATGCCCCTTACTGGTTCTTTGTTCTCCTCTTTCTCGCTTTCTTGTTTCTCCATTCCCTGCTTTTTGCGGTGAAACTCCGAAATTTCTGTTAACGAATTTGCCCGGAGCCTGTGAGTTACCATCGATGCGCTCTTGTGCCTTTTTTTTTTTTATTAGAAGTCGCCGCGAAATGCTGTGATAAAATTGTTAGATAAATTGACTTTTCCCCCCTTCAAATATTCATGATTTCTTTCGCAAGTAGCATGCAAGCGGAATAACTCCTGTAGTCTACTGCAAGGGACAATCCACCGGCCTGAAAGTGTTATTTTGTCCTTCGGCCAGGTTTACTGTATTTCAGTGCCTGGCCCATCCGGTAACTTACAGATTGGGAGTATGGGATTATTAAATTTTTGTTGCTAACGTTATTAATATTTGTGGACAGGATCCGAAAGACGAAATAATGGTTTCAACCTTTTTTTTAATCCTTTGATGTTGAAATTTAGACTTAAGACGGATATCAAAACATTAAGATATTTACACTGCTCGTGGCGTATTGACGTTTCTCGGCTTGTGGGTTCTAGCCGTGTCAAAGGCGAGGATTTCACCGACGTTACGGCTGACATTGCAGTCGTCATCTTCAGGGTAGTGGTTACGCGAGGTGAAGGGTAATCGCTACCCTGAAGATGGCGACTGCAATGTCGATCGAAACTTCGGTGGAATCTTGAGCCTTCGACGCGGTTGGAACGCACAAGCCGAACAACTTCAGACGATGGTCGCTAAATCGTTAGATTCTTACCCAGTGCGTGTGATTTATTTTCAGTACTATTACGGTGGTTTTCATCACAACAATATTATGGAAATAAGCATAATGAATGCCGACTGGCTTCGCGGCATGACCTATTTGTAGGAGCCGGTCATTATTGACTTCACTTTCAGGCGTTCCATTAAATTATGTTCTAAAATATAACAATCATAAGTTTGAAAATTAAACTAAATATATTTATTGCTTAAAAAACGAGACAAATATGGCGTCTTTAGTTTTATATCTTTCCATCTCTCCTCTCTCCGCTCCCCATCTACACACTTTCCCATGCAACGGGCAGAGTTGTGTGGTTGGCACATGGGTAATTTCGCCCCCGGAAGTTGTCCCACTGCGCAGACAGGGAGGTTGGCATCAGTGGGGCGCGGACCATAAAACGTATCTTGTGGATCCAAGCGCGTCGCGTTGATGGCGGTACGTAAACTTCTCGTTGTAGCGATTGAGGGGTGGAAAGGGGAGCGGCGGGGAAACAGCCTTGACGCCTGCGCGGGCAATCAAAACCCTGCCCTGCTTTATCTCGCGAGGGGGCGTAAAAAAAAAATATATTTACGTCTATCTGCGAACGTTCTTGCCGGCACCGGTTTGCGAGGAATAACAGGGGTGGATGGAGTGTTGTGGTGGTGGTTGGGGGTGGGTGAGGGTAGGGGAGCGCATACCGCGTGCTGCGGCTCTCAAGACTTGAATTTTATACATTCCATCCAGCAGCCGCAGACGATCAGTTTCCGAGAGTGCGACGCCAGGATCTTAACTCAAAGTGAAAGCGATGAAGTCATAGTGCAACGATCAAAAATAGTGGCGTAAGTGCATTGCTATTTGGTGCCATGTTTGCGCCACTTGCACTTATATGGCGACACCGAGCAATTGGTTGTGACGAGGCCATTTGGCCGCGGATACGTCATGTGCACATAACACACATTGTTATGAAGCCTCTTCTACGTATCATGCTTTAGCTATAACGTTACCTGCTGAAAATACAAATGGTTATAACACGGGTGCAAATGAGTACGATTTGAAAGGGTTGGGGCGGGGGGGGGGGGGTGGAAACGATTGTTCTGCGCGTGGTTTTTAACCGACCCAAGTCATCGATGGATAGGGAGCTGGCATGTTGCATGCTGCGCATATTTTGGCCTTTATGCATGCAATAAGCAGAAAAGTTTTTTTTTTAAATTCAATAAAAAATAAGTTTTGACGTTTACGTGTATTAACCACATTTCACAGTCACGATTACGCAAGCGCAAGCGTGTCCCCTTCGAGAGGGGCTTCTTAATTTCAGGGGGACAACCCCCCCCCCCCCCCTTCTGTGATCTACGCCCATGGCTGCAGCAACTCTATTGCAGCATTGAATATATATAACTTATAGAAGTCGCGAGGGGATAGGATTTATTATTCCAATTTTCGGATCCAAAACTGTGGTAGTTGTTAGCTCCGCCGCTAGACAGCTCTTCTTTCCACAAGAAGGTACTCGTAGTTACCAGCTTCCACGCCAGAGCGCTGTAGCGTCGCTTTTTTCAAGGTCATGCGCGTAATTCTCTGTCTCACTCTATCGAGAGGCGGTGCCCTTTTGTTGAAATCCGAGCGCTTAGATACGGGCGAGCGCAACTGAATTGGAGGAGTACGGCCACCGAAAAAAAAAGTGCGGTTAAAAGATGCCAACATCAAAATTTAAGTTTTAATTATAAGAAAACAACAGAAATTTCTTAAACGTAATAATGTAAAAAAAAATTACTGACATATTCGTAGTTCAGAATTTATAAAATGTTGTGTTAACGGAGTGGCGCATTGAGTAAAATGGCAAAACATAATTTGGAATAATTCTTGACAACGTTGAATGATTTTGGTAGCTATGAAACAACTATGGCTGCGATGACTGTTCAAACGCGTGCACGTAATGTTATTAGTAACTGAAACTAATGGTATGATGTCATACCATTAGTAACTGAAACTAATGGTATGATGTCATACTTTGTGGCTATGCAGTTTATATTTTCTTTTAACATAAGATGAAGCATTTTTACATAATGTTTTGGTTGTTTCGTAATTCAAAATAAATAATCTTAAACGTTATATGGTGAATATTCCCAGTAAGGAATGACCACTAAAAAAATCAATTTTGCCAACATAGATCTGAAAAGTTAACGATTTACTATGTTAAGTTGCTTATAAATAACTCACATTTTCCGGATCTCCAAAGAAAATAAGAGTTTTTGTTATAGCATTGAGTTGCCACTCTTTATATTCCTTGCTTTGAGGTTAGATACACAAGTTATGCTCGTAAAAACGATGCGCAAGTATTTTGAATACAAATATATTTTCTTTTAATAACCGAAAGGTAAATATTATTTCCATGAAATATAATACTATTATTTAAACATAGACAACATATAAGAGCTATTTGTATTTATTATTCCATCTGGCGTGATAAATATTATATTTTAAAAACAGTTTGTGGATTTTTAATATAAAATAAATATTTATTAATGACATCAATTTAAGTTGTTCAAAAAAATTCACTTTGGTATGAATTCAACCAAATTCATGTTATTCAGGGCAGAAAATTATAAACTACCAAAAAAGATTATCCACATTGCTGTTTTGTGTAAATCTGTGCACGGACTTAGTAAGTGATATATTTATAATTCCTCATTTTAGCAACCCATTTTAACACAAGAGAAAAAGGATTTTATACTAAAAATTATTATGTTAAACCATTAATTAGCAGGAAACATGTATGAATAATCTATTTAAATTTGCATTTGAACAGTGAATACTATTTTGCAATAATAAATATATTTTATCATCATATATTACGGATGAAAAGTTTGTATTTCCATCTAATCAGAAGAATTATGACACAGTTAATTAAATTGCTTTACAAGTTTTTATTCGCATGAAAATCATTAAAAATTGGTTGGGAAGTTATATAAATATACAAAAACAAATCATTATACATACAATTTTATTATCTTAGTGGATTTAAATTAATGGTGTCCCAGTGACTACTGCGAAGAAAAAAATCTTGCGAAAGGTTTCCTCGTAATTGAAATTCGTCAAAAAAAATCTATCTCATTTTTGGTGACATTTCTGACAAGTGGTACGATGAAATTTGAGACTGGCAAATTAATGTTGTGAAGCAATAAACAAAATATCACATTCGTTAACTACAAATGTATAGTTGTTTTTATTTTATAGTAAAAGTATATCTAATAACCCGTGGCTTTGCTCACGTAATTTCCGGGTATTGCTGATATTCTACCATTTTAAGAAAAGTATGTATTAAATTCCAAAGATTTTTGAAGAATTATACACAAAGAACTGTCAAGTATAGAACATATTTAATAAATAAAAATATTTTTACGACTTATTTTTAATTGGTTTAGCGTAAGCCTATTTTAACTTTTATTTAAAATGAAGTACCTACCTTATTTTCTATCTCCCGGTTTAGTGACTTTGAGAATATATTTTTCCTTGATGAAATCTTAACTCTTTTCCATCTGACGAAGAAGCCAATTAAAATATAAACTAAGACTCGCGCACTTATTGTATGTTAAGACTGCCATCGTTTTAAATTACTGTAATTTTTTTAGTTATAGTCATGCTTAGGATAATAACATAATATGCCTTATTACGCATATATTTCAGTATTCATGAAACCAATGCATTTTTATTTGAAATGTAGAGCGGTTACCAAATTTTTTTATCTCGCATATTGATTTTTTGGTATGGCTAGTATTACTTAAACTAAATTTTTGAATTTTCACTGATGTACTCTTTTCCCTTTTCTATGTGATTTAGAAAATATAGCAATATACGTAAACCAATTAAACCAAAATCCTGAATTTTTATTAACGAAAAAAGTTAAATACAAAAAAAATTTAATATGCGTATTTTATTATTGAATTTATATATATCTTGCCAATACTGATTTAGTGGGTTCCATTTGTTTTATTTTTTAAAATAATATCTACCCCTTTTACTACTTAATAGATAACGTTGAATAAAAGAAGGTTGTTTAAGGTATGTTGATTTTCCTTGCCAATATATAAAAGTAAATTTGTACAAACGCGAAATATAGTTTAAATAAGTATTTTACTTTTAAAATAAAACCATATTTTGAACGGAACACTGACTATTGGCCCAATACAAAGTTTTAATAGCTAATTTTCACTTCACTCGGGTACAGAATCCCATCATTCATTGATTTCCGTGGCTAGCTTCTTTTGGGATTTCATCATTCTCAAAGCGACGGTAAGGGAAGCTCCTCTTCAAGGTCGCCTAACGATGCTGATAAGACCTGCAGGGTAATTTGAATCGTTGGTCTTGGATTTTCGGAGGGTGCCTGGGGGCGGGGGGGGGGGGGGGGTGAAGGATGATGTCACGACTGGGCTGGTTAACCAAGTTCTGCCAAATACCACCAGGGGCGTATACGGCCGATACCCAGCGATGAAAGCGATCGCAGCGGCGGAGCTTGGAACTACAACAATTCTTCTGAGAAACCGGACAGAAAATTTAACCTGGGTTCGCGACTTCTATACATTATATATATTCAATGATTGCAGTGACTTACTCTGGAGTTTCACTTCCATCGCGCGTGACCTGTGTTTTTTTTTTTTTGTTCTTATAATTCGCTTTGTGGGTTTCAATTCCAAGATTACGACCCTGTCACGTAATGAATAATTGGAAACGGCCAGGAATGAGCGTCACCATTCCCCACCAGTTAGTTGGCTAGCTGGTTCTTGAAAGATTTGTGAAGTCTGTAATTAATGTTTTGTAATGGTTTTTGAACGAACTCGTAACTAGCGTTCAATTTAATATTCTAGAGTACGGTAACCATACCCCCATGTTTCATCGCGAGGACTCGGTTTTAGTGGGAGATTTGTGTTACATTATAATTCCAAGAATAATATGGTCGAAAGGTCGTTCAGGAATTTCCTTATTTTAGGGGCATTTTCGTTTTATATTTCCACTTTGATCTAGCTGGCCAAATAACTAAATCTAGAGCCCCTCGCTTGCGGTGAATAATGCCAAGCCTTTTTTAATGAACAGTTGCAACAAAGGTGTTTTTTTTTATTTTTTTTTAACTCGGTGGTATTTGGTATGTTTCTGCAGACAGGGTAGATCCGGGAAAGAGGAAAAAAATAATTGAAAAAGTTTTAAAAACGCGGGAAACACAGGTAAAAGATCAAAACTTTGTTATTAAACCATTGGTAATTGTCATACTAAGTGGTACCTCAATATTTTAAAACCGGCATATATTTTTACCCCCTATGATAAACGCATCATTATGGGATACAAACAACGGTGTATTGATTTGAATCACAATAAAATATGTATAGTCTTTCGGCTGAACACAAATGTATCGTTTCAAGTTTAGGCCAAAGAAATAATTTAGTATTCTTTCTCAGAATGGCACTGTTCGTCACGAAATATTTATGGAAATGATAATGGTGCATTAATGCGGACTGTGCATTGTGCAGGAAAACATTTGATGGTCAATTCTGCATTTTTGCTGGAATTTTTTTATAATTTTTTTTGTACATATTATCTTGCCAGATGGATCTTTAACCGGGATGATATTTTTAGACGGACCAGGAATAAAGAGAAAATTCCGGAAAATTGGCTGCTGTTAGAGTATAGACGGATTTGCCTCGGCGGTTCATACAAGGTTTCTGCGAATGCACTTGAATTCAGTTAACTTCGCAACAATAATTAGTATCCCCAAAGCGATAACGCTCATCAAAAATGCCAATAGTTATTTGATGTTGTTTTGCTCTTCTCTTCTGTCTGGACCTGGGCGGCCAGAGCGGTGACCTTAAAAACGTAGGTAATTTGGCAGCATAAAAGCCACGCAGTTACGTTTTCGTGGCCGTTAATTTCCCAGCTGGACGGTTCCGTTGTGTTGCATGTAGTTTCTCTCTCTCTCTCTCTCTCTCTCATCCCCCCCTTCGCCAAATTCGTCCTGGACATGCTTTGTGCGAGTGTGCTGTCCCCTGGCGGCTAAGCGGGTTACTGCTAAGCCATGGGCAAAGTCCATCCTTCCTCCTCTTCCCCTCCCTTTTCACCTCGGTACACCCCTAAGAGCCCATGAGGAGCCGAGCGTAAATAAAGTCCGCGCTGAAAGCTTTCCTTACGGTAAGGGGGGAAGGTTGTGCGCGCGCGAGGGAGTTGTATTTTGAAAGGGGGGGGGGAGGTGGGGGTTCTGGAAGAACTTTCTCGCCCTTCGATACCCCTTCCCCCCTCTTTCACCCTTAGAGAGGGGAAGAACTTTCTCGCCCTTCGATACCCCTTCCCCCCTCTTTCACCCTTAGAGAGGTTAATGGGCAAAGTTAGCTGGCAGAATGGTCGCCGGATAAATTACATTACCAGAACATTGTCCCGACCTCACCCTCATCCCTTTCACTCCCCCCTCCCTTCCCCGCGACACCATTTACCCCCTCCCCACAACTTTTTCGCACAGATCAACCCGCTCCGTACTTTCCACTCCTTCAGTCGTACGATGTGGGGCGAACTCCCTTTATAGGAGACCACGTCTTTAATGCCAACATAAATGTTATACGTTCTGAAAACGTGAGTTTGCCAGTTTGATAGGTTTTTTTAAAAGCTAATAATAGTCTTTTTAAAGCTTGACTTCGCTCACCATTGTTTGTGTTTTCATTACATTAAGGTTTCTGCAGACAGTGAAAACACACGAAATTGAAAAGGTGTCTTACTAACAAGGAATTTAAGGTGTTATTTATAAACAGTATCAGTAATTTTTAATACTAAGAAGTATCTGTGTTTTAAACCTGGTATATATTATTATTTTAATCTTAAATTCGTGTTCTGATAATAATCCGTATGTGATTTTACTAACATTAATTGAACTTTTTTTTTATTTAAAGCACAGTGAATTATCAATAGTCTTCCATCTGATCACAAAAATGTATAATTTCACAATTGGATTATTTATTATTATGAACGCGGTATACAGCGTGGCGCAACGCGGGAGACAACATGACGCGCATCAGGTACCCGGGCGTCCGCAAGGCCACTGACGTCACGGTGTGCATACTTTCGGGGATTATAGTGGCCCGGCCTTGCCACCTCCCCGCGCCCTACTTCCCCGCTCCATACTTCCCCGAAACTGTTATCTATCCCCTGGCGGCCTGGTAATTCCGGGTGGAATGGCGTGAATAAGCGTTGGTATTCTGGATGCTTCGAGCGTCGGGTCGGCCCGGGATGACGCGACACGTCACAACCACTCCTGTTGGTTCCAGAAAGACTACCAAGGGTATAAAAGCGGCGACGCTGGCCTCCGCGGTAATTTCGAGAGTTCCAACAGGCGAGTGGAGTGAAGTGCGACTTCGGCGAGGACGAGACACCCCCCCCCTCTCCCCCCTCCTTAGTAAAAGTGTGCGACGTGGAGCGACGGGACCGTGCTTGTGCGAGTAAGTGGCGTGAAACTGTATGCGGACAAGTGCGAGGTAAGGGGTGTACCACTGTTGAGCCTGGCTCCAGTGAGGCGTGTGAACTGCGGATTGGACAGATATTTAGTGATTCATGAACAAACATTTTTAAGGGCGAGCTATGAAGTGTGGTGAGTTAGTAATGTAAATAATAGTTGTAAATAAAACTGTATAAAATTAATTGGGCTATCCTTACGAACCCGTTTTCCCCACTCGTAACAATATAAAACTTGTGGTTACGTAATGTTGATATAAATAACAATTCAAAGTAATTATTGTATAGGAAAACATTCGTGGCATTTATAAATGGTATGTTTGTTTGTTGAAATTTGTTTTGGTATATATATATATATATATATATATATATATATAATATATATATATATGGTAGAGTTGAGTATACAGTAAAACAATATATGTGGAGCAGGGACAATGGAAAACTCAAGGAAATTGGTTGAAGGAAGATATAGGGAATCTTTTTTTGTTAAGAGCATTTTCTTAAGTTTATTTATTTTTTGTTTTGATTATTTTATTTTGTTCCAAATTTTATCTTTACGATTATAGTTGATGTGTGCTATCCGATATTTGTATGAATTGATATATGTCTTCATTAATGACAAAGTTTCTTCTAGTTTCTGATTTCTTCATTATCAATCCTTAGAAGTTAATTTTATGTATTTACACAAATTAATGATACTTACAATTAACTTTTGGTCTAACTTTCGAATTTTTTCGATATAATTATGAAATTTTTAAATATAAAAAAACCTTTAAATTGTCTGTTTGCATATTTAAAAATTTCGTAGTTATATCGAAAAAATTGCCGGTTTTGATGTCAGAAAACTTCGAACACCTCGTTAGTCCTGACGTATTTGAGAATCGGCAAAAAAACACACAAAATTAGTATCAGTTAAATATATTCTTTTACGTAGTGCCAGTTAACTGCTTAGTTTATTAAATCACGCTATTGCTTGATTTGATAGCTTTTAAAAGAATTAGTATTTTATTTTTTCTGTAGTTACAAAAATTACATTTCGATGATTATTATCTACGAAAAGTATTAACGTAAAACTTTCAACATGTTTTCATTTACTTTAAAGAACACTTAATTCGATTATACTGCCCTGTTACATTAAAATAACTTAAAAATTGCACCTGTTCATTCCGCAATGGAATCTCGTGAAAACTGGGAGGATTATTGGTTCTTGAATTTAAAATTTAGGACTACGCTGTTTTTTTTTTTTTTTTTTTTAAATTCATCTTTCGAAACCTACTTTCCTCTTTTCATCCGTTCCCGGTTCTTTAAAACGAATGCCCAGTTGTGCGTAAAAAAAAAATTGTGGGCCGTTCTGGTTGTTAGTGAGGTATGCGGGAGCGCTGTTCTCGAACGTTACACGCGCGCGCTTTTTTGTGTTTACTTTCCGGATTTGTTTCGCCCCGCGGAAGCTCCGGTGTTCTGTGCCACGCCCCCCGACCGCCCCAACCGCCACTCCGGCGGGGTGAACTCTCGAGCATGGACTAGGCAAATACGCGCAAATCCTCTTCATTGTTTGTTGTTAGCTGGGAGTGGAAAATTTGATCTGCCCGTGCCGTAATTTCTAAAACGCAGCGTGGTCACACGCGAACGGATTTTTTTTTTTTACTCCAAAACTCTGATAGCTTCGCGTGAACTTGTTCTTAACATTTTGCTCAGGAATATTTTTAGTGTGGCCACAATTTATTCGCCGTTGTTATTGTTAAAAAAAATTCGCTGCTGCTGCTGCTGTACAGCAAGTTTCGGTCCCAAAATTGTTTTCGAGCATGGCCCTGAACCCGTTTGAATCTGCATAACTTTTACTGAACAAACAATTCTGACATAAATTTTTAGGCCACTCTAATGGTAAGATGAGGATCTTGAAGCTCCAATTTGCAGCCAACGTAATATGCTATGGTTAAATACTGGCCTTTATGTTCGGGAGGATCGAGTTTAAAATACGGCAAATCAATCCTCATTTAGTTAGTCCATGCTCATCCATAATCACTCCTGGCATAGTACAGTGTTTATTTTAGGGTGTTGCAAAGCACTCCCTCAATCAACTGAAATTGTGTTAGGCTAAGAGACACGAGGCGTAGTATTGTCATTTTGATCCGCCTCGGAACATCCAAATGCGAGCAATTCACGACCAAATGGCCTTGCTGTTAACGCCATTATAGGATGTTCCCGTTACTTTCGGCCCCTTCAGCGCATTAACGCGGGCCGTAATGTCCAGACACTGTAACTAACAGGCCCCGATGCGTAGCTTGCGTCAGTGATGGCGTACACGGACGTTGTGTACGCGGTAGTGTCATCTGGCGGCAATGTCTGAACCACGTTGAAGTATCCACGTAAGTGCGTGCAGTCTGTTAGGACTATTGACCGTGTACCAATTCGCCCAGAGTACGCACTCGCTTCATCTCTCAAACTGTTCACTCAGCAGAGTGAGCGGTCTCTTTCCCTGCACGGAGAGATGGCGAAAGGGAAAGTGATAGCGACTATTTTCACTTGCTGCACACAATATTTAACAAAAAAGTCACCATTTATATGCAACTGGCGCCTGAAATGGTTTTGGTTATAGGAACGATTGCGTAACACAACATATACATAGTAAATTATATTTTAGAGTAGTGAAATACGTTTAAACACTGGTAAGTTAATGTTCGATAGTAGTATAGGAATGACGGTCCTGAAACTGGCTTCTGGCTGTGGATTGATGATTGTCTGTCCGCCATCTTGGATTGTGACGTCACGGCGGCCATCTTGGATGACCTTGACTTTGACCTTGACCTTTAATTTGATACTCAAAAATCGCCAAAATCCGCCAAAATTGGGCAAAATTTGCCCAAAATTCCTCAAAATTCGCCAAAATTTCCATTTTTGTGAAAAAAAATTCCGCCAAAAAATCTCAAAAAATTCCACAAATTAAAAATTTCTCTTTTCGAGGGAAAAATTTCCCGTTTCGAGGGAAAAATTCCCGTTTTTAGTCCTTAAAAATCCCAGCGGCTGTAAATTCCTAAAACTGGCTTAAGCATCCTTAACTCAAGCCTCAGTTAAGCCATTTATAGGATTATGACGTCACCGTTGCATTTTCCGTTACGCCCGCCATCTTTAACTTTTTTATTTATTATTCGATTTTAATGAAATTTTTTTAAAAATTATAAAAAAATTAAATTAATAAAATTTTAATATATTTTTTTTAAAAAATTGTACTTTTTAGACACGGAGTTCGGAGTCCTCGGTTCGAACCCGACGAGGGCAAAAAAAATTAAAAATGGCGACCGATCCTTCCTCACAGTGGCTGCAGCCAGACTGACTCCCAACACTTTTTTTTTTTTCAAAGCATATATAACGTCACCTAGTATGACGTCATGTCCGCCATCTTGTCTTCATTGCTGGAGACCACCATCTTGTTTTCATCGGCGAGAGTGCGCTGATGCCATGTTAGTTTAATTCGTACCCGCCAGAGTGCAGTAATCATTTATTATTGCTGTGACACCCACCATCTTGAAATTTGGACGCCATCTTGGAATTTTGTAATTATTTAGCTAGAAATTCGGGAAAAATTCCAAAATTCATTAAATAAATCACTCATTAATTTACATATTGATTCGATCGATTCCTGTCCTTGGTTTGATACCCGATCGATGCAATAATGTTTAATTTTATGTAAAAAAATAATAATTTCAATAAACCACGTTCAACATTATTAAAGAGACTTTAAATCATCTACTACCATCATCCTATCAGACATCAAGACCACCATATTGTAAATTCGTAATTTTAATGCTAGAGATTCGGATAAAGTTCAAAATTCATTAAATAAATTTGTAATCTAAATGATGATTGATTAGATCGACTTAGCTCCTTGGTTCGATCCCTGGCCGATACAAAACAACTTTAATTTAAAAAAATACTAAAAAAGTGTTAGGTTTGAGAAAATAAAAACACCACAAGTTCTTTTAAAAAAAATTTATTACATAAATTCAATACACTACTACAAGTACAAAAAAAAAACACTGACAAATTACTAAAGCCTTTTGGATTCATCGATTCAAACAGTCTTCTTATTGTACGGACTAAGCCTTTTACATGACTTTAAATGTCTATCCGATCCGCTCATCAACGCAGCCAGAGACGGACTGAAGTTCATATCACTTATATAGTCTCATTAGCCGGTACATCACATGAGTCAAATCAATAACCATGTTCATTATACGTCTCGGAGCATTTTTTATAATGACGATGTAAGCTATCGAGACGTGAAATTAGTTTATTGCACTTATTGCACTGAAATTGTATTCTTTGAACATTATAAGAACAACCGCTTCTTTCATGTCTGCGAGCATTTGAGGTGATAGTAAATGATACACCACAGTATTTGCACTGATGCGAAGTACGCTCTTCATTTATTGAAGTATTCAATGCTGATGAAACTTCAGCTAATGGTGGAACAGTACATATCGAAGTCTCCTCCAGTGTTGTCAGAGACGTTGCCAACGGGATCTGCTCCAACATCGTCGGCGCCGACGTCATGGTTCCCGTAGTCAATGGTACATCCTCCATCGAGTACGACGTTAAAGTCGGTAAAGATGCCATCGAAGTCTCAAGAACAGCCAATTACACGTCTTATGCACCAGAAGAAACAAACTAGGTGATCCGTACACCGTCGACGTCAGTAACAAAACTAAGCATCCTGCTGTATAGGACTCGTTAATATACATTAACCGGTTTGAATAATACGATAGTCAAACCAAGAACATTTTACTAAAATACTAGAGTCAAAACAACATTAAAAAAATAGAAGCACCGTCAACAAAAAAGGAAGCACATTTGGAAGCGCCTTCAAAAAAGGAAAAAAAAAAATTGGAAGCACCATCAAAAAAAGGAAGCACACTTGGAAGCACCTTCAAAAAAGGAAAAAAAAAATTGGAAGCACCGACTACGAAAAGGCAGCACATTTGGCAGCACCGACAACGAAAAGGCAGCACATTTGGAAGCACCGACAACGCAAAGGCAGCACATTTGGAAGCACCGACTACGAAAAAGCAGCACATTTGGAAGCACCGCCTACGAAAAGGCAGCACATTTGGAAGCACCGACAACGAAAAGGCAGCACATTTGGAAGCACCGACAACGAAAAGGCAGCACATTTGGAAGCACCGACTACGAAAAGGCAGCACATTTGGAAGCACCGACAACGAAAAGGCAGCACATTTGGAAGCACCGACAACGAAAAGGCAGCACATTTGGCAGCACCGACAACGAAAAGGCAGCACATTTGGCAGCACCGACCACGAAAAGGCAGCACATTTGGCAGCACCGACCACGAAAAGGCAGCACATTTGGCAGCACCGACAACGAAAAGGCAGCACATTTGGAAGCACCGACAACGCAAAGGCAGCACATTTGGAAGCACCGACTACGAAAAGGCAGCACATTTGGAAGCACCGCCTACGAAAAGGCAGCACATTTGGAAGCACCGACAACGAAAAGGCAGCACATTTGGAAGCACCGACAACGAAAAGGCAGCACATTTGGAAGCACCGACAACGAAAAGGCAGCACATTTGGAAGCACCGACAACGAAAAGGCAGCACATTTGGAAGCACCGACAACGAAAAGGCAGCAAATTTGGAAGCACCAGCATCGAAAAGGCAGCACATTTGGAAGCTCCATCATCAAAAAAAAAAAAAAAAAGGCAACAAGGAAGCACAAGTTACGAGATCTAAGTCTTAGAAATCAGAATACAAGAAATAAAAACATTAAATTCTTATAATTTAAATTGTTTATTTTATTGCTTTACATTATACAAATGCAAGTAAAACAAGCCATTATTGTATGTAGCCAGCATTCCTCAGTTCCTTGAGTATGAAGGATATTTCTTTGATGCACGAATAGTTTCCTGCACAAAGCGAACCATGTAGAAGTCTTAGCCGGTCAACCAATATGTTTGGATCTTTCCATGATGTGTAATCAATCTCTTCTACCACCATCTTCCTTGCACCTTTATAAATATTATGATCTCTGGTGTCTTCCGTTTTACCACCAACCTCAGGGTAACTTTCATGTTTGAGACGGTGATCATCACAAGCTTGATCAGATTTATTTAATATATCACGTCGTTTCCACCGTTTCGGTCTCAGGACACCGCCACATTCTTAGATCTTGGCAGCTTTAGGTGCTTCATCATAGTCTATGTCTTTGTCATCAGCCTCAGAGTCACTGTAACAATCACCGTAGAAGGAATCGTCTTCACCCAATTTTCCGTAATATTTCGATGTTGATGATGTTGAAGCGTCTTCATCGTCTTCATGCTTCCTTTTTAGGAGTCCATCATTTTTACAAAGTAGGAAAGATCTACTTGAATTCGGCTGGAATATATTCTCACTTTTCACGTTAAGGATTCTTCCATTGTCTTCATTCTTCCGTAAATCATCAACCTCCTTCAATTTAAGTTCTTTGTCGAGATCGGAAGAGCCAAGAAAATTATTGTGGTAATGCAGATCACTCTTCCTTAGGATGGTAGATTCATCGTTGTCCTCTAGCTTGTACGCAGGCTTGGCGCTACAAGTTCTTCCATGTCTTTTTAGGCTCTCTCTCCGCGTAAACGACTTGCTACATCGAACACAACTTATCATATTGCGCAGTGGATTTTTAACACAGTCATTCTTCTCGTGTTGTCTTTTATTCTTTCTCAAGATAAAATCTTTACTGCAAAACTTACACCTATGTTCTTTCGATACAGCGTCAGATCCCAAATCAGAATTCATATTAGTTACTGAGACTAATGCCAGATACCAATTGAGTGTTTTAAATTAGATTCAATACTTAAATAGAAATTTTTTCATATTTCATCAGCGAGAATTAATATATCTCCTGCAAAAGTACTTTATGCATGTAGTTCTGCTTTTCAACAACAGATGTCGCCACATGTTGCTTGCAGGTAAATAATATTTAGTTATTTTATGCGGGATGTGGGATGCTCACTAACGATCGCAAAAGAAGGATGGCTTCGCTAGACTCCAAGGAAAAGGAAGTTCGTCTTGCATGTTGGTGCTCCACAGATGTCTCATGGCTTAATATTAATTTGACTGAGTAATGATATGTGTTAATTCCACCTTATAAAAATATTGCAAGTTTTCATTTAGTAGCAGAAATTATCGAATTAAGTGTAACTCCAAATAAAATGACATGTCTCATTAGACAAAAAAAAATCCATGCAGAGAGCGGTTTCTCAGAATAGTCAGAAACACTTGAAGAAACCACAGGAATGATTGCAAGAACACGAGAAAACCATCAAAATATTGACAAGAATATTCAGGAGCACACGGAGAAAACCACCATAATATTGACAAGAATAATCGGAAGCACACGGAGAAAACCGCCACAAGTTTTCTTTGTTATCATAAAATTACAGAAAAAAAACACAACAAATTCAAAAACTGATTATGCTAGCTTGTGAACTTCTCATTGTTGAGCAAAGATAGAGTTCTAGTCCAAGCCAGAATCAGTTTTTGAATTTGTTGTGTTTTTTTTCTGTAATTTTATGATAACAAAGAAAACTTGTGGCGGTTTTCTCCGTGTGCTTCCGATTATTCTTGTCAATATTATGGTGGTTTTCTCCGTGTGCTCCTGAATATTCTTGTCAATATTTTGATGGTTTTCTCGTGTTCTTGCAATCATTCCTGTGGTTTCTTCAAGTGTTTCTGACTATTCTGAGAAACCGCTCTCTGCATGGATTTTTTTTTTGTCTAATGAGACATGTCATTTTATTTGGAGTTACATTTAATTCGATAATTTCTGCTACTAAATGAAAACTTGCAATATTTTTATAAGGTGGAATTAACACATATCATTACTCAGTCAAATTAATATTAAGCCATGAGACATCTGTGGAGCACAAACATGCAAGACGAACTTCCTTTTCCTTGGAGTCTAGCGAAGCCATCCTTCTTTTGCGATCGTTAGTGAGCATCCCACATCCCGCATAAAATAACTAAATATTATTTACCTGCAAGCAACATGTGGCGACATCTGTTGTTGAAAAGCAGAACTACATGAATAAAGTACTTTTGCAGGAGATATATTAATTCTCGCTGATGAAATATGAAAAAATTTCTATTTAAGTATTGAATCTAATTTAAAACACTCAATTGGTATCTGGCATTAGTCTCAGTAACTAATATGAATTCTGATTTGGGATCTGACGCTGTATCGAAAGAACATAGGTGTAAGTTTTGCAGTAAAGATTTTATCTTGAGAAAGAATAAAAGACAACACGAGAAGAATGACTGTGTTAAAAATCCACTGCGCAATATGATAAGTTGTGTTCGATGTAGCAAGTCGTTTACGCGGAGAGAGAGCCTAAAAAGACATGGAAGAACTTGTAGCGCCAAGCCTGCGTACAAGCTAGAGGACAACGATGAATCTACCATCCTAAGGAAGAGTGATCTGCATTACCACAATAATTTTCTTGGCTCTTCCGATCTCGACAAAGAACTTAAATTGAAGGAGGTTGATGATTTACGGAAGAATGAAGACAATGGAAGAATCCTTAACGTGAAAAGTGAGAATATATTCCAGCCGAATTCAAGTAGATCTTTCCTACTTTGTAAAAATGATGGACTCCTAAAAAGGAAGCATGAAGACGATGAAGACGCTTCAACATCATCAACATCGAAATATTACGGAAAATTGGGTGAAGACGATTCCTTCTACGGTGATTGTTACAGTGACTCTGAGGCTGATGACAAAGACATAGACTATGATGAAGCACCTAAAGCTGCCAAGATCTAAGAATGTGGCGGTGTCCTGAGACCGAAACGGTGGAAACGACGTGATATATTAAATAAATCTGATCAAGCTTGTGATGATCACCGTCTCAAACATGAAAGTTACCCTGAGGTTGGTGGTAAAACGGAAGACACCAGAGATCATAATATTTATAAAGGTGCAAGGAAGATGGTGGTAGAAGAGATTGATTACACATCATGGAAAGATCCAAACATATTGGTTGACCGGCTAAGACTTCTACATGGTTCGCTTTGTGCAGGAAACTATTCGTGCATCAAAGAAATATCCTTCATACTCAAGGAACTGAGGAATGCTGGCTACATACAATAATGGCTTGTTTTACTTGCATTTGTATAATGTAAAGCAATAAAATAAACAATTTAAATTATAAGAATTTAATGTTTTTATTTCTTGTATTCTGATTTCTAAGACTTAGATCTCGTAACTTGTGCTTCCTTGTTGCCTTTTTTTTTTTTTTTTTGATGATGGAGCTTCCAAATGTGCTGCCTTTTCGATGCTGGTGCTTCCAAATTTGCTGCCTTTTCGTTGTCGGTGCTTCCAAATGTGCTGCCTTTTCGTTGTCGGTGCTTCCAAATGTGCTGCCTTTTCGTTGTCGGTGCTTCCAAATGTGCTGCCTTTTCGTAGTCGGTGCTTCCAAATGTGCTGCCTTTTCGTTGTCGGTGCTTCCAAATGTGCTGCCTTTTCGTAGGCGGTGCTTCCAAATGTGCTGCCTTTTCGTAGTCGGTGCTTCCAAATGTGCTGCCTTTGCGTTGTCGGTGCTTCCAAATGTGCTGCCTTTTCGTTGTCGGTGCTTCCAAATGTGCTGCCTTTTCGTTGTCGGTGCTGCCAAATGTGCTGCCTTTTCGTGGTCGGTGCTGCCAAATGTGCTGCCTTTTCGTTGTCGGTGCTGCCAAATGTGCTGCCTTTTCGTTGTCGGTGCTGCCAAATGTGCTGCCTTTTCGTTGTCGGTGCTTCCAAATGTGCTGCCTTTTCGTTGTCGGTGCTTCCAAATGTGCTGCCTTTTCGTAGTCGGTGCTTCCAAATGTGCTGCCTTTTCGTTGTCGGTGCTTCCAAATGTGCTGCCTTTTCGTTGTCGGTGCTTCCAAATGTGCTGCCTTTTCGTAGGCGGTGCTTCCAAATGTGCTGCTTTTTCGTAGTCGGTGCTTCCAAATGTGCTGCCTTTGCGTTGTCGGTGCTTCCAAATGTGCTGCCTTTTCGTTGTCGGTGCTGCCAAATGTGCTGCCTTTTCGTAGTCGGTGCTTCCAATTTTTTTTTTCCTTTTTTGAAGGTGCTTCCAAGTGTGCTTCCTTTTTTTGATGGTGCTTCCAATTTTTTTTTTTCCTTTTTTGAAGGCGCTTCCAAATGTGCTTCCTTTTTTGTTGACGGTGCTTCTATTTTTTTAATGTTGTTTTGACTCTAGTATTTTAGTAAATTGTTCTTGATTTGACTATCGTATTATTCAAACCGGTTAATGTATATTAACGAGTCCTATACAGCAGGACGCTCAGTTTTGTTACTGACGTCGACGGTGTACGGATCATCTAGTTTGTTTCTTCTGGTGCATAAGACGTGTAATTGCTTGTTCTTGAGACTTCGATGGCATCTTTGCCGACTTTAACGTCGTACTCGATGGAGGATGTACCATCGACTACGGGAACCATGACGTCGGCGCCGACGATGTTGGAGCAGATCCCGTTGGCAACGTCTCTGACAACACTGGAGGAGACTTCGATATGTACTGTTCCACCATTAGCTGAAGTTTCATCAGCATTGAATACTTCAATAAATGAAGAGCGTACTTCGCATCAGTGCAAATACTGTGGTGTATCATTTACTATCACCTCAAATGCTCGCAGACATGAAAGAAGCGGTTGTTCTTATAATGTTCAAAGAATACAATTTCAGTGCAATAAGTGCAATAAACTAATTTCACGTCTCGATAGCTTACATCGTCATTATAAAAAATGCTCCGAGACGTATAATGAACATGGTTATTGATTTGACTCATGTGATGTACCGGCTAATGAGACTATATAAGTGATATGAACTTCAGTCCGTCTCTGGCTGCGTTGATGAGCGGATCGGATAGACATTTAAAGTCATGTAAAAGGCTTAGTCCGTACAATAAGAAGACTGTTTGAATCGATGAATCCAAAAGGCTTTAGTAATTTGTCAGTGTTTTTTTTTTGTACTTGTAGTAGTGTATTGAATTTATGTAATAAAATTTTTTTAAAAGAACTTGTGGTGTTTTTATTTTCTCAAACCTAACACTTTTTTAGTATTTTTTTAAATTAAAGTTGTTTTGTATCGGCCAGGGATCGAACCAAGGAGCTAAGTCGATCTAATCAATCATCATTTAGATTACAAATTTATTTAATGAATTTTGAACTTTATCCGAATCTCTAGCATTAAAATTACGAATTTACAATATGGTGGTCTTGATGTCTGATAGGATGATGGTAGTAGATGATTTAAAGTCTCTTTAATAATGTTGAACGTGGTTTATTGAAATTATTATTATTTTTACATAAAATTAAACATTATTGCATCGATCGGGTATCAAACCAAGGACAGGAATCGATCGAATCAATATGTAAATTAATGAGTGATTTATTTAATGAATTTTGGAATTTTTCCCGAATTTCTAGCTAAATAATTACAAAATTCCAAGATGGCGTCCAAATTTCAAGATGGTGGGTGTCACAGCAATAATAAATGATTACTGCACTCTGGCGGGTACGAATTAAACTAACATGGCATCAGCGCACTCTCGCCGATGAAAACAAGATGGTGGTCTCCAGCAATGAAGACAAGATGGCGGACATGACGTCATACTAGGTGACGTTATATATGCTTTGAAAAAAAAAAGTGTTGGGAGTCAGTCTGGCTGCAGCCACTGTGAGGAAGGATCGGTCGCCATTTTTAATTTTTTTTGCCCTCGTCGGGTTCGAACCGATGACTCCGAACTCCGTGTCTAAAAAGTACAATTTTTTAAAAAAAATATATTAAAATTTTATTAATTTAATTTTTTTATAATTTTTAAAAAAATTTCATTAAAATCGAATAATAAATAAAAAAGTTAAAGATGGCGGGCGTAACGGAAAATGCAACGGTGACGTCATAATCCTATAAATGGCTTAACTGAGGCTTGAGTTAAGGATGCTTAAGCCAGTTTTAGGAATTTACAGCCGCTGGGATTTTTAAGGACTAAAAACGGGAATTTTTCCCTCGAAACGGGAAATTTTTCCCTCGAAAAGAGAAATTTTTAATTTGTGGAATTTTTTGAGATTTTTTGGCGGATTTTTTTTTCTCACAAAAATGGAAATTTTGGCGAATTTTGAGGAATTTTGGGCAAATTTTGCCCAATTTTGGCGGATTTTGGCGATTTTTGAGGATCAAATTAAAGGTCAAGGTCAAAGGTCAAGGTCAAGGTCATCCAAGATGGCCGCCGTGACGTCACAATCCAAGATGGCGGACAGACAATCATCAATCCACAGCCAGAAGCCAGTTTCAGGACCGTCATTCCTATACTACTTTCGATGTTATTAAAGACTTTACGCATGTTGTTTGCCGATGATCATAATTGTTTCTGTTATATATCTGTTTCAGTGAAATGATGAATGAAATGCAACATTCGTAGCCGAGGTCATTGAGATATAGCTGTATGGGGCCCGTGTAGTCAAAGGTGTATTTGTGTTAGTGAGGCAGGATGATAAGTGCGGTTGTTGCTGGTGCTTCTAGCGTGTTATCGCCTCTAAGTGAAAGGCTGTGTATTGGTTCGCCATTTGTAAGATTTGAGGGGTAACCATAACATAATATGGCGGAGAAATGAAGATAAAAGTGTAATGCAAGGCCCTTGGGTGCTTTAAAGAACATTTTAGGGCGTTTCATATCTAAAAATTATCCTGAAAACACGCGTTTTGCCCTTTTTAATTCTCTGAAAAATACAGTTAGAATCGAATACAAAAACAGAACTACCCATCCGCCTTCAGCGAATTCTTAAATGCTGATAATAAACAAACATAACTCTGATATCTCGAGCAGGTTTCAAACCACGTGTTTCTCCTGAAGCTCTGCACAATGACGGCCACTGTTGCCTCATTGATACTACCGAGCTTTAATGTTGATAACTTTATTTTGTATAGGTTATCATCTGTAATTATAATTTAAATTTAAAAAAAAAAATTATTGTTGATAATTCTAAGACCATAAATTAATGTTCATTGAAGGCATTATTTCACTTGTAGTCATTGGCAAAATAATTCGGTGCTAACACAAATTATTATTTTACATGAGAAACTGTTTGTACCAGTTGGATCACTATCAATAACAAGGCATTCCATAAAATAATGGGTTGCTATGCTCAAAATAGAAAGAAAAAGTAAATAATAGACCAAAATTGTTGACAAAAATAATTGAAATCAAGCTGGCGTCTTTCAATTACTACTGCTTAGAAATAACAAATATTATCATATGATTGTCTTGATAAAATAAAACGAAATTTTTCTGCAGTTCCCACGCAGTGATAGTCATGTCAGTTTTTTTGTCATTACTGATATTTGAGTGATATTTCTGTAAATACATCACGATAGCTCCGTAATTGTGATAACTTAAGCTAATATTCAACAGCTCGTACCTATATAACGTTCTGTAAATATCCGGTGATATAATTTAGAACGAAATATAAAATTCAACAAGGCAGTCGTTGTAAATTGACAGCAGTAGCCTTTAACTAGTACTAAAAAAAAAGAACTTAAAAAAAAACAACTAATAACCGACATTGCGTCTGAGGTCGAGCCTTTAGGCCTGCCTGCAAATCTGGAGACCCAACTTCGGAATATGGTTTTACATGTTAGTGAATTACTTAATATTCAACGTGAAAACCCCAATTGTTGCGCACGATAGTTTCGTTTTTTAATTAATTTTAAAAATATTTAAAGGGCTAATTACATATGCTTTTAGCGTTAAAGTTGTGATGATCTCTGCGCAGTTGCTTTAATATGTATAGTGTTCACTGTCATGCATAACACACATCTGCGTGATATAAAGAGCAAAGTTGCTTGGAAAATAATTTCAAGTAGCAGCCTGGAAAGAGTGGCTTTATTTTTTTAAAGCAGTTGGGAAAGCACCGGTTGCCCACTTCAAGGTGTATTGTTACTTGAGTTAAGGAACTTCGATGAACCGGTTTTCATCTCTGCCTCTCCTTATCTTCTAAGGGTACTCCGGATATAGATTACTCGACGAACGCACGAGTTCATGGCGAATGAAAACGGCGTTGGTGATAAGTTCCCAATCTAGGAGGGGGGGGGGAGGGTTGCTGGAACAGGCAGTTTGACCTGAACAGCCCTACGGGCAGATATCGAACACTAGCGGATAAATGCGGTATTCTCCACGCTCCACTGAATACAGATCGCATTCCATGAATACGCACCAACACAAGTGCTTTTCGTTATACCCCGAAATAGTATTGAGCCACAGGGGGAAAAAAAATGACGTCAAAGAGCAAACAATCACATAATAGTTAATGTATTCATTTTATAAATTATGTCCGTAAAACATTACCATTTTGTTTAGATTATATCTTTAATATTGTTACGACCTAATGTGGGGAAACTGGATTCGTAAGGGATAGCTCAATGAAGTTTTATCGCTCAGCGATAGATAACAGTCCTGAGGAAGGATGACGCCGTGGATGGTGGGAGGGGTGGTGAGTTCGAGCCGCGCTGATACTCGCTTGACGTCAGTGACCGTGTGATACGCCCCGGTCCAGACTACTGCTGGAGGGCCCGCTCAGGTATGCGGCACGCGTCGCGGCTCTGCTTCCCAGTTCGTGACAATATTTTGGCGGTCTCATTTCAACAGCCCGCCGGTAGGCCCAACATCACAATTATCTGAAAAAAAGTTTTATTTGATATTACAATTTTAAGAAAAAAGGGGATAGTGGTAGACCTTATACCTAGATCTGTCTCATATACAGTAGGTATTAGCTGGAAACATAAATTATTTTATCATTTCTCTTGTTTTATGTACTTAACACAATAAAAATAGAATATCAATGACAAGTATCATGAAAATAAATATTTTGCACTAAATTGTAACATCTCATGAGTACAAATCATTTAACATAATTCTGTTTTTTTTTTTTTCATTTCTGTTAATTAAATTTATTAGGTAACTAAAATTTTCAGAAAAATAATAATAACCAGCCCACATGGCGGCCGTTCATAATCATACATCTAAGCTAAACGTTATTAGCTAAAATAAAAAAAAATATCTTCCTGTCCGTTTAACTACAGACATACAACACTGCATTCAGTAAATAATTATTATTCTACTACGACTCTACGACTTACAGAAAACCCCTTTCATACTTCAGTACCTCATGTCGTGGCTCGTCTTAAATTTTAATTTAGCTGTACGTGAGGTAGCATCTTACCTATCCCTGTCTTAGTGGTCGCATAGCGGCACGGCAGTAACACACAGCGCACGCCAGGGAAGACCAGAGGCAAAAATCCCCGGTCCCTTTCTGGGAGGCCAATTTATTAGTTCAGAATCACATAAGTCATCACAGGAACACCATTTCAGCGGAAAAGCGACCCCGTCTGGCCCGGGAGGGGGGGGGGGACGATGTCGACACCAACGCGCACGCGCGACCAAGCTATCCCCTCCTGCGCCTTTCCAAGCTTCACATTCGTGGCGCGAGATGGCGACACCAGCGCGTACAGCCAGGTATTCGCGCATGCGCAGAAAATCAACTCTCACCCCACCTGCCAGAAGATCTGGCAACGTATGCAATCCTGCGGCGTAGCGGAAATACAGAACCCGAGTGTCGCAAACAACGCGTCACGCCCGCAAGCATGCACGATAATAGCACCGCCAACAAGAGCAAGGGCCTCTTACACTCAAATAAAATTTCTACCGCGTGACGTATGTTTATTTTTTGTTTATTTCTTTGTTAAAAGCATTGAAAAATGTATGAAACATTTTTCATAATAATTTAAATCAAAATGCAGTACAAATAACATAGTCCTAAAAAAAAATACAAAAATAAAACAGTAACACTTCCTAATGTTTATATTAGCCTTAATATTTACTAGGATGGGCTCCCTAACACAATCAACTATACTAAAAGAAAATTGTGCCACTTATTTTTCACTATGTTTAATTATAGTTACATTAAATCTCCAATTTTATTCGCTTTTCATCACCAGCTGATACATACGTGGGATATAACGTTGCACCGGTGCGATAAATACCATGCGATGTGTATTCATACACAACAAACACTTCTATCGTCACTCAGTGGAAACGGATCGAATGTTTAGCATTGCTGTATACATTAGAAAGAATAAAGTTCAGTAACGAAATTTTTTAACTGCTTTTGCTACCTAACTTTAATAAATGTATGTATTTACTTTATGGTGAAAATTTCTCGTAGTCTTGTCTACTTAAAATTAGTACTTCACAGCTACATAAAAAAACTTCTCAAACTTATAAAAATAAACTAAAAACTAATAGAATAGAACATAAAATTCAGACTCAGGCACTATTAAATAACGTTAACAGACAAAAGTTAAATAACGTTTAGATCAAAAAAACTTAAAACATGATAAAAATTTCTAAGACATTATTTATCAAAAAAAGATTAGGCCATTAGTGTTTGTTATTTTTACAGTATATTTTTGATGAAATTTCTTTCTTGAAGAGATTGATGTATGGTGATCAATGTTAGCACACTTTTACAAATGCAGTTTCAATATGTATGCATGCATTTGCTACTAAAAGTATTCAAGAGACTTGATGTGTTTTCGAGTCTTACACAGGAAAAATAAATATTATTCCAATGAAACTGAAACATATTATTATGTATCTGAAACATTTAATAGTTACTAATTTCAGCACAATAACGTTTACTCATTTAATAATTTTATGTGTTGGGTGATTTTTTTATTTATTTCATAATACTTAGGTAATAATTAAATTGGTCTATCCACAAATTTATCGCTCTTTCGTAAGGTTTATAGTTTACTCTCTCCACTGGAACTCTGATCGAAAGTGTTTCTCACGACTGGTCGTTTCCTCCCTACCTCCTTCTCTCAACACACTGCCTCGTACACTCACTCGCCTGTCGTACACCCACAGTCCCGATGTATCAGTTTCCGCTCACGAAGGCCGTCGCTCGCCTCTTAACTCACTGACTCAAGAGGCTGGTGTCGCCGTTTTATACCTCTTCAGCCTACCTTCTGGAATGGTTTCGCACCCATTTTGAAGTGTTGCGTCATCAGGATCGACTTGACACCCGAAGCTCCCAGAACAAAGGCGTCCTAGTTAACACTTCATGCAGACGAGGCTCTGGAAGCATGCCGAACCCTCCAGATCCGCAAAATTTTAGGGGTGTCAACGAGGAAGGGTGAAGGGAGGGGGTCGAGTAGGGGTGGCGGAACGCCGTTACTAATCTGATTAGGTGTGTAGTGGTGATGGACCGGGTCCCACCGGCTGGCGAGCCTCTCGCTAGTCCCTCGTAACAGTATTTTTAACAGCTAACTTTTAATCCGTTACTTTTTTTAACAGTTACGTAAATTAACTTGGTTTTAAGTTTTTTTGCACAATAATTCCATGTTAACTTCAGTTTTTATAACTAACTTAACCATGTCTCTTCAAAGGTGAATATTATGCATTGTTATGTTGACAATCAATATTGTTAAGTAACTTAGTTATTTTTTTATATAAATGAAACAGCGATGATTAAAACATATTTTTTTTTAGGAATGCAGTCGTAAACCATATTTTGCCGACATTCGGTTAGTACGTCTCAGGAGAGCATAATCGTTATTTTGTTTTGAACGCTCCGTAGTCAAATTTATTTCCGTCATCTCATACAATGGAAATACGTAAACAGATGTAGATATGTATTAATATATTTTTTAATTTATCTTTTTTTTTATAAATGGAACTGTAGAGGGCTTGGTTAGAATATTATGTCAATTTGCCAGCCTTTTGCAAGGTATGCGGAATTGTTTGAATTCTATCAGAGGAGGTGTTATTGTCAGAGGAGGTGTTATTGTTAGAGCACACACGTAGCCCATGTTTTCTCACGTGACTTGAGTATCGGCGGTACAGTGTTTGTAATGCGGCTTCCCGCGGGCAGCCGGGGAGGGTGTTGGCGGGGATCTGATCCCCGGCAGGGATGGGGAGGGTGGAGCGGCGTATCGCAAGGCGTGCCTGCCGGTCAGTTGGCGATCGTCCCGCCCTCTGTGCCGGGGGAGGAGGGAGGATGAGCCTTATCGGCAGGCCGTCCATCACCGCGGGCCGCGCGCCGGTGTCGGCCGGTAAATCACCGCAGCTGCCGCGACCACTGCTGCCAACCCGCCCGCCGCCTGACCGGGGCATTGGGCATTAGCTCTTCCCCCTCCTGCCCCGATTACCATCATTCTACATATATACACATTACAATTACATAACATATTTGTTTTATATTTAATTACACGTTTTTAGACTCCATACAACGGCATTTGTTATTTGACATTATTAATAGAGGTATATTTTTTTTTATAAAACTTCTGATATTTAATGAGCATTGGTCTCTCTATGAATAATATGCATTACTTTTAATCTTTTTTTTTTACACGAAACATTTTTTAAGGGAAAAGTAAAATAAAAAAAAATTATCGGAAATTTGATTGCAAAATTATAGTTTCACTTTCTTCGCTGTTTTGCTTTCAGTGATTATTTTCCGTGTCGTAGAATATTTGTTTCAATTGGAATATGTCAAGGGCTCGCCAGGGGGGGGGGGGCAGTTGCCGCCCCCCTAGAGCCCTAGAGATTCAAAAAAATGTAGCCAGATGCAAAAAAAAAAATACATACTTTTCCCACAACTTGCCCGCCCCCCCCCCCCTTCCCCCCTAGACCATCGGCTGGCGACGCCCTTGGAATATGTCGAATGCTATTATTATCCAAGCAACAGCGAAACGCAGCCCTGCACGGTGCGCATCGCGTGGATGAACCAAGAATCGGTCGCTGCGTGGCCGGGAGCTTCGCGATGTCGGTACCGGCGTCAAAACCTAGCACTCGCTCCGATAATGAATATTTATTCGCAGACGTCTTGGGAGGAAACCCGGGGTAACCTCAGCCATCCATTCCCCCTTCCCTCGGGCGAACCCTTTTCCGCCGCGCCATCGGAAATGGATGCCACGTATCCATTCCCCTCCCCTCCGCGTCGCTGGAACTGCGGGGATTATAAGGGCGTGCGGTCCGTGGTGGGGGGAGGGTGGTAGGGGTGGGGGCAAACGTGCACTAATTTAGGCGGCTCTGTTTTCCCTCCTGTGTTTTCCGAGGGCGAACGCAGGGAGAATGGTGTGGGAGGGAATTACAAGGGAGGGCTGTTTCGGAAGGGTAGTGAATGGAACGACGCCGTCGGCTTAGGAAAAGTGCGCAGTGGCGTTCCCCTCGCTGATTCCGCAGCCGTCGCTCGCTCGCTCGTTAGAGGCGGCTCGCGGATCGGTAATGAGACACGTACGAAACCGCCGTCAGACAGGGAGTTCCCACCGAGACGTTCGCGTCAAAGGGCCGGAAAAAAAAATATTGCAATAGAACATTAGGATATAATCAAATGTAAATAACGGTATATTTTCATGCAAAATGTCAACGCAAATGTTTCGTGTTTATACGAATTGATTAGTTGGCGCCACTATATTTATTTATTGCGCGTGTTGAAGCAAAGGTGCTGACGGCCTCCTGTTACACTTTACAATAGGAAATAAAAAAAACGTTAATACTAAAAAAAATATTTAATATAAGCAGAGGTGCATATCCCTGCCAATTATGATGGTAAATTTACCCCCCCCCCCCCCCCCAAAAAAAAAAAAAAAAAACGCACACAACCAACGGTAGCTCATACAGTAAGAAAATTTGAAAATTTGTTTATCAAAATCTTGTTTTAATGCAAATCTAACAATAAAATATTAATCGAAATACTGCATTTTGAAGGCCAACAGATAAAAGTATTTTGTTTTTGTGTGTATTTTCCTATTTTAAAACTTTCCAAAAAAAATTTCTAAATGACGAAACTTGCGCCATACCTACTCCGCCCCTCCCCCTCCCACGCTGTCGGTGTCCCAGTATTAGTGAACACTATGAAATAGACTTCACTAAGGAAATGGCTCGCGGTTAAGAACGCGGGAGATATGGCCGTGACGCGCGCCAGGCACCTGAGCGACCTAACGGCCCCGCACGGCCGCTGACCTTGCTCGCGCATACCTCCGGGGATTATAGCGGCCCGGCCCCGCTTGGAGTGGAGTAGACAATACCGCCGCAGGGTGAGCTGCAACTGTACTGTCATCAGGGGACGCACCACAACGCCGAACGTACAATAACGCCGAATACCATAACGCCGAAATGCCAAATTGACCACAACGCCGACAGCTAGAAAACTGCTGTGTACCACAACGCCGAAATAAATTAACCCCGAAAAAATGTCTTTGCAGGACTGCCACAAAGGTTAGGTTAGGTAAGGTTAGCACACAAATTCATTCTGTTGTTTATTTTTTAATTTTGATCCTGTGACCCCCCCCCTCCCCCCCGCAGCAACCTTTTTCGGCGTAACTGTATTTCGGCGTTGTGGTACACAGCAGTTTTCTAGCTGTCGGCGTTGCGGTCAATTTGGCATTCGGCGTTATTGCACGTTCGGCGTTGTGGTAACGACCCCTGCCATCACAGCCATTGCGGGCCTCGAGGTCCGAATGCCAGACCCGGGCATTGAAACGCGGGCCCGCGTAGAGTTCCAGGCCACGGTTCGCCGCCCACTACTTGTAGTTGTGAAATTAGATATTAGGTTTTAATTGTGATGTAAAGAACGGAATGTTTGGTGTCCCTGAGGAGACACCCCCCCCCCCCCCCCCTGCCTTTCTTTTGCGAGTGACGCGACGCGGAGCGACGGCATCGAGAGAGTGCGACCGAGTGGAGTGGCGCGAGACTGTGTGTGTGCGGACAGGTGTGAGGTAAGGGGCGAACCACTGTCGAGCCTAGCTCCAGTGAGGAGTGCAAACTGTGGTAGTGAATGTAAATATCAGTAGCAAATAAAACTGTGTAAAATTAATTTTGCTATCCTTACGAACCTGTTTTTCTCACTCGTAGTATTATCATTAATCATAAATAAAAATACAATTGTTAACAAGTAATTATTCTATTTGTTTAGGTAATTTAAAGGTTATTTCACCTCCTTTACTTTAAATATTTTTTTAGCAACCCCAAAGATTATTTAATAACCAGAATATCGCAATTGTTTCTGTTTTGTCTATTGTTTGTACGAGTAAAATATATTGGGATGTTAAGAGTATTATTTTAGTTAGGTAGTGTTAATATAAATAGTTCTGTAAAGGATAACGTTATATAATACATAGAAACAGTTGTACTGACGCCACTGCCTTTTTCTATCGTCACAGGAAACTATGTAGACCTCATCAAATATAATTGAAGCAAGTCCGTGCTATACTTTTCCAATATTGATCTGTCGTAAACTAACTTTTGCAAGAATGTTAAAAATATTAAATATTTATACATAAATTTGATGTTGGTCTGTATATATGTATGTATACTATGAAGTCAATAAACTCCGATACCGGTTGACCGATCGCCATGAAATTTGGCACATCGAAGTGTTTTTTTAATGGATAAGTTTTTTATGCTATCTATTTTTTGTGACTCGCCACTAGATGACGCTGCAGCGCATGAACTTCTAAACCGTTCAACCGATCGCCTAAGGTAAACAGAAATTCATAGGTCATAGAGATATACAAACAGTAATTCTCATTTTTCTATGTCCATCACGCTGTCATCATAGCGCTATCTATCATCCTTTGTTCAGCCCGGACAACGGCGTGTACTGCAGGTTTGATTAACATTTGTATCACATGCAACTAAACATCATTGGACGTCTTGTCTGTCAGTAAACATTACATTTTGGAAAGATCCACCAGAAATGCGCGGCAACTGCCCGCCATCAGAGCTGCTGAAACACTTGAAGCACGAGAGGCACGCCGGGAAACTAACCGGATCAGAGCCTCTACTTCAATTATTAATAAAGTGTATGTAATCTATAATTTTATATCAGTATAAATAATAGAATCTCATCAAAATTAGTATAATTTTATTTTTACATTTTTTTTCTAAAACGCTTTATAGATTCTAGATTACATACAAACCATCCATTTTAGAAATACAGAGGTAAGTAAATAAACACTGACAGGATAACGTCTGTCGGGTTCTGCTAGTAATGTCAAAGATTAAAAAAAAATACATTATTACGAACTCACGCTGGAATATCGAATAGTTCGCGTATTTGGGAACTGCGAGGAATTTGCTGTTTGCTGTAGGTATCCCCAATCAAGATTAAATTCTATTTAAAAAAAAAAAAAAAGGTAGAGGTTTAATGGTCTGGAGGCAATTTATTTTTGTTTCGCCTCCGCAAAAGAGGCTGTAGTGGTTCGATACCTCTAATGCATTGTTGACGCAACTCCCGGAGTAAAGTTAAAATTTATACCTTACTTGGGTTTGCGGACCCGGGGGGGGGGGGGGTTGAGCCAGCCCTTGGCTAGCTCTGGTCTCGCCGCAGCCTCGTTCATTCGGGCCGCCCTTGGCCCTTCCCTCTTTTACCTCTTCTCTTGCCCCCCCCCCCCCCCCAGCCCCTTACACTTACTTTTACTACCCACGGCGCCCTCTCGCGAAACTAATGAAGGCGGGCCGAGAGCGGGGGACCTTTCGTTCTCCGAAGGCGATAAGGAGGGGCGGTGCCCCAGGGTGGGGTTAATATCGTTAGCGAAGATTGGAGGAGTCCTAGCGCTCACTTTCCCCCCCCCCCCCCCCTCAACCCCTTCCCCACCTCTGGCACTCGCCCTGCATTAAGTAATTAATTTTTATTTATGTCTCCTCGGACCGGCGCTAACGAAGCTCCTGGGATCCCTGCCAGCGCGTCGTCAGCTGAAGACGGGGGGGGGGGGGGGGGGGGGCAGCCTTGGGCGACGGAATTTTCACGCCGCCATTCCTCTAGCCTCCTCCTTCTTCGCCTTTTTCCATCCCTCAACTCCCCCGGCCGAAAGGCAAAAAAATAAGGCTTCGCTTAAACTCGGGTCTCAAGCCGTGCGGTACGTGCCTGCATCGCCTCCGATGGTCCCAGAAGCAAGCAGTAATGGAACGTTTTCGGCGACTTCGAATATGTAGCGGCGAACGTGCATCCAACACAAACCAGTCTCCAGCCATCATGCACATTTTACCAGAGGCTAAAAATAACGAGTAGTTAATGTCACATTGCATAAATTATCATTAATAGGCTAAATGACGGAAACCGTTTATTTTCCAATGTATTATCATCCTGATAAACTTAATAATTTAGCACAAATCGTTTTTATTTTGAACTTCCCAAAGTTATGTGGGATGGGTTACATGTCGGCGATTGAAGACATAAGTTTATACTCGCACGCATTTGCACAATGGTGCGAAAAACGTCTGTCATAATAGTGAAGGAACATTAGTTTGGTAACCAAGCGCTCCTTGAAAATTATACGTGCTTGCGGTACGGTTCGACCATCATAGGCTTTAAATTTTGCACTACGTAACGTAACGTGCGATCCTTGGACATTTACATGGCAAGTGAACATTGTAACAATACCGAAGTGAATACGGTGGTAATAAACATTCAAATATATGTTTACTTTATTTTCTATAATAGAATGCAAAGCCATAAAAAAATTATTCGTTTCAAGACTGTTTTTTCTATATATAATTTTTTAATTATAAATTAATTTGTTTTATATTTAAAAAAAATTTCCCTTGTCCGGATATGTGAAATACTTTTAAAATAAAACCAAAACTATAAAATATGTTTTGCGATGTATTCAAATGTGTCATAGCAATAAACAATATTCTTTATTTTTGAAGATACGTTACGTACGCTCTGTCTGTATGGATATGCTTTTTTATAACTTTTATTTTTCGTTGTGACAAAAAAAAACTCCTAGTGAAAATCTACGTGCACATCCCTCACCCCTTCCCCTTCCCCACACTTACAATCTATTTATCTTGTGTGCGGGGAAAGCCGTGTGCAACTTAATTGATTTGTAGGATTTAATACTCGCTAGTTATATTTACGACAACTCTAGATGGGCAAGAAATAATTTGTTAGTGAAGTTTAAAATACACTAATGATTATTTACACAGTTAACATTAAATGGAAGAAAAATTGATTAGATATTTTTATTTTTCTATTTGACTCACGACTGAGGTCTTAATTCACATTAAACATATTTTATTTGCAGATGAGTAAAAATTTATTTTGATTGTAAATACGTCGTTATGCATGGCGGGCAAGCGGAATTGAGAGAAAGAAATATAGAAAGAGAGAGGAAAATATAAGAGGGGAAGAAATGTACATATAAGAGGGGAAGAAATGTACATATAGGAGGGGAAGAAATGTACATATGTAAGAGAGGGGAAGAAATATACATATGTAAGAGAGGGGAAGAAATATACATATGTAAGAGAGGGGGAGAAATATACATATGTAAGAGAGGGGAAGAAATATACATATGTAAGAGAGGGGGAGAAATATACATATGTAAGAGAGGGGAAGAAATATACATATGTAAGAGAGGGGAAGAAATATACATATGTAAGAGAGGGGAAGAAATATACATATGTAAGAGAGGGGGAGAAATATACATATGTAAGAGAGGGGAAGAAATATACATATGTAAGAGAGGGGAAGAAATATACATATGTAAGAGAGGGGGAGAAATATACATATGTAAGAGAGGGGGAGAAATATACATATGTAAGAGAGGGGAAGAAATATACATATGTAAGAGAGGGGAAGAAATATACATATGTAAGAGAGGGGAAGAAATATACATATGTAAGAGAGGGGGAGAAATATACATATGTAAGAGAGGGGAAGAAATATACATATGTAAGAGAGGGGAAGAAATATACATATGTAAGAGAGGGGAAGAAATATACATATGTAAGAGAGGGGAAGAAATATACATATGTAAGAGAGGGGAAGAAATATACATATGTAAGAGAGGGGAAGAAATATACATATGTAAGAGAGGGGAAGAAATATACATATGTAAGAGAGGGGAAGAAATATACATATGTAAGAGAGGGGAAGAAATATACATATGTAAGAGAGGGGAAGAAATATACATATGTAAGAGAGGGGAAGAAATATACATATGTAAGAGAGGGGAAGAAATATACATATGTAAGAGAGGGGAAGAAATATACTAATGTAAGAGAGGGGGAGAAATATACATATGTAAGAGAGGGGGAGAAATTATTTTTATATTTATAATATGAGTTTTATTTTTAGTTATAGTATTTTTAAATTAATTTTTGTATAGTTTATTTGTACTTTCTATAATTCAGGTGACCTATTGTATTATGTTATTTAGAATTACATTTTTATATGCTTAAAATATATGAAAGGGGAGAAAAATATATGAGGGGGGAGAAAATATGTGTGAGAGAATGAGGAAAAGAGAAATCTGTGAGAGAGAGGGAAAGAGAAATATCTGTGTGAGAGAGAGGTAGGGAGGAATGTAAAGAGAGAAAGTTAGTCGACCACGGAGACGCAAGGCGCTGAAGTCGGCCGGCGCGACTCCCGGAAGGTCACGACCGCCACGTGACAACTCGGACTCCCCCTCCCCCCCACAGGAAGAGGCGGCGTGTTGCGGGTTAGCAGGGTCTCCGGACGCCGGGCTACAGCCGGGGGATAAGCCCTGCGGGGAGGGCAGGCAGGAAATTGCGTGTCGCGCAGGGATGGAACCCGCCACTGAGTTCTCGAGGTCCTCGGCGGTCACACGTCTGTGAGGGGGGGATCCTACAGCCTTCGTGGAAGTTTGGTAGCAGTGTACTCGTCAGAGCGTAACTAAAACTGCAACTGTCAGGAATTGATCTTTCGATGAGGAAAGGGGGAATAGTGAATAAAGTAGTAGAACAACTCTTCTCACACTACGTGATTGTTGTTATTATCATCATATTATTGGTTGTATTTCGCACTAGTAAAAACTAGCATGCCATGAACCAGGAACGCCGGTATGTAGTACCTATTCGCAAGGATGTCCGCACGGCCCCTGAGGTCTTGGGCGTGGGTTTCAACCAACACAAGTCATCGCTAGGCATGGTGATTTAATGTTGCATTTAGCCCATGTGTTGGCTTTTATGCATGCAGTAAGCAGAAAACTTTATAATATACAGAAAGTTTTGCATTAAACTTAGTTTTTACGTTTACCAATCCTGTTTCACAGTAACGATTTTGCAAGCGCAAACGGGTCCCTCGGTGAGGGGATTCTTAATTCCGTTTTTTTTTGTGTTGGGGGGGGGGGGGGGGGGTTGTCTCTTATTTACCCCTCTACCCGGAATCTACGTAAACGCGGTGCTGCCACAGAATTTATACACACACACACACACACCCGTTCAATGTAATCGTTAAGAGACCGCCCAGCCGAAACAATATTTTGAACATTTCGCGCTCCAAACCAAATTGAACTTGAACCCTATGAGCCTTGCAGTGGCTGGCTGCCTTCGCCCGAGCCCCACGTCTCTGGTAGGAGTTACGGCCAGTTGCGCCATTCTGCTCTTCGAGCCGCGAGCCAACGATCCTTCGCCCAAGAATGACGTAAAGATCATTCCTCTGAACGTTGCGCCAATGCGTTCTGGGGCGTTATGGGACTTCACTCGCGAGGAACGAAGTTCATACGTTTTCAATCTGTAGCAACAGGTGGAGAAATGTTGGGTACATTTCTGTTGAGCTAAAACGATGTGGTTGCTACAATCGATTGTGCCATGGCAGGAAAATGGTTGAAGTTGTCGCCACAATGTATCAGCTCACGGAGTCACTGTCTCGTCTTTTTTGATTGTTTGGTTATTACTGAAAAATGCATTAATTGTGTTTAACAGCTTTTACAAAACAACACAGTATGGATTATTAATAGGTTTGGCAAAGAGAGCCTGTGATTAATATTTAAAAAAAAATGTACCGAAATATAAAGTCTTATTTAGGAATTTAATCTAAAATAACGAATATTAAAAACACCAAAAATATGAGTATGACATGAGGGATGTGTTTTTAACGCTTGCACTGAAATTTAGTGATAATTTTCTAATTTTTACGCTTAATTGCAATGATATCCTCCAATTCCGCACCGCGTATAGACATGGCTACTCGCGCAGAGTTGATCCGAGATAATCATAACGTACCGTTACGACTGTCGGTTCAACTAGTGATCTCCGCTCAGTGCTCAAGCTACAATGGTGCGACAGACGATGTGGTCGAGCCGTGATAAAACCAGTTACTGATACGCGATCACGCCTATCTCTCATTGGCGCGACATGCCGTTACTGATCTCGGATTTGCCACGCAGGGCGTCTGGCCGACATACGTGTACGGCGCGGCCATTTTGTTTTGTTACTTTCCAGAGGATCCGAGGTGCTGGGGTTTCCTTTCACGTGCCTTCTTCATGTGTAGTCTCGGGAAGCCTTCTTTTCACCGACGAGAGAGCTAAACTTCCGATCGTGCATCTTCGGTTTTTATTTTTATTTTGGACAACTCATGATAACTAATGGTCAATTAGGTTAGGTTAGCTACATTATAAATACTTTAAAACATTGTGTACGGTTGATTTGGTTAGGATAGCTACGTTGAAGATACTGTGAAATCATGTAAACGGTTTCCTAGCCCTGGATAGCTACATATTAAAAAGTTATTTGCTAAGCAACCTTCGAGGAACTTCGGGTGTGGCTCTCTCGTCTGTGAAAAGAAGGCTTCCCGTGTAGTCTCTTAGCTCTCGGAATACGGAGTTTGGTGGGAGTCATTTCGTGGGTGGAACGGAAATGTGCAATTACGGTGCTGCTATCTGTGGCACGGGGTGCGAACCTAAGTTCGCAAAGACAGGGAAACGTCATATTATTTACTGTTTAGTGAATTCTAACAAGATGGTCAGTATTACAAAAAAATCCTTGTCGAAATCCAGGTCCAAAGCCAGGGGTTTAGTATTTTTTTCTTCTTTTTTTTTTAGTCTCTTTAGCTTCTATCGGAGCCGTTTGATGATAGTTTGAAATTTTTCTGCTAATCTAATGATTTGATAGTCGACGTAGCGAACGTGCGGCTCTGGTAACGAATTCTAGCGGCGGGTGCGGAAAGTACGTGTGATTCGCGTCCAGAAATATTGTTGAATACACATTTTGCGTAAATTTATCACGCTCGGCATTATTCAAAATAATTCTACGTTAAATTATGTGTCCGAAGCCCGAGTTTCATATTATAGGTAAGTTTATTTGCAACACAAGAACACAAAATTTTGATCGTTACCGAGGTTAGGTGTTACACATCAATGGCATGTACTGAAATACTAATCCTCCTATCCCCCCCCCCCCCCCCTTCTCAACCCTTTTGGAGATTCTCGGTTTAAAAAAATTCCTGCACCTTCACATACTGCTCACCTATGATGAGAGACCGGTTCAGAGATACCTATCTCTGCGCTACCTCTTCCCCGCTCTCAAATACGCTCGTGTTATATGTTCTCTCTCCCTCTCTCTGCATGTTCGCGTTCTGTTTTTATTCCCATATCAGGCCGTTATTTATGGGCGGCCCAGCAGCAACAAGGCAGTTAAACAAGAGGTCGATATCTCCCCCCATCCTTTTCCCGGTTCAGCGGAATGCGCCTTAGCTAATGTGTTTTCCATACGTCCGTGCATTCTGTCTTCCGTTTTCCCTTCCCCCCTCCTGCTCATCATGAGTGCGTGCGTTTCCTCTAAATTTGGTCCTTAGCGAAAAATCTGAAGACGAAAACACTGGGCGTCTGGATAAAGTTGAACATATTCCTACAACCATCGCAAAACTTGCAGCAAAAATAACATTAATATTTGGGAATACAGTTAGAAAAACGCATGAAAAATGTGGATGTTACAAACAATTATTTAAAACAATTTTACAACCACGATAAGTTTTGCTGTGGCAGTAGTATTTGTTTTATTAAACATTATCTAGACCCTATAGTGATCAAACTTCAAATGCGTATACCAGCTTTTGGAATAACTAGACCATTAATCGTAAATATGTTAACTTTTTGTTTTGTTTTGAACCTGCATCGGAAGTTTGTTCGAGTTATGACTCATTCCTTGTATCCCTCAAACTAAACGAATTCCTATTTCTTGTGGTTGCACTGTATGCATAAGTTAAATGCTGGGCATTCCGTGAAAGGAATTGGAAAATAAAAATATTACAGAACAGACAAACACAGTAGGCTGATAAGACAGTTGCAACAAGAACAGTAAGTAAAGGCAATAAACAGACGAACCCAACGATGATACTAAACAGATAATCTGGAAACCACGACGACGACCACCATGGCAGCCGTACACTGTTTCCTCTCATCAGACACCCGACTAGCTGTTTGACTTGATTTTAGCTTGGTTTCTGTTTGTTTTGCGTATTCACCTTTTTTAAAAGCCACTATTAAGATATTTTTTTATGATATGCAGTGCAACCAGCAATGGCGTGCGTAAAAAAAATAGTAATTTTCGCTATTGGAAGAATAATTAAAAGAACACTTGTTACGTTATCTTTCATCCGGGCGCTCTTGTCGGCTTGCCGAAGAGAGGAGGTACTCTAAGCCACAGCGCAGTGGCGCGAGCAGTATCGGCTCTGAGCTGTTTACTTCAATGGAGGCCCTTCCCTGGAAACCTTTTTAACCCAAACTGGATCTCAAAATTCGACGATGGTTTTGCTAATTTATCTCAGCATATCTTGATACTATTTCCTTGTAAATAACCGTCGGTCCAGTTTTATAAATGCACAAGATCAAATTTCGTGTTCAGTTTTAAAGGTTTTTTTTTTCTAATGCGTTATGTTTAAGTTACAAGATGATACAAATTTAAAATCCGTTTCCAATTAAATGTCCATTTTTAAAACGGAACCCAAGACAAGAAAGATAAAAGTAAATACAAGTGTAAAGCACTGTTGCTGGACCACGACGGGCGCGAGGTAGTCTGTGGCGTCGGGACGCCCCTTGCGAGGTTCGCACCCGGGGCCGCCGCCGTCGTGACGTCGGGCGAGGCGACGCCGTGACGCCGTCAATATTTGGTTTCGCCGGCGCCGCGCATCTAAATGACGATCTCTCTCCGGCAGGCAGAGGCGTCGGCAGGGCGCAATTACATTTTCATCCTCTTCCCCCCTCCCTGCTCCTCCTTTTCTCCACGCTTCTCCTCTTCCCCCTCTCCCCCTCTCCCCCTCTCCCCCTCTCCCCCTCTCCCCCTCTCCCCCTCTCCCTCTTTTCGTCGCGACTTCCTCGTAGTCTCGGGCTGCAAGTTCGCGCGACGCTGGATCCGCGATAGAGCTCGGTCCGCCATTCCATTACTCCCGTCGTTCCCCCTCCATTCCACTCTTCCGGGTTTGGGAATTGTATTTGTGGAGGGGAGGGGGGTGTTAGTTTGATGCTCCCAACACGAGCAGCGACACGAACTCGCCTCGCGTGGTTATGCAAATTATCTCGCGTTATCCCCCCCCTTTCCCCCCTCTCCTTACCTCCGCGTGCCCGATACTCTTATTTTAATCATCCCGGCCCTAAGCGGTGCAAACAAGGCGATTATACAGCGTGTCCCACCCCCCACCCCCCACCCCATCATGCCCCCACTACTAGGCTTTTCCTTCGCAGTTTCGCCCATCTCATTATACGGGGAGAGGGGGAAGCAGTCGAAATGCTTACGAGCCACGGCCGCATACAAATTGATAAATTACGTACAATTTCTCTTCCCCTCCCTTCCACCCTCCGCTCTCTTCTTCAGCTCTCGAAACATCAACGAAAACTGTCCTGAATGATTTCGAGAAGGTAAATACTGCGAGCGCTCCCCGTGTAATGGCCGGGACTGCTCGTCGGGATGCGCGCAGTAAAATTTGAAGCTTCCGGGCGATGGGGCAACCGTTTCCGGGAAATTGCTAACTTGAACCTTCATCCGCCACTAGACGCGGTGCTTTTGTCGTTAAAACAGTTCGATATGAGTTTCTTCGCAAGGATTTGTGATGCACTGAACTCCGTATAAAACTCCCAGTATCACCAAATAGTAGTATGAAAATAGTTTATTGTAAAATCCAAACAAAATAATAATGAACACTAAATGTTTATGGAAACTTCAAAATGGGCAAAGACATCCCTATTGCTATCTCTTTTGCAGCGTGTATCTTGGTAAATGAATTTTAATGTCCAACTAACTTTTAAACTCTTTATTATTTAACACAATTTATCCTTAAGGGTGGAATTTCGTAATAACTATAACACATGTGTAAATACAGTTTACGCCCAACCTCTGTTTAAGGAATTTTTCTCGTAATCGGCTCGGCAGTAAGATTATTTATCACCCAAATAGACAGGCTTACAAACCTTTACATTAAAATATTGTTACTAGTAGGGAAAACAGGCCCGGAAAGGATAGCCCAATGAATTACATTAAGTTATACTTATTAGCTATTATTTATACTATTAATTAAATTATAATATAAATGTCCGTCCACAAATTGATAACTATTTCATTACGTTCCACAATATACTCTACCCTCTGGAGCATGTACCTCTCAGACCAACTCTGGAAAGGTCTCGTAGCCCTTCGATGTGTCGCGTCATCAGAATCTCCGACCTGATGCTCGAAGCTGCGAGAACAATGGCGTCCTAGTCGCGACACTTGACGCAGACGGAGCCGTGGGAGTGTGCCGAGCCCTCGGCGGAGGTTGAGGCTCGCCGCGCTAGACGGACTACTGGCGCCAGTAGGAGACCTGGCGGGCGCCACCTGCACTGCGCCCACTGGCTGACCGGCCGGCCTCGTCGCTAGCCGCGGCGTAACAATGTTAAGATATGTGTGGTTTTGCGTAGTTTTTCACTGCTTCATACACTGCCATCGACAAATACTGAATAAGATTCTCGGGTTTTTGTGCCCCGTGTGTTAAATTTGTAAACAGTTAAGCTTTTGAAAGCTTTCAACATCAAGAACAGCGACGTTCTTTGTATAGAGGGACGGTATTGCTTATTTTCGAACATGAAAATAAAATGCAAACATTTTTTTCCCCTGATAGTTTAATGTGAACTTATTTTTCCAAAATTATAACTGTAGAGTTAAAATGAGTCAAATCTAGCTAATAAATTGTCTTAAACGAAAGTATTTGCTAAGTTTGTAATTAATAAACTTGTGTTTTGGTATATGCTAGTAAATGCGCGTGAGCATTATTTTTTGCAATTTATTTAGATATCGTAATAAGAGCAGGTTGGGAACCCATAGTATTAATGCAAGCACCTAGCGCCAGTCTTCAAAAACTATCCACTTTTTATGGAAACGATTGGAATTCTAAATTCACGTTTCCTTAAAAACTTACAATTTTATTTATGTATATTAAAACCCTAGTGGTATTAGTTTTTATTGTCTAATACTGCTAATTTATCTTAATCCCAATTCAGGAAATAAATATGGGCTGCTGATTGTTAAATAATTCCTGAATAAACTCGTGAATGTTGTGTAACCTTTGTTTTTTTTTATTGAAGGCAGATTTCAACTTAGAAAATATGCTAATTATTTTTTAGCAAAAAAATAGGTTAAATACCTTTTTCAAGTATTAAATCTTTATATATATATTTCTTGTGTGCGTGTGTATGTCACTGAACTCCTCCTAGACGGCTGGACCGATTTTGATGAAATTTTTTGTGTGAGTTCACGGGGATTCGAGGATGGTTTAGATTCACAATTGGATATTTTATCTCGATTCTGAGTTAAGAAAAACTAAAAATACACGCTTTAAAAGCAAAAAAACTAAGCATTGTTGATAATTAGCCTCCATGGCAACGGGCTTTTGCATTGTTGTTGCCTTCTGCGTAACCATGGGAAATGTTTTTGGTAACGGCAGTGGCGTGCCCAAGAGGAGGGGTATGTATAATGAGAAGATACAAAATGTCCAGCGTAGAAATACTTACCGCCATATCCATATCTCACAAAAAGTACATTTGGGCAGGACAATGTCTGTCGGGTCCGCTAGAAAGATATATAGAGAGATAGAGATATAAATAGAAAGATAGAGAGAGTTATAGAGATATACATAGAGAGATAGAGAATTAGAGAGATAAAGAGAGATGCTTAGTATACGTTTAAAAAATTACAAAAAAAAAATTGATTGAGGCATTGCAACGCATGCCGGGCATTATCTAGTGTAAATATATTAATAAAGGTAGATTGACTACACATTTTTGATTAAAATATAATGCTGTAAAAATCTACACGATATTAAGCACATGCATTTGTTACTTAAAAAAAAAAAAAAAGGTTAGAAAAAGCTTTTCGAAGATTTTTTTTTTTAATGTGTGGCCAGGCGTTTGGCAATTATGTTTTTGCAATATATTTTTTTTTTGAAAACCAGACGGGTGTTGATTTTGTGCTATCTACCTAGTGCAGAGAGTAGATACCACAAAAGCTATCTACTAGATGTTTTCATGTCGAATGGAAATAATTGAACTTAGAATATAGATCTAAATAACTTCGGGGTGTCTTTTAGAGGTTAATTTGCCATTTTGAGTTAAACTATATATATATAAACTTATTTGACAAAATTCAAAACGTATATGAGAGATCTTTTTCAGGCGTCAGACTCCAGTGCAAGTGTGTGCTCAGTAACGCAATTTCGCCGTTTATCTCGCTACAGTACAGTTTATCTCGGCTGTTGTGGTTTGTTCAGCGCGAGTTGTGGAAACACTGAGTGGCGGGGCGGGCAAGCGCGGTTCCAAAACTGTAGTGCTTGGCACTGCACACAGCCGAGCTTCGTTGCGAAGAGGGGTTCCTATTGTTTTTTTTGTTCGTAGCGAGGCGCCTGGTGTTCCCGCAACCCGCGGCTCGCCCCTGCTGTGCGGTGTAGTATATCATGCAGGCTGACACTGGAGGGAACGCAGGCGTAGACTAGACTACGCTATTCCTCTCGCCGTAACTGCTTGTTTATACCACCACCGCTTCACTACTGGCCTTTGCCGTATTATTATTTTTTTTCTCGCAATTGCTTGGCTACATTTCATCTGCAATAAGGGAGGAGTGGAAGCATAATGCAGGAACAAAGGGTGGTGTAAAATTACGGCTTCATATGTAACCCATTCAAGACTGTTTTGGCGAGGGTAGAGAAGAAATGTGTCTCTAAGTTGTCAGAACAGAAAGTTCTAGCGGTTGTAGCAAGAACACAATAGAGTTATCCCAGCTGCCGAGTAATTAAGGTTTTATGTACGTTCGTGATGCCATTTGTTCGGAGTTTGCATTGGGTTCATATAGTTAGTAAGCCAGGAATAGTCGAATATTAAAATTTTTAAAAATAATACGAGTAGAAATTTGACTAATTAGAAAAGGAATTTGCTTGATATTGGTTAGGTTGTGGAAAAAAACAGTTAACGATTTTGTGTAACATAATTATTGCAAGAAATGACACGTTATAACCTAAATCACCTATCGCCTATATTTGTTTCGCAATTCTTTTTGAAGTAATTATTGAAATAATTGGATAACCGTTCCAATTACCTTTTCTTTGAAATCTAGGATTCGAACATGCCTGACGAGTCTATTCGAACGTATTGTGCTTCCCTGATGCAATTAAATTTAGGCAGAAATGTTTTTATTTTGTCAGTGATAGTGAAGAATTGTGGACATTTTTCGTTATCATTCACCTTGTTTTATAGTTAAATTTTGTATTAGATGGTATGTAATGTTATGCATCGAAAGTTTAGCAACAATTGTATTTATAATTTTTGATTATCAATTATCATTGCATCAGCAATGTAAACATTCTCCAAATAAAAAAAAAAAACAAAGGACATGCCCCACCCAGTTGTCATTAGTTACCCAGCTAGGCTACTTAAAGAATTTGTTAAATGGGAACGTTTATGCATGTCCTTTTGACTTTTAGTTGGATACTAGATTAATTTATGGGGGAACGTTTGTTTCAAAATCTGTGTATATACCAGCAGCCATAAAAATCGTACCGAATTTATTATTGCATACATTGGTGTTTAAATTTAAATTAATTCCACGCTGTCGAAGTTAGTAGACACTTTATAAATTAAAAAAGAATTCAAGTGTTTTATATTATTCTAAATCATTAAAATATAGCTAAAATTTGTTGCGTAACTTTTTTTTCATATATAGGGATAAAAAAATTATCTACATCACGTGTATAAATTACCAACAGTTTGGCAACAACGCTTTTTGGAACGACAAAAAAAAATATATATTCATTTGCATGTAGGGAAAGACCCGGGCTGTGTTGGAGCTGCTGCAGGACAAACGAACAAAAGGCGTCCATATTCGCGCGAAAGAAGGCTTTAATTAAATAAAAACACGGCGCCCATATTTCCGAGACCGATTGTGCTCTGCGCCCCTCCCCTCAGCCGGGTATTAACTGTTTTGTATTGGTCGCACCGTCCGCTTTTAAAAAAAAATGCGTCGCGTTTATTTTTTTATTTATTCAACGCGTCTTGCATACCGTAATGAATCGTGTGGTGGGGTGGGTTGGGGGATCAGGTTGTGTGTGTAACGCACTACGGACCCCAACTCCAGCCCCTGTTAGTGTTAATTTTTTTTTTTTTTTACGGAAGTTGCGGGCCATTACTCCCCCATGTGGATACAAAACGTTGAGCTCACAAACCCCTGCCTGGACGGTATTGGATGCGGGGAAGCTGTGTGCAGCTTGTCACGTGACGCCGCCGCCCTTTTCGCCGGCCGAACACGGATCCCGACACCTCATTTAAACGGGGTTCGTGTGTGTGTGTGCGTGCGCGTGTGAGGGAGGGGATATGGCGTGGCCCTCGCCTACACTGTGTGTGGTATCTCCCCCCTCCCCCCCCTCTTTTGAACACTCTCCAGTCCCGTGGCGTAGTGCTGCTTTGTGCCCGGTTGCCCGGCGCCGGCATGTTGGGTTCACGGAGGGGAGGAGGGTCGCGCGCAGAAATGATTTCATAAATGAGAGAACTATCCTAAATAAATACAACATACAACGTAAAAAAAATATTGTATATTTACAAGGATATAGTCCTTGTAAGCTCTGTTGCCAACGACGTCATTTTGTACACTGCAAAGCAGAGCTTTGTAAAATTAAAAAAAAAAAGTTTTGCATGTGATGTAGTTGGTAACTTGAATTTACCTGGAAACAAGTTCAACAAATTTTTACAGCGTGTAAATTTAGTTTGGAGCGTTCGTATTTAACGGCGCTACCCATTGTTTTATAGTTAAAGCTCAGCTTTACTAGAAATGTTGGATTTTTGCACGTTATATATATATATATATATATATATATATATATCTATACACACACGGAATATAATTTTCTTTTTGTTTAAAGTTTATGGTCTTGTGTACGCTAGACGCCTTTTACGATATTTGTAAACTATCATGCAAATATTGATTGCATTATTTGCAAGTATCTATATATTTTTCTCGCAAGTACTCATTACGTACACCCACTTTTTGGCTAGGATCAATAGCTTTATTCGGGTATCATCAGTCTCCTAAACGTTTAACATCCCATTCGGACGCAAAGAGAGCATGTTCTTATATCCATACATGTTGTGATAAATCGTGAAAAATTCACAGGCAGTGGTTTACAGAATTCTTAATGTCCGTAATTTCTTGCAGAAACATAATTACTATAAAAATAAATATAGTTTAAAAAACTAAAGAAACATGCTTTTAAAGATTATCAAACTAAAAAGTAAAAAATAATTTTAAAATTTAATTTATGACAATAGTATATAAGCAATACTAGTATAAATGAGAAAAAAGCATGGGGCGCTTAATATACAAAAAATATGGCACAAAGCGCTTTGTGCCATATTTTTTGTATATTAAGCGCCCCATGCTTTTTTCTCATTTATACTAGTATTGCTTATATACTATTGTCATAAATTAAATTTTAAAATTATTTTTTACTTTTTAGTTTGATAATCTTTAAAAGCATGTTTCTTTAGTTTTTTAAACTATATTTATTTTTAACTTTTTAGTTTGATATTCTTTAAAAGCATGTTTTTTAGTTTTTAAAACTATATTTATTTTTAACTTTTTAGTTTGATATTCTTTAAAAGCATTTTTTTTTAGTTTTTTAAACTATATTTATGTATAATTATCATAAGGAAATGAGTTACCGACACTACCTACTATCATCTGAGATTACTATTTGGAGTTGCAACGTCACAAAGAAATGGTAAAGTCTCTCCGAATCATTTACAGTTAGATGTATGGATATAATCTTAGAATTTACCGAAAAAAAATTTTTCTCGGCGTGGCTGGGAGTAGAACCCACGATCGTTGAATCCGACAGCTGTCGTCCCAGAAGTCGCGCGCCTTAGACCGCTCGGCTAACGAACGTAATGAAATGGGTGGGACATTTTACAGTGATGAGTCACTCACTCTTAGTCGAAAGAGTTACAGACGGACAGACAGAGTTACAGACGGACAGACAAACATACAGGTGAAGCTAATATAAAGCATGTAACAAGTGCGAAAACCACTTCTAATGCAGTGTGGCACTCGCCGGAAAAACACGTTAGGCTGCCCTAAATGTGACTCTTGGTGCATAGGCGTTACAGCCATCGTACTTTACAGTCTTAGGGCATAAGGCCCATTTTGATCAGTCATCGCTGTGAAGCGTGTGTGTTGAATCAAGCCCGCGGCTTCCCGAAATCTTTCCATAAAAACGACTTGCTGAACACCATGATTTATTCCTTTTAGTTCCCTTAAATAAAGTAATTTATATAAAGCTATCGTGCAAGTCGCACCTAACGGCACACGAATATCTTCACCATAATTTTAGGCAATATAGGCCTGTTGGTCACAAATTATCCAGGGATCTCGTTTATTGAGTACCGTCATATTTTTACTTTCAAGTGTCTATTTAAGGGGCCAGCTTAGTCAGGGGTGTATCTGTTGTACTGAAACACTAATACAGAGTACTGTCAACAGTATTTGATTATGCTTATTTACCGTCGCGTCGCCTAGCTACCAGTAGTGGAACTATAATCGTATTTTTTCATGTTTGTGAACGTTTATTTTGACCATTATTTTTTTGACCATATTTTATGTTTTTTCTGACGTCAGTGAGACCAAATCCTATGATTAGATAACTTATGTTCAAGTAATTATAAACCTCTTGTTTCTCTGACGGCGATTCTTAATGGCAACATGTGATTGGCCGCCGGCTTCGGCGGCGCAGCTCTTCAAAATTTCAAAAAAATGTAATTGTTATAAATCCAGAGAGTTCTTTGGTCCAGTGATGTGTGGGAAGCTGCCTCGCACGATAGCGAGACATCCCTGAACTAAATTTACCGCTAAACAGTTGCGCAACAGCACAAAATAGGTGATTATAATTATTGCGGTAACCACCGAGTGCTACCTGGAAGTCATTTAAATGCGTCAAAACTTACGTGCGGAACTATTTTGTGTTTAATGGTGTACTATGTTCCAGCGGCTGTCAAGATAGGCCTTGTTGGAATGACCGTTACTACACAAACTAATGACGCCACCACGTTTATAAGACAATTGTCACATCCCGAGATGAGAGTGTTTTTGGTCTTTAAAAGCTACTACAAATACCAGTGAACATTTTGATATTCAGTTTGGATGGATATTTGAATTCTTTTGTTATTAAATGCACACTTAATAATTTCACGCACGGGACTCCTAAAGGCCAGAGGTCCGAGTCAGCCTCGCGTGCGAACACCGCTCTGAACTAGTCTGGAACTAATTAATTTTTTTAACAAACATTGTTTTAATAAAATCAAAGATGTCTTCTTATAAATCCTGAGTTTAGCCAGTGAAGATAATAAACTGTTGTGTTAGTGTAGTCCGCGTATTGGCTACGCTAGGTTCGCACACTTTTGGTATTTGTTTACTGAAATCTAGCTGGAGCGACCTTTGTCAGTGTTTTATTTATGTCACAATGTAATAAAATCAGTGTTTTAACTGTGTTGCACTACACTGTGTTAGTGAAGCGTGGTGATTAGTGTAATGCTCGCTGGTGCTCCCAGCGCTGTGTCGCCGCCTCTGAACTGGCGCGCAGTCTTCTCGTGGTGCATAGAGGCAACTAAAATATTTTAACTGTGACCGCGGAGAAATGAAGATAAATATGCCATGCAAGGCCCTTGGTTGCTTTCAAGAATCCGTACCAGGTGTTTCATGTCTAAAAATTACCATGAAAACACGCGTTTTAGCCATTTTCAACCCTCCCTTAAATACAGTTCAAAAACTAAATACGGAAACAGAACCACCCACCCGCCCTTAGAGCATTCTTAAATACTTTCCGTAAACATACACCACTACGGTAGTGGGAGCAGTTTTCTAATCACGTGGTTTCTTCTGAAGCTCAGCGCATTGTTGTGTGCCCAGATAGGTGGGCCCTACCTACACTGGCACATAACGGTGTGTAGAGCTTCAGGAAAAACAACGCGATTTCAAAACTACTCAAGATACCCGAGTGAGGTCTGCTTACGAAAAGCATTTGATAGTTCGCTGAGGGCCGAAAAGTACTCTTGATATCGGATTAAGTTTTTTGTGTTTTTAGAAGAGTTAAAATGGCTAAAACGCATGTTTTCAGAGTAATTTTTAGGCTTAAAACAACCAGTACACATTCTTTAAAGCACTTGAGGGACTTGCATTACCCCTTTATCTTCTTTTCTCGGCCATATAGTGTTAAATTTCACAGTTATCCTGTGACGACGATAAGACTGCGGGCCAGTTGAGAGCCTTGCGCTTAGAGGCGATACCAGCGAGCGTCACGCTATCATCCCGCCTCACTAACACACATGCACTCGTGACGAGGCGGGCCCCTTAAAACGATCACAAATATGATATCCAGTCTTAGCTTGTTTTATATTCGAAGATCCAGTTATCTAGAACTACGAAGGAAGTTAATGAACGCTTAGTTTATTTGGTGTGCTTTCATCGTTAAAAAAAATATCTGTAATAATAAAATTGCTTCAGTTTGTAACTGTGCGCGTGCAATCTCGTACCTTTCGTTCGTGCAAGCTGTGTCTTTGGGAATCCGCCTGCGAGACTTCGTTCGGCGACCACAGCGCCGACACGTGGCAGTCTGCCGCGGCAGGGTTCGTCGGGACTTGGCGGGATTAAGAAGTTTCTACAGATCCCTCGCGCTCGTGCTAATATTTGCTCTGCAGACGAGAGGGTGCCTCGCGTTTTGCGCGGAGAGAGAGAGAGAGTGAGAATGGGGGGGGGGGGGGGGGGGGTTGCTCGCTGCCTTTTGACGAGCTGGCCTTTTTGGGGGTCTCTGTGAGAATTTCCAGCTCCTTGCGGTTCTGCCGTTCTGGATTTGTTTGACGGTCTATCGATTATCAGAAATTCCTTACCCCCTCCCTCCTACCCGAAATAAGCTATCGCGATTCCGCGAAGTGAAGTTATATTTCTGAATCCTTCGTGTCAAGTTTTTTTTTTTTTTTTTTGCCTGTTCGTAGTGATCCATCTTCGGAGGATTCGCAATAAAAATCTAAAGGAGCCATCTTCACCTCCGGTTTATTTCTACTCCTTCGCCAACGCTTTAACGAAAATCACGAGGAATATTCACCTAACCCAAGTGCATCCATGCAAACCTTTTGGCACGGCAGTAGAAAAGTATCGATTGTAAATGAAAGAGATATTTCAGCAGTCTAAAAAAAACTTGTTCTATAGAACTTTATTATGTTAAAGGTCTATTACACACAAGTTAAGAACCCTCCCACTAGCTTATTAAAGGGTTGCGCAAAGGGCTTTTATTAATCTTTTAATCCTTTTGTGTTTACTTTTGTTTGAATTTTATTATATTTGATTAAATTAACAAAGCACAGTTGTTTTTCAGGTAAGTCTCAATTGTTTTTTCCTTAAATGAAGCGACTTAATAAACATCCTACTGTTTTGCTTGCAGATTAACGAGGAAAGTAGTCTGCCTTACACTGAAATCGAGATAATTTGGTAGCTGCGGGAGATATCGCTGGGAAGTGGCCGTAAATAGTCCATTATTGAGTGGTCGATGTTTTCTAGCTGCTCGTCGGTGAATCCACTCGTTGCGAACGAACTCGCCCTGCGTAATGTCACTGACTCGTTAACTCGCCGCTCGCTTTGTACCAGCGAAATAAGTAGAAAATTTAGTAAGTTTGTATGCTCTTTTCGCTACTTGCTCGGCAATGTTGATTTTTTTCCCCTTAGAAGCGATATATATGTATATATATGTATATAGTTAAGTATTGAATTGTAAAATAAGAACGGGAAATTTTCATTTAATTTCTCATAAAAATTATAAACATAGCCGTGTGATTTCGAGAATAAAAATGTAACATCACTTCGAGCCTCTTTGTGGCGTGGTTTATCTCACCCCTGATTAAGCAACACATCAGACATTACGCCCACACGCACACGCATTTGTTTTGTCGACGAGTAGGTAGTCACTCGCCCAATTTAATCAACTGTTAACGTCCCATCCTCGTGCGCAATGTTGGTTTATTGAATCCTCAATGTCGCTGTTTTAGTTTTAGGGGCAGTTAGCTCGGATGTTTCAACAAGCACAGCACAGCATAGGTTTTGATGCAGAATTTCAAAAAAATAATTTTATTTTATTAATTTTAATGGTAACGTTTCACTGTCTTGTGTTATGACAGCTTACTAACGCGTGATACGTAACTAACTGTCCCATTTTATAAATATTTCATTTAAATCTGGAATAAGAAATTAGTAGTTTGTTGGGTGAGGCCTAGCTTTGACACGGATTCATACCTTATGTTAATTTATTTTTATGTATTCAGATAGTATGAATATTAGTACATGAGCACGTATTACCCGACTGTAAGATCACAATGGTATTAGTTCAGAAAAAAAATTATATTATGAAATTATATTAATTTTTGATTGGTCCGTTACAAACGACAGAAAACGTGAATGATGTCTGTCGCAAAAATTAACAAAAATGTTATGAATGACTTAGGTTTATAAGACAACATCTGGAGGGATTGCAGTGAAACAGAGATGGGGGCGGATGTTGGGCCTCCCCTCCAGTCGCGGCAAGTCGGCTGTCGACCTACCACACTCTCTGTGCCCCGCGGGTGTGTGTAGCCGATGCGGTTCAAGTGTTTCCGAATGACGCGTGTTTGCTTTCCTTGCCCTCTTCCCCGCGTCAAGTCGTAACCCCTGAGGGTGCTGCCTCGCGACGTGTGTACGCCCCGGGGCCCGGTGGGGCGCCTCTCCCCGCTGCCTCGCACACAAATATTTAAATATCCCCGGTCCCTTTATACACAACCTCTCATTGACGGCCAGTGCAACAGCGGCCTCTGTCCCCACGACTGCGCGGCCGGTTGGTAACTGTTGGTCAGTGTGTGCCGCTGCAAGACGTTTTGAATTCAACGTCCTGGGAAATGCATATGAACCTGGATGCGTGCGCGCGCGTGTGTGTGTGTGTGTGTGTGTGTGGAGCGGGGTGGGGGACGTTGTGTGGTTTCGGACCCAGCTTGAAATTTTGGTGGGGCGTTTTGCGCAGGAAGAAGAGAGGTGTGGAGCGAATTAAAGACATCCCAGTTAGATGGAGTGTGAGATATTTTAAAAATAGTCGTACATTTCAACGCATTTCTGACGTCTTTGAAAGATTATTATAATTCCCGTTGCTTTTAGCTATTAGGGTGTTTTTTTTTGGGGGGGGGGGGGTGGTTTGTAGATCGCTGCCATGGGACCGCCACTGGTGGAAATTAACAACAAATGTATCAGAATAAACTGTCCATAACTAATAATAATGAGCACAAAATGGATGCACCGATGCAGCATGTGAGACGGAGCTTTAAAACGAGATGAGAGTGTACCGCTTGGCTTGTTTTTACTCCCATGGTGCCCCGGTCGAGTGCCGCATGAGGCGTTTCACGGACCCGTCCTCCTGTCCCGCCTCGCCTTGTTTCCCCTCGTCCTGGCAGGTCTCACGGCGCCCTCTAGGACTGTTGGAGTGGGCCCGCCCGGTTATGTGCGCCTTCTTACACCCATGATACTGCGCTAAGTAAATATGTCGAAAGTATTTGTGACAACAAAATGCAAGGGAGGTATCGAATTAAATTTTTATAAATATCCTATAAATGTTATGTCGAGAAAAAAAAACATGGCGTTCTTTTCGTAACCAGAACACAATCGGATATGTTGAAAAGTTTTCAAATCGCGTAGTTTTTTTAAAGCTCTGCACACCTTACATGAATGAGACCGGTTAGGCGGGGTCCTTAAGCCATTCAAGTTGTTTTTGAATTGTTCTAAAGTTGGAACCCCGAACTCTACCCCACCTTAACTACTTAACTTCAACAAGCTCAAACGGTCATTTCAACTTCTTTGTCACTGCCGTAATTAGACCGTAACTTCTGCATCTTGCAGAGGTAGTGGGCGGCAGGCAACCTGCATCTTGCAGAAGTAGTGTGTTTAGAGTGCCCGACGCAGGTCCTTCAAGAATTATTTAAGAAATTTTATCAAAATGGAACACGTCAACATTTGATCGTTTTAAAAATCGCATAGTATAAACTGGCAATCATCCCGGCCTAACTACATAGTTTGACACCCAGGGTTGGCAGCAATGTATCAGAGATGCGTCTTTTAGGTTGGGTGTTTTCATAAAACCCATTTGAAAAGAAAAAAACAGTATATGACCCACTTGTTTTTTTCTTAATATTATATATTAATTTAAATATAAGAATTAAGTTTTACTCTATTTAAACTATACTTTTGTTATTTACAAATGCACACAGAAATACAAAAAAAAAGTTGAATTTTAGTTCATAATAGCAGACCCCTTAGAAAATTAATACATGTAATAGAACTAAAATACTTCGTTTGGAAAAGTAATAAGTTTTCAAATAGCTTAATATTAACAAGTTTGTTTTTAAACATCACTTGTAGAAAATCCACCAAAATACAGACTTTTGATGAAAATAGAACAAGCAATGGGGAAAAAAAAAACTTTTGTTTTATTTAAAAAAAAAAAAAGAAATCTACGTGGGTTGCGTTTTTGAATTGATTTTATTGTCGATTTGGATAACCCTGAAAAATTTGCAAAGCAACAAATGAGTAAAAGCTACATTTATCTTAAAGAAAAGGCCGGGTGTTTGTCATCCCTGGAGACGGACCTTACACACGGTTAAAGGATTCCCTGCTGGCGCAGTCCGGTGGCAGCGGTCTCGACCTCCCATCCCGCGACGTCCAGGCGCCATCAGGCGGCCGCATGCAGCATTCACGAGCTCTCGGGGAGGGGCCAGTTGCTCGCTCCTGATTGGACGGTCGGCGGCGGCGTGAATAATGCACTCGTCCACCCCGCTGGGCGGTGTGTTGCTCCGCTACATAACAACCTTTTACTACCCTATTTCACCTCGAACCTCTTCGTTTGTTTGAGTGAAGCTAAATGGCATCTCTCAGATAAAAGGTTCTCCACAATTTGAACTTTTTTTGTTGTGTATAGTCCCATCCCCCATTTTCATTTGTATGATTCAATACATTTTTTCAGGTTTATTTATACGGCCGTTTACGTTGTGTAATGTTCGTTATCGACGTCATGGGCGTGGATCCTGCGGGTAAGGAGGGAGGGGGACAGGGCCCTCTCACACTAGAATTAAAAACCACTACATTGTAAAGACAATCGTAACTGTGGAACGGAAATGATTAACGTACTAACGCTAAAACTATGTTTTAAGGAAAACTTTTTATTTACAGTTTTCTTCATATTTCATAGGCCTAGACCGCCCGCTAGTGTAAGTTACCCCCCCCCCCCCCCCAACCCACTTTCAAAACCTTCAGGCAGCATATATCCCCCACCCCATTCTTCACCCTATCCCGCCGCGTTATTGTAAATAATCTTGTAGATTAATTAATTCTAACCGAACATCCGTAATGAAACAAAGAAAAACTGTCCTAAACGATCTTTTTTTCCATAAGAGGCTAATTATATTTACAAATTTTTGGCATGGTATTACTTTTTCACTGGGCTATAGTTAAAACAATTCCCTCCGAGGCCACGTCATTGCAAAACGGGAAGGACTTTGTTTCGAATCAGGGTCCATCCACCACTCCATGGCTTCTCGAAATACTCCAGGCAAATATGTGCCTACTGGTATGATGCTTCGCAAACGCCCGTGGCTTTTATGTACCTAGAGGACAGATTATATGGTGAATAGATGCGAAACGAAAATAAGATTAAAATATATTCAATTTTACAACGAAATATTTAAATTTTTACAAGAATATTAGTCAGGATGTATAATTCATAAAAATCTGGGCTTGACTGACTGACAACGGATGAGAAGTAAATCATGCTTACCTACGTAGATTTCAAAACCATTTTATCTCAGCGGAAAATAGCATTTTAACTGAATAATATGTAGTTGTCGCGATGTTTGTGTAATAATATACACATCAGTTTTACTTGCTCATGTAAATTACAAGGTCGAGCTGCTGACTACGCGGGCCAGGTGCTACGTCATGTCGACTGTGTTTAGCGACTTTTGAAGTGTGCGCGGTGTTTCAAGCCGTGTTTGTGCAGCGTCGCGGGTGCGCGGTGTGTCGTCCGTCTTCATTAGCCGAGTGTCGTTGGCTGGTAGGCCAAGGGGAGGGGGGCTAACCTGTCCTCTCGAGAGGCGAGCATGATGGGTCGGGTCCTGTCGACCCATCTCTCACGTTGCGCGTACCCCCGCGTCCTGTACCGCAACCACTCGCTCTCTCTCTCTCTCTCTCTCTCTCTCTCTCTCGCCCCCCCCCCCCCCCTTTTCTGCCTTTCAGCGTCATGGAGTTGTCGGGGAATTTTTTTTTTAAATTCTGGCGGAATATTAAAGAAAAAATGATTTTATTTAAGGTAATTTAAAATTACGGATTATACTAAGATGAGGGGCTTTCGCTTATCCCGCGTAGTCAGAGGTGTTGCTATGTTCGCGAGACGGGGTGATAAGTGCGACGTTCGCTAGTGTTCGTAGAGCGGTATCGCCTCTGAGCGCAAGGCTGTTTAACTGGCACACAGTCTTCTCGTCTTGCATTAGGATCACTATGAGATTCAAGCGGTGACCATACATGACATATGGCGGAGGAAAATGAATATAAAGGTTTAATACAAGTTACTCGAATGATTTCAATAGTTGTTTTCATGCATAAAAGTTACTTATAAAACATTCGATTTTATGATTCTTTTTTTTACAGTATGCTCACCCGCCCTCTGCGTTTTCTTGAATGCTTTATGAAAACAGGCCCCACTCCGTCTTGAGCAGTTGTTAAATCGCGTGGTTTCTTCTGAAGTTGTACACACAGTATGTGTGTCGAGGTAGGCGGGGCCCTTAGCTGTGCTGTTCATATTGTATATGATTTGTTTTCATTTGTTCGGGTCTAGTGTTTTGGAGAAGAGTTCTCTCTGTATGTGCGTGTGCGCCAGCAATGCTGCGTTTTTGAGCTTAGGGATGCAGCCACTTGTCTGGTTAGCTGAGTGAGGCAGGGGGGTTGCGGTGTTGTCTATGCTGGGATGGGTAGCCTCAGCCCCTGGACATAGCTGGACCTCTAACATCTTTCCGGTTTGCGTGTACGGCGTATCCGTACCCACGCCCTTGGGGGCCCAGGCCGGTAAGGCCTTACGGCTAAGAGGGCTGGGTTATCAAACAAAAATACCTTTATGGTGTGTGCGTGTGTGTGTTGGCACATAAGGTTGAGTTTTATTTTCGACATTTAATTGTAAGTACGTTGTGATATTGGCAATGTTGTAAAATTAAAAGTAGCATAAAATTTATATTAACTGATTTCTGCGGAAATATAGCAAATTATAGTCTGTATAAAAAAAAAAGGTATTAGTCAGGGACGCAGAATAGTGGGTTCTTTTTTTGGCTGTCCTCCGCTGCTTATAGGCCTGCGCTACCGCGGAATATTTGCCTCGCAATCTCGTGGCTGTCGATCACGCTGTGAATTTGGTCCTTAGTCCGGTTCTCCCGTGAAGTGCAGCAGCATAGATCTTCAACGACCAATAAAAAATGTGTAAAAACTGTTATATTTTGGTTTGGGGGGGTGGGGGGGGGGGCTGAACTTTGTTTCTGACATACCAGGGTAAACTCTGTCAGGAAGGTGGTGGGGGGGAGAGAGGGGATTAGTTAAGGGAAAGGTTGGGATCGTGTTGGGCGGAATTTTGTGTCTTCACACTTGCCTTAGTCCGGGAAGTAGTGAGGTGCACTCAAGACACCACTCCATCCTCGTTCGGTTCATCAGTCATTCCTTATATTTATTCCTTTTGACAGGGATGTGCACTTTGCAGGTTTGGTCGCTCCGAGCTCCTACTCGCTTCTAGCTTTGAACCTGAGACCTCCAGCGACTCGAGTGCAGGACATCCTCAATGTCGGGTTTCCTTAATCTCCACCAGAGTACATGATGTCCACAAGGGAATGTCCCAGTTTCAATGGTATATTTTAACAGTTTAATTTTATAGACTGTTTACAACGTATCATAACAGCAAAGTGTAGGTAAAATAAACTATTAATTGTTACAAATGTTCAATATTAGCACCTTTGGTTATTACGGCACATATCCAAAATATAAAGTCCAATTCTTCCCACACTTTGGTTAACAAGTCAGTTGTAATGTAAGCAATACAATTCTGTGTCTCAACTCGGGCAAATAATTATGTAGTGGCTGATAGTGGACACGGTCTTTTTTTGTAAAGGAAAAAAAAAATTCTCATGTTATGTCAGGTGAACGTCAAGGTCAGTGAAAAAGAGCTCTGTCGTATCGACCATTACGTCCAATCCAACGGCCAGGGATTTCGACGTTCAACCACTCTCGTACAAAAAAGATTCCAATTGGGAGGGGCTCCATCCTGTTGTCAAAGTTTACAGGTTCATCCTTTACTAATTGGGGAAAGAGCCATTTTATTTCACTCTGCAAGCGAGAAAACAAACCAGTAGTCGTGCATGCGCTTAATCTTTTATAACTGGGACATTTCTTTTACGGGCATACTGTTACTATCAAAGTCGGTCTTAATGCGCGTCTCTTTGCTTGCAGCTATGACTCGATGCAGATATGATTACTCTACTCTCGCTAAAGCGCACTCCACTCTCATACGTATTTCATCGTGTTCTCTGTTCACTCCTGCACAATGACGTCAGGTCGCCTAACCCCCCCCCCCCCCCCCCCCCCCCCCCAACTCGTTGCGTTTCGACGCTTCCTCCGACAAAAGCAACAAACTGCTGAATGACTGAACATAACAGCAGAGAGCGGCGACAGATCGGTCTCTGGAGTGACGAACTGAGTTGATGATGCGAATCCAGACTCCCGAAACAGCACAAGAATACCTTAGCTATAATAAAAAAGAGTACCTTATAATTCGTTATTAATAACTTAACAGAACAGCACATACGTGTTACTAGAACAGCCAATTCTTATTTTTAACCATATTCGTTAAGGATGGAGGTGTTATTTAAAATAAAATTGCCGGTATTGATGGCTTTTTAAGTTTCATTAAACACTTTAAAGAAACCTACATTTTAAGAATAAGGTTTTTAACAGACTGTCACTGAAGTATCTTAAATTTAAAACAAATATTTAATTTTCATTAATACTTGTTTATACAGGCATATTTTTTATTTCTGTTTGTAGGAAAATGTTAATATATTTGAAATTACTACTGTGAGTATAATATAGTACCTAATACTTAGGTATACCAGTTTTGGTTGTCAAATTATTATTCTAATGCACGTAGTATTTCAATTCCGTAGTACGTTTTAATGAGCTGAAACACGATTATTGTTGCCGGTTGCAGACGCGCAAGAACATTAAACTCTCCCACACTTAAATGTCGCGGTTACTTTGGACGGTGTGTTGTAGTTGGTTGAAGTGGCGAATGTTTTTTTTTTTCGTGACTACCTCGTGGTCGTGATCGTTATAGCAACTCGGGAGAAAGGGCGTGCACGGGATTTGTGTCTCGGGTTAGAAACGCTTGTTCGCCCTCTTACGACGTCATATCCGCCGCGGGAAGGAAGTCGGCAGTTTTGAGCCCCCTCGAGAACAACCCGGTAGTGGGGGGGAGAGGGAGAGAGAGAGAGAGACAGAGAAAGATTGCAGCGATCAAGCACGTCCCGCGCGCTTTTTTCTCGCGGCCCTGCCTCATTTTCTGAACCGTAAACCTCGATGTGTCCGCGGCACTTGGCAGGCTGCCGCAGCCTCGTTTCCAGTGACGCGAAAACAACGACCGCACTTAGAAATTCGCAGGGCCGTTAATCCCAAATCCTCTTCTATCCGTGCATCCTGTTGCAGCCATATCTATTTACTTCTTCCCCTTCAACTCCCATGTAGCGTTTTCTACATTTTTTTGTACATACTACATTTAGTACGCCCGTTTTATAGTTCGGTTGTTCCACGAAGGCAGTTTTAAAGACTGGAATCCAAACAGCTTTCATTAAGAGGATTGGAAAGTTTGCATCGTGCATGAATGACAATATAAAAACAATAATAGAATCCGAACGACGTAACATAATTCGGTAGGGTTGGTTTTGTCGGCTAGATGTGTTCATTACGGAGACCAAGATGTACAGAAATAGTCAATACACTTTATATTTTTTAAAAATTTAAACTTTTTTTTTTTATAAAATAAGGTCTTCAAACCAGCAAAATATATGTATATGTTAAACAAATTGGCTTTAAAAGTATTAAAATCACATAAGAAAAGCCTCTATGATAACCAAATATTAGAAACTAAATGTATTTCTTTTTTAAGCTAAATCTAACTTATTTAAACTTTTTATTTTGCAGTTGCAAAAGAAAATCATTTAAATATATTTCGTTTTAAGATTTGGTTTTGTATAGCTTTTTATGCGATTGTATAATTTTTCAGGCAATTTTTTATAGTTCTTTATTTTTTCGTTTCAAGATCTTATTGTATAAACAACCGCTTGTATTTTTATTAATTTTTACACTGTATTGACTATTTCTGTACTGTAATGAAAATATGTAGCTAGCTGACAAAACAAACTCCATCGAATTATGTTAATTCGTTTAGATTCCATGTTCTCGTCATTCATGCAAAATGCGACCTTTCGTACCCTTTTAACCAACAATTTTATCTATTTACAGGATTTGTAAACGTAAATGCTTGAATGTATGCTATTTTGATGTAGCTGTGGTAACGTGATGCTCTAAGCTTTCATTAAACTGGTTATTTTGTAAGCTAAAAATCGCAAACTAATTAGCCCATTTGCATTTAATATTGTTGACAATGAAACCAAATAAATGACTTTTTTTACTTTTTAATTCACGGAGATACAGATGGGAAAGTCACTATCGGTCACTTTTTTCTAAGTTTAGGTCACTATTACAACTAATTTTTTTAGGCCAAAGCCTGTTATGAGCCCTGACAAACTGATAATGATCTCTATTATGATCCCTGACCATATTCCGTCTTGGGGATACGATGGGACGATTAATGTAACTCGGTATACATGTCCTTCATACGCGGAAACAAATAACGTGCATCTCTGCGCCTTATTTTTCAGGACTGCCAAGCTTCTCGAGCTTTAGACCTCTAACTTCTCACACACCGTGTTTGATATTCCATTTTCCAGTTTTTGAAGTGAAAACTTCTTCAGCCGCGTTGAGCGATTTTTGGTAGGGGAAAAACTTACATGGGTTCTCGTCACTGACATGTTAGTGACGTGTTGCGTCAGACTGGCGACGCGCAGCGGCCTGTGTACATGTACACGCATGTATACATTAACACATTGTATATACTCGACTGTCATATGCGAGTTGGACTCTTTTTTGATGGGTAAAATCCTGCGAGTTCGCTTCACCGACATGCTGTAGTAGCAGTAAGTGAAGTTAAATTGACCACGTTGAGCGATTTTCTTTTGTTTATTTATTTACGTAGTGAATGTTGATTATTTGTGGATTTAAGTTTATAGTTTTTTTGATTTTTCAAGAATAAAAGTTCATTTCTTATAATTTTAAAGTTATTATTGGTAGGGACAAAACTTATGGCTTCGCATCATCGACATGCCAGTGATATAATACCAATAATTTTCTTACGTACATTTGACGCAGAAATTATGTCATATTACACATTTAAAAACAAAGTTTGAAGTTTTCACTTCTGTCGACAGACCCCATGACTGCCTTTCGTTTTTTTTTTTTCTTCATTTAATTGCTATTCCTGTAAATTTTGGCACTATGTTAACACACATACATTTACACTGACTTTTCTGTGCAAGCTGTTAAAAGCTTTCGCGAGTGATCATAATTACTAGTAATATCTTTAATTAACAATTTTATGTGACATATTTATATAAATACTCTATATTCACGATATAAAACTATATGTATGTAAACATATTATGTAAAACTTTTGTGGAAACCAAATGCAAGAGGGTTATTGTGATAAGTTTACAGGTGTAGTCAATATATAATAGTGATGGCCAGGCAGGAAAATAATCAACATGGTTTAGTGACCGAGCATTAAGACCTAAGTGTCTTACTATGCATGTTTTGGCGTTAGAAGTGTCGGTGTAATCTCTGTTAAAATGTATTTTTCATTTAAACTTATTAAATTAAAACTTAAATGTATATATGCCTGTTTAAAGACTTTGAAATGTTAGACCATACAGCAGGTACAAAGGCGACCTAATCTAATAAAAAAGTAGTATTAATACTGGTTGGGAGAACTGTTTTCAAGACATTTTGTGTTTTGGTAAACAATGTGTTAAAGTTGACTGCAGCAATTATATATATATACATCAATTATAGATGTTTTTTTAGCAATTATAGATTTGTTTTAGCAACTATAGATTTTTAATATCAATTGATTATTTTTATCTCGTTTTAATTTTGCATTTTAACTGACTTCCGTTGCACATTGTTAAAAAGTAATCAAAAAATAACTTCATGGGTTAGCAAAGTTCATAGTTTGAAAAGTGGGTACGTAATTTCTCTGCTACTACTATGTTGCACTTATCGTTTATTAATTTGGTCAAAATTGTGACTCAAGGTTAACAGTTTCTTTTTACGATGAATTCTGTGCACAGTTATACATTACATAAACACACATTTTTTTCCAAACTCGTGGTACACACGTTAGAGGCGATAGAACGAAAATGTAGACAAGCACAGGTCGACATACGCTTTGCGCTCGGAAGTGAACTGGTGAAGCGCTAGAGGTCGCGTTGCAGCCAACGATATAGACGCGCAGTTCACAGCAACCGTCGTCATTTGACGCGTGTTCACCATCGAGAAGGATGCTTGCACTAACGAAGAGAAGGCCGACATGCATCACTTGTGCTGGTTCGCGGACGGCAACACAACTAGAAACACAACAGAAATATTCATGTAAAATTGCAGATATTTGTAAATTTGTACATTTACACGAAACAGTGTTAGCAGAGATACTGGGTTCAGATTCTTATCCGGGCATTTATACTCTGTTGTTCCAGGATTGACAATAGTTATTTGTAAACCGTTCCCTGAATAGCTTTCCAGTAGTAAATGCGCACATACCAAATAGTCAAATTATTGAATATTCGATTATATATTCCATGGTTGAAAAAAAAATGCTTGAATAAAACATCAAACTATAAAATTATGCTCCAATTTTTGTGAGAAATACTCAGTATTATCTCGAAAAAATAAGTAATTTCATATATGTAAATTTAACCATAGCCATGTTCTGTACAAATATTAAAAATATCGTTCTTGTCGTATTATTAGGAATTATTTCTGGGCAACTGGTTTCCGAAGCAATATTTTCTGTAAGTACTGAATATTTATTTTTTTCTGTGGAGTTTCTGTAGCGCGGACGTTTTCCAGCCAGCATTCGCGATGATGACCCAATTATCGCTATCAAAAATATCAAAAATTTTGGAGGTTTCAGTCTCGCAGTCTGTTTGTATCTCGTTTCTCCCCGGGGGAAGCTGTTGCGTCGTGGTGCTCCGGAGAACTCGCGGGTAGGGCGCGGGCCCGACAGGATAAGGTCGTTACCGGGGGCGCTTACCCCGACACTTCATTTTGCTCCCCTCCCTCCCTCCCTCACTAGCAAACACTTCCCTAACTCCTGCTTCGCTGACTTTTCCTGGCGTCCCGCGTAATGTGCGGCAGCCCCCCGGGCCCCGATGTAATTTCCCTGTAAATCCCCGTCGCCGCCGACCCTGGGGTCTGAAGGGCGTCGATATTTCGCCAAGAGATGTCGGACGACGGGAGAAAAGGGTGGTTTTCCCCTCCCTCCTTTCTGCTCCGGTTCTGTTCTCTTCCCCTCGTCCCCTCCTCATACCACCGTCTCCTCCTGACATCCTTTCCATTTCCCTGGCTCTGGTAATGGTTTATGTGGTCAGACTTTCAACTCCCCCACTCCTCTCTAGCTCGGACACCGTCGTGCCGCAGGTTGGGGGAAAGGGTGGGGAGGGGGGGGAGGTGAGGGATCGCTCGAGGACGTCCCTCGTCGTGTCCTCAAGAATCGACAGGAGGGGAAAAAAAATACATCCCTCATTCTCCCTCGCAGCAGTCGCGATCTTGGTGTGACCGCAGAAAGTCTGTCGCCAAGAATATGCACGGTTGGAGGTCTTGCTGCGCTCCGCGGCGGATAAACACGCGAAAATACTCATCGCGTCGCTCTTTGCTACGAAACCACTTTCACTATGCCGAAATAAATATTAATATTTTAATACTTATATCAGCTGTGTTATTTTTAAAGAATCATAATTTAATTTATTTTGACATTATTTATTTTAGATTACAATAATTCGGCGTGTAACAAACTCTTTTTTTTATCAACTTTTGTTAAATTTTTCATTAAGAAGTTGTTGCGCTGTATAATTTAAAATGCAAGCGCTATTTTACTGTAAATATTACTTTTCTAACAAAAATTATGTTTGCAGCGGCTTGTACTTAAAAATTTTGTTTCTGGCAAGAAAGCGTTTTTATATAGTGTATTAATTTTTCTTTTCCCGAGGTAGCTTTTTTTTTTCTTTTTTAAAGTTTTTAATGAAAAGAATAAATGTTATTTCAAGTTAATTCTGAGATCTTGCATGGGTTAAAATGGATAATTGTTTGTTTATTTTTTTCTAAGTTAAATATTGAGAGTAATACTGACAGTAAAGTGATTTGTTCACTTTAGTAGATACTTTTTGCAATAAAAAATTGTAACACAAATGTTTATCTTGTTCACTTTTGGTCACTAAAACCTTTTTAATAGTTCAGAACTATTACTATTTCAATTATCGGTTCCATTGAAGACTAGTGCCGAAATTCCCGTATCCGAATATAGGTCACGGTTCCAAATACCCTAGCATCTATATCTCCTGTTCAAATAGTGTGTGTGACTGTGTGTGTGTGTTACTGGGACGAAGCAGGCGTCTCTTGGTGCGTCGTTGCTCTTGTTCGTGGCGCCTTGGAGAGGAGGGTAGGGATTGCCGCGAACTACTTGCGCATGCATACCTCACCCCAGCACACCTGCGGTACGTGATCCCACAGCTACTGTCGCTGCAGAATGTATCGACCCTCCGCAAAAACAAACACCCCTCGCGCGCCGTCTGAAGGGCGGCGCGCAGAAACAGCGAGAGGGGGCTTGTAAAACATGCAGCCACTGTGTGTGGCGACACCGGCGAACCACTCCCCGCTCTCCGACGAGACGCACTTACGGGATGCTGGGCCCTGGACCGCAGCGAAAACTCATTAATGAAAACGGCCCGAGGGGGAAAATAATCCTCGCTTGCCGCTTTCCAGTAAGCATGCCTAGTGTTCATGTTGCGGATGTGTTTGAGCCCGCCCCACCCCGCTCCCCCGTCCCCCCTCATTCGCGACTATATGCTCCATTACTTCCCCTGGAGTTGGTGGACGAAAATAGGACTTCATGTTCTACGTCAGTATTAAATAAAAGAGCGCCACACAGTTACGCCCGATTTTTGTGGAGAGTAAAAAAAAAAGCAAATTTATGTGGATTCTTGATTCCCCTTGCTGTTAAATAATCGAAAATGGGTACTTTTGAAGCATTTTTTTAAAGCCAATAAGTATAACGCCTAAGAAAAGTATAATACATAATTAAAATAATGTAAAATTTAGCGTCCATTCTTCCCATACATACATACATACATACAGCGCAGTATCAGTGCATTGAATGTGATGACCATGGACTGCCTCCCACCAAAGCTATTTGGGTTCGATTCGCAGCGGCTTGTAACCATCAAGTAGAATAATTTGGTATGTCCACGCGCAGGGTTGCTAAGGTGTCGAGAGGTTTAGGTCCGCCATATTGGAGAATCTTGACCTTGACTGCAGCTCGGTAAACAGAGGGGGCTCATAATTCCACCAATTATTTTTACTGTGAGGTTTATAATGCAAGAATATGGACAGCTTGAACTATTAAGAGTGCCGTATATTTCTTACAAAAGATAGGTTCACTAATATGTGATAAGTTATTTAAATAATAGTCAGTGTTTTAATACAAGTTAACATTGATAAATTATTTATTTCTAAACAGATTGAAGTTCAGTTTTCTGATAGCTGTTACAAATTTTAGCTCACTTCAAACATGACGGTATAGTCAATGAGCCTTGAATGTTTATAAAACCTGTGATATATTTTTAGATATATTTCAAAGAAATAGGGTAGGGTGGGGCTATTTGAGTACCCTAACATTAAAATCAAAAATTTTACATCTTAAATCGATTTTAAAAATTTATTTTTGTTGAACATTGTAATTTCATTTATTGAATTACATGTATCTCAGTTATAGAAGTCGTATATATCAAAATGCATACTACAGAAATAAAAGTCAAACCCATTGCAAAATATGTCAATAATAGAATATGTGGGGCTATTTGGGTTTCGCAAGGGGCTATTTTAGTGGTTAAAATTATATTTAATTCTGGAGTAAATGAGCTGTTAAATAACATAAATTGTGCTTCGAAGTTATCTGCAAGTCCCTTTAGGCAATCTTTCGCGTACAAATGTTTCCTACTAAATAAAATGTCCACTAAGGACATGTTTAAAAAGTAAACAGAAACACGTGTTTCCATAGGCATTAAATGCATTTTCCACAAACAAACATTTTCTGACCGACAGCTCCAACACAAACTTTATGATACCAGCGAGCACATTGCTGACAAGCTATCCAGTCACCTTTCTTTAGCGATTCCAAGGAGTTATAACGTAGACTACAAAAACTACACGGTGTGTTATCAGTTCCTTCGCAGTGCATTGATATTTCGTTTGGATCATCTCAGAAGATGAATTTGTAGATATTTCACATAAATCTTCAGCTGGACAGTGAACACTTCTTGCACTGGAATTTTTCTTTAGTTTCTTGCATGGTTGTCCTTTCAATAGTTTTATTTGCCTCTTTGCTCTACAGTCAGAAATATTATCTTTTGATGTCAAAAGTCGAGATTTTTGTTTTCGGCTTCCTTGTTTTTTGTTACTATTTGTTTTAACTGGCGTTGAGAGAATCTGTGAAAAATCTGGAGACTTTGAAGACAACTGCTTCGTGGTTAAAGTTACAGTAGATAGCTCGGAAGAATCTCGATCTTTTTGTGTAGAAGCAGATTCTCCAGAAAGTGGAGTCGATGGAATAGAGCTCTCTAGCCCAGGCGGTTCTTGCTGTGTGTAGAATAGTGTCGATGGTAAAAATTTCTCTTCAGGGACTATTTCAGGATTGTATGGATGTATTCCTGTACATTGAAAACCTTTTTCTGCAAGAGCTGGCGTTGGAGTTTTGAGCCAGGCCTTTTTGAACAGTTCCCCAAAATTGAACTTGCTGATTTTTCCACCTGGTTGGCTATGGATATACTGCGCGGCTAGTATGTTTTGAGAGTCTTAAACACAGTTATGTCCATGGGTTGAAGCACATGAGTTGTGTGTGGGGACAGACAAAGAAGTTCAATGTCATTTTGTTCACAAAACTCCAAGCATTCGAGGGAGCAGTGAGAAGAATGTCCATCCAGCACGAGAAGACATTTTCCGGGAACCCTAAAAACATTAAAATGTTTTAACCAAAAGAGAAATATTTCCTCGTTTATGTACCCAGACTCCGACATTTTAACTACCGTTCCTGATGACATGTGCTCGTTATACTCTTGTCGGAAACGAACACCCTTAAATATCACCTTTGGTGGAATATACTGACCACTTGCACTGCATGCTGCAACTATTGTAACATTTTCCCCATGTTCTAAACTGGTGATAATGTTACTTCTCTTTTCCCTTTTGGAGCTACAACTTTGACTGGTCTATTGTTCATATGTAGGCCACTTTAATCAACATTATAAATGTTCTGAGGTTTACAGTTGACTCCAATTTTAAGAGTTGTAGTTTGAAGCAAAGAATAAAAGTCATTAATCGCACCTTTAGTCACCCCTGCAGCACGAGCCTTTGAAAGTCCTTCGGGTTTTCTCAACGATAATTCAGGATGTATTTTCATAAATGAAAGGAACCAATCTTTCCCTGCGATTCCAGATTCTCCCCATGGATGTTTTATATTATTTGACACAACATACTTGTAAACAGCACGACACACTCCTTTAGAATCACATCCTAATTCTCGGTTGGATAAGTTTATCAGTCTCAAAACAAGTTCCTTCTCTTGTTCGTCACTTAACACTGTTGGGTGGCCAATTTTTTTCTTTCTTGAAAGATATTCATGGAGGTGATGCTCACTGTACGATTGTCGAAGTCTTTCTGTATACACACTTCTCCTCAAAGTTTCATATGGTATGCTGAAATGAACTGCTGCCGCTCTCACGTTTAAACGGCACTCCAAGACAGCTTTAGATGCTAAATTAAGCTGCTCACTTGTCCACTTTAAATATGCACCAGTACTTTTGTAAGTGCGAATCATCTAAAAAAAAAACAGTGAGATAAAATTACATAATATGGTGTGCAACAAAACTTTTTCATATAAATGTAATGTAATATAATAAAAATTAGCAAAAACCATCTTTACATTTAATAAATATATCCTTGGTATCACAACAATCACTTTTGTGTTGACCAAAATAGCCCCATTGTTGACCCAAATAGCCCCAGAAAAACTACTCAAATAGCCCCAATTACTTTAAATCACAAAATTAGCAAAATATTCAATTCATTAAAAATAATTCTTGCTGTGAATATACTAAGAGACTCACAAATTCTTCTTCTTTCGTTTGACATAACACTTACGATAAAGTTTCATGTTACATTGGATATCACTATTACCCCGGGTATTAAAGTTAGAGTTTAATATTTCAAGACAGTGAGATGATTACCTTGCGCCGTTCGCCGCCGGTCCGTACACAAAATATCACATAACATCCGCACACTACATGTCCATCTGCTCAGCACAACCTTCTTCTCGCTTCTGAAGTCCAGTCCGTGCCGATGATGCGCGGAGTTATTGCGCAGTAGCCGAAAGTCTTATTTCGACTCAAATAGCCCCACGACCCAAATAGCCCCACCCTACCCTACTACATATTGTAGCCGTTACCATGGTGCGAATTTGGGAAAATATTTATATAGTTTTTCGTTTCATCGTCAACTCAAGCTTTTATATATACCACTTATTTTGTGGACACGATAACTGTCTAAATTTTCCACAAATCACTTCCAAACTGATACATACATAAAATCAAGCAGTGGAAAATCTCGGCCGAGTTAGTTAACAGACAAAATCCGACCTAACAGATAGAAATGGAGAAGGTTTTTTGAAAAACAGGAAAATCACTTTAACTCTTATAATATGGAAAATCTTAACATCCGTTTGAACTTATTATCACTCTTGGGGAATAATTTAAAAATCATTTGTCTAAATATATTTTTGATATGACCAACCATAACTACAAGAGGTTGAAAAAACAAGAGTTGGAGGACAAAAATATCACAACTCCCTTCATAGACGCAACATTAAATTCGTATGAATTTTGTATTAATCTTATAATTTTTATCTAAAACTTATGACTGAAACAACTTTTGATAATACAAACCATTAATGCAAGGGGTTGGAAAACCTGGGGTTGGAATAAGAAAATTAATGAAACTTCTCTACTATCTACACTATCGAATAGGTTCTTAAGTTTATTTAACTTTCTAAATATTGTTAAAACATTTTTAAACAAACCATTTATTACTGCAAGGGGTGGAAATATAACTTTTTAAGGTACAAAATAATTTTTTTAAAAATATATTTACTATAAAACCCGTTGTAATTTATTGTATAAATCCTAAACTTCTTCTAAATCTTTGGCTGAAACAATTTTTGATGAAACGAATTATTAGCGTAAAAATAGGGATTGAAATTTTAAAAAAAATTTCTTAGTATTAAATTTGAATTAATTTTAAACACTTTTATAATTATCTTACACCTTGCTGCTAAGAACATTTTTTATACAATCACATTATTAGTGGAAGGGATAAAAAAAAGTGTTTGAAGGTTAAAAAAATTAAATAATTATTTTAGTTAGCATATAATATTAAATTTGTTCTAAGTTTTTACTGCTGGATACAGAGAGTTATAAATATTCGTAATATTTTCGCTGCATGGAAAATCAACATTAGTATAATCCATAATTTTGTAATATTGGAGAACATATATACTGTTACGAACGCGGACAGGACCGCGACGCGCGCCAGGTTCGGAGCTGGCTGACGGCCCCGCACGGCCACTGACGTCACGCGCCGTCCACTGACGTAAGGCATGCCACGCGTGCCTGGCGGGATTACAAGTGGCCTCGCTAACCCCTCCCCCTCTATCGCTCCATTCGCAGCGTCCCGCCTCAGGCCAATAAACACCGCCTTTCTGGACTTTTCGGGCGTCGTGTTGGCCCAAGGTGACGCGACACTTCCAACCCCCTCCCTCTCACTAAGTCGGTTCCAGAAAGTCTGCCAAGCGTATAAAAGCAGCGAAGCCAGCCTCCACGAGAGTTCCGAACGAAGAGTGGAGAGCGGTGAGTTCCCCCCTCGGGGAGTGATACTGGCGATACCCGTGCGATCAGCGAGAGGTGAAGAGGGCAAGTGACGCTTGCTGAGCGAATCGGACCTATCGGGAGGCGATACCTGTGAGTGAAGGCCTGCCGAGCCAGTCGGGTGCGACGAGCGATAGTTGGGGACTGTACTGCGGCGCGGTGTGGGTGAGTGTGCGAAGGAAGCGGACAGAGGCGGACAGAAGAGCGAGCCACTGTCGAGCCAAGCTGCAGTGGAAAGTGTTAAGAGTCAGTAATACCCCTGGAGAAGAAGCTATGCGAGAGGTGATGTAACTTCCATAATAACAGAAAAACGAAGCTACCTAAAATTGTATAATTTTTTGTGTGTGTGCATTCATGTCCAATAAACGCTTCCATTTTGAAAAAAAAAATATATTTTTTAAATTGTGCTTTAAAAAAATTAATAAAGTTCCCTTAAATCGACAATTTTGAGTACAATAATTTTGCATTTCTGCAACTGGTAGATAAATTTTGCCAAACAAAGAGCAAAGTCAGTGAATTTTAAATAATGAATTACTTAACTGGAACTTTTAATTTTTTTTTGTTAAGTCATAATGATGGAAGGAGTAAAGTTCAACACCACCACTAGTGTCATGCTAATGTTCGTGGGCTGCTCTCCGTCCGCATTCCTGAGCCTTGGTCCGACAGGGTGGTTGGGCGGAGGGTTCGGGGGAAAGAGGAAGAGAGGGCACAGAGACAGGACAATAATAGCTGTCAGCTTTGAAGCGGAGGGAGGCTAGAGGTCTTTCCAGGTAGCAGTAAAGGGCGAACTCATTGGTGTTTGATGTGCCAGTGCCTTGGTACACTTACAAGTTTCAAGGTGTCGAACTAGCGTAAAGATACTTTCATCATAGTACGCAAAAATACCACTTGTAATAAAAAGCATCACCCCTTTAGTTTCAGATCAGCGTGCTGACCACTTGACTCCGTGATGCGAAAGATTTTGTAAATTCTAATTACTAGGCGGAGTTATAAGTATAGCAAATTTGGGAAATGGGTGAATTTGGGGAGAGGAGATTTATTAGATCATTAACAAATAATAATTAGCGGAGAAATGTACCACTTTTTATAATAATAAAAAATAAAAAATAATTTGCAATATTTTCCTCTTAAATGACTATTAGTACTTTGGTTGGGAAAAGACTGCGCATCACGAGATGGCAGAAGCTGTCAAGCTAGAAATACAAGAAGCCATCAAAAGAGGACATGTTGATGAAAATGGAATTCCACTGTTGATGGTGGTTGTTGACGTTAATTGGCCCAAACGTTCATATCACGCTAACTACAACTCTCTTTCAGGAATGGTAAGTTATATCAAATTACCTACGTCTTTACATTCTCATTTCAGTATTTTAGTCTCGACTTCAGTGTATTTCAGACGACGCCGCTGATTGGCGTGTTTTCGTGGAGATTTTCGCATACATTTTTTCCCCTTCATTTTGGAGCTGCTTTATTAACACCTCATTTCACCTATATGGGTTTTCAAGACCTTAGATATCAAAACATACCCAAACATCTTCTCTGTAGAGTATTATGACAAAACTACGAAGTTCTTATTGAACTTATGTATTAAAGTTATGATAAAGCTATATGTAGTATGGTTGTTGCGGTACCAACTGTAGACATATTTTTCTGCAAAGTTCATTGTTGAAACTTTAAATCTAATAAAAACATAATGTAAGTAATTGGATACCGGTGTGAAATGCACACTGAGAGAAAGGTTTCATTAAGCGTACTAAATATGCGTTTGTATATGATGAAACGAATACATACATTGTTACTGTAATAAAATATTTAATTGAGCACTACAATTACCAACTCAATGCTCAGCACTCATATGCTCTTGCCTCAGACTACATGCTAAAATGCTTATGGTCTCGTATCAATGAAATATAATATGCAAATAATATGTTTTGTTTCAGTATTCTTATGCATTTGATATTTTTTATTTAAAAAATATATTCGTATTAAAGTTTCCGGCAATTCTTTCCCATATATCTATAAATATTTACATAAGAGTTATATCATGCGTTTTATGATTTTCTTATGTACTTAACAGTCTACAAGTATGCTTATGGTTTCACTTTTGAAGATATTTTGATTACCATTCGAGATAACATTATGTTTCATAAATCCTAATTATTATCAAGTACAGGGCATTATGCTAAAAATAAACCTAACTATTTTTCTTCGTTTGATTTTTCAGGCAGCTTTCGTGGTTTTTACACCAAAAAAGTAATATTTATAGGTGTCAAAAATAATTATTGCTCATTCTGTCACCGTGCAGAGGTGCGCAGTGAAACACCAAAGGAACATACCTGTTTCAAAAAATGGAATTCTGACCAGAGTTCTAGTAGTATGGAGGCAGCAATTATCGCCCAGGGGTTCCTTTCTAGTATGGATATGTACGGATGCATATATGCTAAAGTAATTGCAGATGGAGACTGTAGTATCTACAAGTTGTCACACAAGTTGTGAACGTCTAGTGAAACAAATGTTGTATGGCTATTCGCCCAATACACCTCCTATACAGGCAAGGAGGTAGAAAATGAAACCGGGCTGAAAATAAGTCAGAGTGGACTTTTTGTACATGCTGATATTCCGTTCCTAGGAGCCACACCCGACGGATTACTGGACGACAGTTCAGGAATAGTAGAAGTGAAGTGTCCGTATGGTATAATGTCTGCGCACCCTACCGATGCCATAATGGCGGGAAAATTTAAAGCTGTGAAATTTTTGGAAGGAAATTACAGTATGAACCAATAACATAACTAATACTATCAAGTTCAAGGACAACTTCAGATCACAAAAAAATATTGTATTTTTTCCATTTGGACTCCTCTCGGGCTGCACGCCATTCGCGTAGAACGTGATGACAATTTCTAGGAGAACGAAATGAAAGAAAAACTTTGTACATTTTATATGGAATGCCTTCTCCCCGAGATTGTTGATCCCCGCTTTCCACGCTCAATGCCAATTAGGAATCCCAAGAGTATCGAGGAAGCACAGAGAAATCGTTTGGCCAAAACTGCAAGAAAAAAATAATGAAAATCAAATGTATTTGTAGAAGCCACGTTATTTTGTTTCATTGCATTTTAAATATGAAATTAGCTTACTTTAATTAAAAATAATAATAAATAAAATGTGCTCATCATACACTACTGTATTCTGCATATCTTTTTAATGCATTATATGAACAACGACTTGTGTGTATAGCCACACAAACGCATTTCAGTTTTTTTTGTCAGTTATTGTTAATATGCTCTAGGAATAAATAATTATTACTAGTAGTTGTAGTATTGTTGCGGTTAACTGATGTAGAATAGCATTTGTTTTCTCATTGTGTGTTATATGCTTGTAAAATTGACATAGCTTAATACTTTTAATTTAAACTTTTGCCAAGTGCTGGAAGCAAAGTGACCAATTTATTTGTCTATTAAGATATTAATTACTAGCTGCAGTACCCGGCGTTTCCCGGGCTGAACACAGGGTGAAGGGGACCTTTTTCGGTAGTTAGTAATTATTGTCTTCTTAATTTGAATATCAAGTGTGCAAAATAATTTATATCACTTTCAGATCCCGACAGACGTTGTTCTGCCAGTGTATAATTATTTACCTGTAGGTATATAATCTGTATGTAATCTAGACTCTATAAAGCACTATAGAAAAAAGCTGAAAAATAAGAGATTACTAATATTGAAAAGATTCCATTATCTAGCTAATGCTCGGCATGCATTGCAATGCCTCAATCAGTTTTGTTTTGTAATATGTATGAAGTAGTTACACACATACGAATCATCTAACCATCTCTCTAAACATATATTTATCTCTATCTACATCTTTAGATATCTATGTATCTCTCTATCGCTATTTATCTCTTTATATCTACATATATACATATATACCTCACACTATCTCTATCTCTTCTATATATAAATCTCTATATAGCTCTATACATCTATATATCTCTTTATCTAACCCATTTCATTCTCTATACCTCGCTCTATCCAACTTATCCCTGTCTCTCTCTATCTAACTCATATATATGTATATATCACTCTATCTCTATCTTTTATATTTAAATAAATTGTGTCATGCGTGCGCACTTATACAACAAAAACAGACGAAGTGTTGAACAGGAATTAGCCTGTATATGAAATGGTAATTGAAAAATTATAAAAAATTCAAAAATTTTCAAGGAAAAATATACGAAATCGCACACAACCGCAGCGTAGGGAGCCGACCGCGCGGCACTATATTTTGTGACATTGACTCCCCTCCCGCAGTGACTGCTACCAGCTAGTCGAGCGGGGTGTGGGCGGGGCTCGGGAGCAGAGGCAGGCGGTGGTGGGACCGCGAGCGTCAAGAGAGACACGATGACGACGGACATTTGCTAGTTACTGAATTACAAAGATATAAAAATTAAAATATGTTGCTTAAATAATGTGGCTAATAAATAACGCGGTAAAAAAGTAGCCTATGTTTATCAGGGATAGAAAAATTAAAATATGTTGCTTAAATAATGTGGTTAATAAATAACGCGGTAAAAAGTAGCCTATGTTTATCAGGGATAGAAAAATTAAAATATGTTGCTTAAATAATGTGGTTAATAAATAACGCGGTAAAAAGTAGCCTATGTTTATCAGGGATAGAAAAATTAAAATATGTTGCTTAAATAATGTGGTTAATAAATAACGCGGTAAAAAGTAGCCTATGTTTATCAGGGATAGAAAAATTAAAATATGTTGCTTAAATAATGTGGTTAATAAATAACGCGGTAAAAAGTAGCCTATGTTCATCAGGGATAATGTCAGCTTCAAATGGAAAAAGAATTTTTCAAATCGGTCCAGTAGTTTCGGAGCCTATTCAATACAAACAAACAAACAAATCTTTCCTCTTTATAATATTAGTATAGATGTGGATATGGTACCCAAAATTACCTGTTTTATATAACAGAAAATTTGCTATTTTCGTCTACGAGAACGTTCATTATGCTGAAAACTAACAGTACTCGTATTGGACATATTTTATTTGTGTTTTGTTTGTGACATTGTTTTTTATGACTCCTACATTTATAAGATTTTTTCCCGTTTATTTTGGTTGTGCCATACACATTTCTTTTTCCTAGTATCTAACTATTACAAAGGATTTACGAATTTGCCAACTTAACTACAAGATGTGGTTATTCTAACAATGATATGTCTTTGTTTTACTGTGTACAGTTTAAATATTTGATCTATGAATTAACTATATTATGACTTCAAGATTTGTTTACTGTCAAAATAGGGTACCTATGTAATGTTTGGCAGATTTTTTGGGAATTTATATGAAAATGGATATTCTGACTTGTTTTTTTATTGCTAGGCTAAATTAATTTAAAGTGGTTATTACATTATTTAAAATACTTTATATCAATACAGAAAATAATTTTTTTTGCGAATGTGTTAACATGTTTTTATGTATAGGCTACTTAGATAGCCAATTCATTCCCTCTTTTTTTAATATGGTATTCTTAGTCCGTACTCTTTATCAAAATAATTCTTTATAAAATAATTAATGATACAATTAAATGACGAAGGTGAACGTAAAAAAAGGCAGTCAATGAAGTAAAGTTTATTGGCGTAAAGCTGGAAATAAATAAAATTTAAAAAATGTTTTCAAGTAAGCTAATGAGGGCTAGAAGTTTTTAGAATTCTCTCAGAGATCCTTTCGGTTAGATAAGGTGCATAAGCTCATGGCGTGAACTGGGTTAAAAGCTGGTTTTCAAAATCTCAAAGAACACTAACTATAATAAAGCATTGCTACTATAAAAATCAATATAGTCTTACAATCTATCAAGGTTTTCTTTTGCACACACTGCTTTATGATTGAAAAATACATACCTCAACGACGAAGTTATTCAGACGTTTATTAATAACAACACATACCACACTAAACTCAAAGAACGCTGATTTACATAGCGCCATGTAAGCTACAATGAAAATTATAAAAAATAAAATCAATATCATAAGAAAATAGCATTGCTTATAGAAAAAAAAATTGTGTACATCACTAATTTTTAGTCACATATTATGGAATTTTAAAGAAATAAGCATAACATTCCATCATAAAATAAAAAAAGGACTAGCAATTTATGAAAATATCAGTTCTGTCAGTTTAGATTTAACGTTTAGCAAATCATAAAATAAGAGCAATTTTTATGAGTAGGCTTTATGTCGTCTCGTTGACGGTGAGGTGATTATAGATGGTTACGCACAACTCTGAACAAGAACAGGGTTTGGAGAAATAATCAGCCACGGCTTGTGCTAAGGAATCAACCCAACATTTGTCTACAGTAATTTCTGGAAACCATGGAAAACCTAAAGCAGGATGGCTGGACTGAGAATCGAACCCGAGTCTCCCTAAATGCGAGTCAAATGTGTTACCGTTGCGACATCTCTCTCGGTATATAAATCCCTTCATCAATGTCTCGCGCTGTGTCCCGCCCCTGCCCCGAGCTCCCGGCAGGACAACTGTCATTCATAATGGCCACTCAAGTTTGTAGGGGCAGACAACCGGTTTGAGGATGGCTGGTCAAGGAAGAAGTGGAGAGAAAGAAACAGAAGAAGCAAGTCTGCAAACTAGGTCCCCACCACCCCCTACCCCCCTGTCACATTCCAGTCCCGCCACCCAGCCAGCCATACAGCCACGCTTTGGAGTTTACCTGGGTAGTGTTACTGACTCTTAATGTTTCAATGATCGGTGTAAGACTTAATTCGTGAGAACCAAAGATCTTGAATGCATTGATTAAATTTACTGTGTAGACGTTGGTCATAAATAAAACCTAACCAATTAATTGGGCTATACCTTACGAACCCAGGTTTCTTCCCACATTATACTCGTAACAATATGTTATGTACATTAAGTTCTTAAAATGTACCAAAAGTTTCGAGCAGTTTCGAAAATATTTTCAGAATTATTAGGTATTTCGAAATCTACATACACCTGTAGGCTGTGCCGAAAAGGATAATATTTTTTTTATTTGTTAGGAAATGAGTTTTAACGCATGTAAGCGAAGTATAATCATTTCATTAATATATTAATTCGTGGTACAGTGTTACAGTTAACAATAGAGGGCATATGCTTCTGCGCCCTTTGAGGGGCTCCACTGTTGAAAGTCGAACACACTGCCTTTTTTTTTCCTTCTTTGAATCCAGGATCCAGGATCGTGTTGCAGACGCCATCTTCCCTCCGTCGCGCCTGAAGGGGCATCTTCCCATCCTGAGATTACGGGCGTCTCGGTGCGTGCTTCCTGGCCCAGATCAATAATCCTTCCTTCTCTTCGTCCTGGCCAGATCCTTATTGCCAACAACCCTCCCCCCCCTTGTTTCCTTTTCCCCTCCGGTGACGTCACAGCTAACCGCTTCCACCCCTCGCCGCCCCCCCCACCAACAACCTTTTACATTCGCACCCTCCGCCCCCGCATCATAACAATCGCAAACACAGTTTGGTGGTTCCTCAGACTCTCTCTCTCTCTTTCTTTCTCTCTTTCCCTCTTTCTCTTCCTCTCTCTCTCTTTCTCTTTCCCTCTTTCTCTCTTTCTCTCTCTCTTTCTCTCTCTTCCCCTCTTTCTCTCTTTCTCTCTCTCTTTCGCGTTCTCTCTTCGCTCTTTCGCTCTTTCTCCTTTCCTCTCTCTTTCTCTCTCTTTCTCTCTCTTTCTCTCTCTTTCTCTCTCTCTCTTTCTCTCTCTCTCTCTTTCTCTCTCTCTCTTTCTCTCTCTCTCTCTTTCTCTCTCTCTCTTTCTCTCTCTCTCTTTCTCTCTCTCTTTCTCTCTCTCTCTTCCTCTCTCTCTCTCTCTTCCCCCTTCCCACTCCTCCTTTTAGAGACTGCCTCTCAGGTCACGGAGGCTGTGGCTGCAGCGAATCCTCGTCCTGGGACTTCCGGCGAATACGGTCTCCTTCCGCACATCCTCGCAAACAATGCGTCCCATACGTTAGACATAGGTGGAGACAAGGTTATAAGGCGATGAAAGCGAAATAACAGCGAGATTGTAGTTAGTACACCGCCAAAACACCGAAATGGATGACATTACACCACATGTCATTGAAATGCAAGGCTCAACACAAAATAAAGCAAAATCATCTAAATTACCTTATATATTTTTTGTATTAAAAATACAGAATTCTTTTCACAAATCTTTAGTTCGCTTTTATTAAAAATACCTAAATTATTACGTACCAAGTAAAACTTTTTTTTGTTTCTATTTATGGTTTTTCAAAGTAAATAAAATCAAGTTTGTAGTTTATACTTAACAGACATGGCTAAAGTCCTATAGAGGAACATCACAAGGAATAAAGTATAATGATTTTGGAATTTTAACATTAAATATTGATATTGTATTAATATTAATCGTAATAAAAAACTATTTTAAAATCTTGGCTCAAGAGGTAGGGTATGCCAGGGTTACATTTTGCGGAGGGTAATTGTTTTGGAATAGTCTACCAGACACTCATTATACTATTTATTTAAAAAATAATCATTTGGCGTTTTAAAAATACATTCTTATAGCATATATGACAAAAAAATATTACAAAGAAAGTGTGTGTATAAAATCTTTCGCGGATCTTTATCCTGGCCTTTGAGAATAATTATGTTTCTCATAGTCACAACATTCACCCAGTGAGAGGAAATCTGGCGAACGAGATCTAAGAAGGATGCCATGACGTCTAATACTTGTCGGACATATTGGTGTATTTCAAAAAGTTTGCTTTTCGCGCTACAGTTCAATTGGTACAAGGACTTCTTATGTTTTAAAACTATATTGTGATTTTAAAGAGTGCGCTGTTCAGTGCACAGTGTGGTGTTCGCACCTTGTTTGGGGGCGAACTTGCTATTGAGATTTACACATCTCAGCTGATCACTTATAAAATAATACCGGAAAAAACTAATAACAGAATGATTATTTTTATTACAAATTAGCCGTGGTATCTGTCGTTGACAGCTTAGGTTACAGTTATGCCCTAAAGCATTATGATGCACTTAAGCTCATTATGTAGAATCCATGTAGCTATAAATATAAGATACCGGTAAAAAAATTTCCCCCCTAGATTTGCATTTGGCTTTAAAACAACTCAAAAATGCAAACGAAATATAAACATATACTGTAAGGCTCAGTGTACAAGTTAATACATAATCCCCACGCGCGCAGTATTGCATCCCGTTTCGCTTTGTCATCTTTGTGATCCGATTTAAATGACTACTCCCTACGGAACTGTGCAGGATGTAAAGTAGCCTGCCTCAGGTTTCAATCCAGTATATAGGTTACGCGTGTTCCATAAACTCATAAAGATCGGCGCAACACTAAAGACTTAGTTTGGTAACGAAAATCTAAACTTTAAAGCAAATCAAATGGACCAACACACACTTGACGGTTTATTTTATTATTAAATCAAACTTGCTCCCATTTCACCAACTTAACTTGTTTATGTAGTTCATGCTTAAATTTTACCTTCCAATATAGTAGTCTTGATCTGATATTTTTAGAGAACCAACCTAAGGCTATTTTCACACATTTAGAGATAGAATTCGACCGTACCATTAATTAAATTTTTAAGTTGTCACAAATAGGGAATCACAATTCTTAGACGATAAACTCGTATGAAGAAAATAATACTTTAGCTCTGGGTAGACGTCACTGGGGTTGAAACAACCCCCCCCCCCTTTTTTTTTTCATGGGGTTGACATGGCTTTCGTGGATTTAAGGGGTTTTTATCCTAAAATTATTTTACTTCAATAATTCCGTATTTGTGCCCATTTTCAATAAATTCATAATATACAATCGTTAATGGTTTATAACATTTTCTATAAATTTAATAGCTTTTAGAAACTCAAGGCCAATTTTTTTTGTCACCCCTGGCATAAAATAAGAAAATGCAATCATGTCCTATACAGTTTCAAGTTAATCGTTTGTATTAGTATTTATTTTTTTTATATTATTCACAGAATAAATTTTTTTTTTCCCCGCAATCCTACAAACCTGAGTTTTTCACGGTTTTCAGAAATCCAAATTTCTGTTGATTTAAAAACGATGCTCAAAATTAAGCAATTCCTTTCAAATGCTACACGCAATCAATTAATTTAAAACTGTATTCAAATCATGCTGTTTATTCATGCCAGGGTTGTCAAAAAAATTGGCCTTAAGTCTTAAAAAACTAAAGTAAAATCATTGAATTTTAAATTACTTTATAAACAATTAAGAGTAGTTGTGTTCTGAATTTATTTAAATAAAAAAACATATTTCTCTTAAACTTGCAGTGAGTGACTTGAAATGCCACGGACGCATTGGCCGTCTGGTGACTTCCTCCGTAATTGATGACGTAACTGTTTTTTCCCTCGCGCGGGTGGTTTCCTGTCACTAAAGCCAACCCCACACGATGCCCATGTTCTGCTATAGCTTCTGTTTTACCCATGGGTATAAAAATGTGCATAAAAGTTTGCATAGCAGAAGAGAAGAAATAATGCTTAACTCCATACACACGATACCTAGAATGGTAACAGAAAACCAGCCAACGAAATTGCCGACCAAATCAAGCATATCGGGGTAAGGTAGGATAAACTTCTTGCTGTCTTTCACCAATTACTGGGGGGGGGGGGGGGAATTAAAATTGCAGAGTTTTTTTAAAAATTATGTAACCAGGTAAATGATTTTTTGATCTCGCTTTTTCAATTAAGCGAACAGCGAACGGGTTTCTATGAAGTGTTAGGTAAGTCATTAATAATTTATGAACATTGTTTTCCTAATAAACGTTGGAGTTTTAATCAGAGTATTATTTTTTTCTAATTAATTGTGGACACAACTTAATTTTAAGTAAAAATAAATCTACCTAGTATGAAAAATAAAACCGATGGTCTGGGCTATGTATTTAATAATATTATAATAAGAAGATAAACCAAATATTTTAATACATATTTTCTTAAACCACAATATGTATAATACGGTAATCTGTTGATCAAAAAAGTAAAAGAAAAGTTTTTATAGTGACAAGATTTTGAATCACATCAAAACTTACTCTTCGTATACCACAATCGCGCGCTATGCCACTACGCTACCGAGACTTACATACTTCTAGGTGGAGACTAATTGTATGAATGCATTTTCAATTCGTATTTTAAAGCTTGGAATTACTTATTTCTGCTATTATTTTAGTTTGCCAAATATGTTAAAGAGTAGTTTTACTATCATATAGTTTCATTTGGCATACCATTGAGTTGGTTACTTTCCATAATGTTTAAAAAAGGAACTGTATAAGGGTTTGTATTGCTACACGTGGGTCCGCCAACTTGAAGACTTCCCCTCGTGGGTACAGCAGAAAAAAATAGAGCACGTTCCATTACGGGTTTGGGACAAGACTTCTGGTTTGAAAAATTTTACACCCAGAGCCAGACCCTTTGGGAGGATGCTGGAATGTTACCTACACGAGAGCAGGTTACGCTAACAGAAAAACAGGTAAGGAAACTGCTAAGGAAATGGGTGCCGTGTGGGGCTGGCCTAAGGAACGTCGTTTCGCCGCACTTTTACTTCTCCTACGTGTAGGCTCTCCCCCCCCCCCCCCCCTTCTTCTCTCTGCCGGAGATTACTGCTGAGGAATGGCGACGTCCGGCGAAAAGGATGGCCGTCCGGCAAGAGACCCCTCGCTCCTCGGCGCGACAGCTCCAGGACACAAAATGCGTGTAGCCGGGGGAGAAAAAAAAATAGCGCATCATTAAAATTCCCTCTTCCATTAAATCAACGAAAAAGCTAGGGGGGATGTGATCCGAGTCTTTCAGTACTCGCCAGTGATGCGTAAACATCTGACCTCGGTGTCCTAGCAAAGTCATGTTTTCTCATGTTGAAAATACACCTTCAATGCGAAACTCGGACACGAAATTTAATGTTTAATTCTTTGAAATAATGCCGAGCGTGTAAATAACGTATATCAAAATTGAGTTTTCGATGAGATTTATGGACGCGAATCATACGTAATTTTCGTACCCGCCGCTAGAATACACTGCCAGAGAAAATCATTCGGTTTGCAGAGTGAAAGGTTAAACTATAAAATGAAACGTTTCAGATAATAGCGAAAAATATTTGAAAAACTAGTGAATCCCGGCTTTGAACTTGATTTCGACAAGGGATTTTATTATATTACTGTACAGCTTGTTCAAATTTACTTAACATTTAATACAATAAAGTGGCCTTTGTCTTTGCGAATTTTTGCTTGCATCGTCCGCCACAGATGACAGCGCCGTAGTTGTAATACATTTCCGTTCCATGCGACTTCCGTTAAATTAGCGAAATACTCCTGCCGAGAGCTTGATGTTTGTTTTCAGCTCTGACTTATCCCTTTTAACTAACAAACGCACGCAATATTATCTCAAAGTATTCATGATCGAATGTCGGGGCCCGGTCTTTGAGTGGTATTTGAAAAAGTGGTTATTTAAATTTTTGCGTCTCGTGTTTCTTGCCTTTCTTGCCTTGTGTCTAAAACCCGCTTTACAGAGCGTCGGTGTTGGCGGTAGTACCAGGGTTGCTACATAGAAAACAGGATAAATGTAAATTAAAATACTCTGAGAATACCTGGAAATTTCAGGGAAATTACAAAATTTTCATGTTTTGGTTTCGTTTTAGAGCATATAATCAGAAAATACCTATGCCGCCGACATTTAGGCATAAAAAAAAGGTAAAGCAATATCTTTATTTTCGGTTGATTATCCTTTTAATGAAATCCCGGGCTTTTTATAGATAAAAAAAAACAAGGGGGTGATAAAACTTATTTCAGCGTGTTTGCATACACGTTCGTTAGCCTACATTCAATATTCTTAAGTAAATTGATAGCAATTTTTTTACAAACACGTGTATTAATGTTTCCAAGTTGACATTTAAAAGTCATATACAATATCTTCCCTCCCCCCTCCCCCAACAACCTCCCCGCCAGGAAGCAACACAAAGGGGACCACGGAATTATTTTTGTCTAGATCAGGGAAATTTGTCGATTCAGATCTGGGAAACCTGGCAAAGTCTAAGAATTTTGGAAAGCCAAGCTTGTAGCGACCCGCCTCGGACGGCTCAGGTGTAGCGGGACCCCCAGGCGGGGCGCAGAGCTAGTAGAAACTACGCCATTTGAAATCTAAGAAGATATCCGATCAGCATCTGCTCGCGAAAAGCACCTAAGAATGCACTGATGGCGTATGGGTAGTTCCGTTCCCGTTATTTAGTTTTCAATCTGTAATTTTTAGGAGATTGAAAAGAGCTTAAAACTTGTGTTTTCAGAATAATTTTTTAGACATGGGACGCCTGGTGCAGATTCTTGAAAGCACCCAAGGACCTTGCATTACACCTTTTATCTTCATTTCTCCGCCATCCAATGTTGATTGCCGCTGAGATCTCGTGGTTGTCCTGTGCACGACGAGAAGACTGCGCGCCAGTTCAGAGGTGACGCCGCGCTAGGAGCACTCACTACTAGCTTTGAATATATATACTGTATAGAAGTCGCGAGTGGATAGGATTTACTCTGTTTTTCAGGAGCGTATGATGAGCAGCTTGGGAAATTCACCGCTGCAGGGCGCTGCCGTAACGCCCTGTATCGTCTTAGGTTGTTATTTACACGTTAGAGCGCAGCACTGTCGCCCGCTGTCATTCCCCCGCACCCCCAACCAATCATTCACTGCAGTTCAAGGTCGTTCAACGGGAGTTTGTGCGTCACAAAACTGTAGGGTTGAGAGGTGGGGTAGAGGGTGGGTGGAGGACGAGGGTGGGGAAGGGGTGTTTGAAGAGTTCGACACTTGTCCGCTAGGGACCACCACAAGTCGATGCCCTAGAGATGGTGGGCGATTGCGGCGGTGAATTAACCAACTACCTCAAACCGTATTAGAAATCGTAACCTGGGCTGGCGACTTCTATACAGTATATATATTCAAAGCTACTAGCACACACACACCTGACCAGGCGGGCCGGTGCCACGGATCCGGTGGCTACTGGGCATCTTTCGCCATCCCGGCCCGCTCGCTTCGGCGTGTGCCTCGAGGCCGGACAAGGGGGGAGGGGGATCATTGACCTCCGCCAGCCCGCGCGGGCGGCATTAAAACTGCGGTTCGCGTGTGGCCCGTGTTAAAAAATGCATGCATCGGCGCGGAGGGGCCTCCAGCGGAATTATTAATGCCCGGACGCTGCTCTTCCAGAGGCTCTTGGTGCGTGGCTGTGTTTCCGCAGGCCCGTTTGCTTTAAAATTAAATGCCACTAGACGCTTGGGCTGTTACAATGTAAAAACATACACACACTGTTCAAGACAATGATAAGATATTGTTAATTGGCAGGTACTGTAAGGAACAATCACACTTTGACAGCTAATTATTCTTAACAGATAAACAAATTAGGTTTTGACACAATTGGCTACTGCACGTGTGTGTGTATAATATATATAAAATCATTACGTCACAATATTCAGCTGTCAAAATCTGCACGTTTGATGAAACGCCCATAAAAAAAGTTTCACCTCATCTTGAACAGTGTGTAATCGTACAGTTTGCATTTGTTTACCCAGTGCTGTGTTCTGTTTTGGTTACCTACATGGTATTAGCGAATAAGGCCAAGGTGAAAGTTTTAAAATTGCATCTTCAATCAGTACCGCCTAAACATATAAAGTATCAAATAGTAAATGTTTCTTCTGATTTAATAACATTAAAATTGATTCCGTTTTAACGCCTCGTTGAAACTATTCGTAACGTGAATTTTTAAATCTTTCGCCTAGGGTGAAACGCAGAGGGTGAGAGTTCTTTAAATGGAGTAGGTGCGGTAAAATTTACATAAGAATAATAACAATTTAAAAATAAGAATCGTACATTCATGATGGAACTGACGCTGCAAAGGAACACTGAATCTCACTGTGTCAGTTTACGGTATATTAATGTTAAAGTAAACTTATAGTCTAGAAAACAAAAAGAAAAAGAAACTATTATCGTTTAATGAACTAAAAATTGAAAAATAAAATTTAAAATTTAGTTTTTGTCCAACAGCAGAATAATGCATCACAACTCTGTATTACTAATGAAACAAATCAGCGAATACTTATAATTCTCGAAAAAAAGAAAAGAACGTGCCAAAAATACTTTAGTGAAACAAATTAGTTAATTGAACAAACACAGCTATTGAGAGATTACTTACCCTTTGACGTAATTGATTCATACCGTGGCATACAAGTGACTCGAATTATAACAAATCGCAAACCGCATGTGGGTTCGTAATCTTCAAATGCGAGACGTGTTCTCGTGTGACCGAGTCTTTCAGTACTCGTCAGAGATGGGTAACATTTAACCTCGGTAACGAGCAAATTCGTGTGTTTCTCGTGTTGCAAATACACTTATCACAATACGAAACTGGGAAACACAATTACTATAATTCTTTAAAGTAATGCCAAGCGTGGATAAATATAAACGCAAATTGTGTTTTAAACTAAATTTCTGGATGCGAATCACACGTAAGTTTCCGCACCCGCCGCTATAATTCACTGCCGGAGCAGCTATGTCGACTTTCGAATCATTCGATTTTCAGAGCGAAAGGCATAATGAAACGGCTTCGATAAATGAGAAAAATAATTACTAAACCCTGGGTTTTAAGCCTGATTTTCTATAAAGAATTTTTAAAATAATGTCCATCTAGTTATACCTACTTTGAATCCCGCTATTCGATGTTAGCATATTATTACAGAATTCCGTTCCATGCGTCTTCCGATCCATTCACGAAATAATGCCGTGTACCGATGATGTTATACATAATAACGCAGCCTGGAGTGTTGGTAACAAGCCCGCTGCTGTTGGATTTCACGGTGACTGTCTCGGTTGGAGTCGTCAGTAAACCTTCTCCCGTCCAGCTCGGCCAATATTGACACCGCAGCCAGCGATGAAAGGGGCAAGTTTTGGGTCACGGCCAGTTCATCAAGTGAACTTCTCGTCCGTCGGAACTTGGTAGCGCCGCGTGGACAGATTTTGGGCAGGAAGGAACGATTTGCGAAGTCGTGACTTCAGGGAAAGGGAAGTTCCATTTCCATTTTGGTTAACCAGCCCAAGTTTCGGCTTCGGATTCCCTTACCTGACCATACAACAGCATTGATTCGCTTGTTACGTTTGGCGAGCGAATTCACTCGTTGCTAGCAAAGTTTACTAGTTGAGGAGGAGGTACAGGAACCGAAATACACCATCTTTTATTTCAACATTTTTTTTACACCATAGCAGACAAATATTGAAAATTAAACTATAGAAAACGTTGAAAAACCAGTTCAATTAAATGCCTGAATTTTAATTGTGATTAACGGCTACAAATTTTCTCTGTGAAGTTATGGTATTCAGTTTTTAATTCATTTTCGGGAATTACTTCAACTAAAATTACTGTTGAAAACCACTGTTTTGACGTCTTAGAAAATCTCTTAGATCATTATCTCTGCCTTAACGAAGGCAAATTACCAATAGGAAACTTTTAAAAATTGAGCAATAAAAACTGTTGAAACTGTTGTGCTCCAGACGAAAGTTGGAAATGGGGTTTATTTTTTAATTTCTTGACTGTATGCTTCATCGATTTTATTAGTTTATGAAGTCTGAGGAAAAAAAATTAGCATGGAATAGTTACAATAAATATAAATCGATTCCATAAATTATTGTAATTTAAAATATAAAATAAAGCAAAAAAATTAAAAAAAAAGCCATACAAACACACGCACGCGCACACACCTAGTCTCACACGAAATATGTTTTACTCGCTTTGTGTGTGTGTCTGTGTCATAAACTCCCGTCGAGTCGGCCACCAGCTGTCAACACCCTTTTGTGTCTGTTTCTGAAATGATCAAATTGGAAACATTGAAAAATACCTGAAATGGTTTTCCCGCTGACGATCGTAGTTAGCGAACTCGCTCCAAGGGATCGAGGCTTTCCCTGGGATGACTGACTGATTGTTGGCCCTTTGGGACCCCCAGTCGCCTCCGCACAGTGGAGCAGAGGGCAGAGTTTCCCGGACGAAACCTCGTGTACTGTCACAGCATCCCTATCACTGAATGAACTAACAAAAACCACAAGTATTTGGTACGAAGAATTTCTATTATAATTGTGCGTTTCGATAATAGGTATAAGAATTAAAAAAATGTAAGGAGAAATCTTGTCTGATTAGTAATGTAGAATCATAGTTGGGCTTTAAAAAAAAACTCTATCAAACTAATCTGTTAGGTTTACGGCTGGAAAAGAAACTACCATTCGGAGTTCCGCCGGGTTAAAAAAAAAAGTATCTACCACCAACCCGCGGTCCGGATGTGAATTATTATCAGCAGCACTGCTAACATTTTATTCGTCTTATCTCGGGAGGAAGAGCACAGTGGCCATTTCTCGTTTTGCATTTTTTTTTTTGTAGTCGCTGGCACCGAGAGAGTACAAAAGAAGCGCGACGAATGACTATCTCGGAGCAACATGAGGAGGGGAGGGGGTTGCAGTAAGAAAAGCCCGGGACGTTAAGAATTTCCGACTGTTCGTCTTCTCTCTGTGTGTCGCTACCCGGAACCACTTTCAGCTGCTGTAATAATTTACTTAAATCTTTCTCAGAATAATTTCTTTCATCCTCTTGTCCTCTACTTTCCACTTCCACGCTGCTTTCTTTGGAGCCTGATGGTTGGTACTTTTTGTCGAGAAAGCGTCAAAATTAAAAAAAAAAAGTCCTAATATGTTTTCAGTTGAAATAGAAGTAAGACTGACTGGTTATGTTTAATCTGAAATTTGTGGCGTTATTGTCGGAAATGACTGTTGGAAGTCGGGTCTAAAATATTCCGATTAGCTGAGCTACCGATTATCTACGCATGTGTTGTACGCCTTTTGACGGTGACGTTCAGGCCGATACCAATTTGGAGTTTTACGTGGAAAAATATTTTTTGAGGTAAAATGCGCGTGAGATTTTAAGTTACGATGTAGTCTGCCGTGATGTGAAAAAAAAATAGTAATTGTAATTGGTTACCATTTCTTCTTTAAGAAACAGCCTTATAGTTGAAGTAAACTTCAAGTAGTTGAAATCGAAGATAAGTTTTATTTATGTGGTGGTGCTCAGATGAGTCTAAAATAATGCTCATATACGTAGCGGTAGATAATAGCATTTTTAATCAACTTTAAAATATTTTACTTTTTAACTTACGGAGATTTGTGTGAACATAACTTGCCTCTAAAGTATGTGAAGTACAGCACATGGTTAGCAAATAACTGTATGAATTCAGAGAATGCTACATGCGGTGAGAGCACCAGAGTGTGTGCTCGGGGGGAGAGTAATGAAGTGCGCTGGAATCTTACTGCACGCGGCCAGGGAAAATGGAATAGCGGTCTCGTGCAGTGCGAAGTAAAACAACCTGGCTAGCTACCTGCTCTCCGCAAGCAGTACGTCACTAAGCTGTAAGGGGGGCGGGCTTAGATTGTCTTCCGAATCTCTTTCTTTCGCCCTCTCGCGTCCTTTACCCTTCCCGTTGTTTGCATTGTGAAACCTAAGAAGTAGGAGGTAACTTGTTTACGCAAAATAATTTCTTAAACCAGTAAACGTCTTTCTTCGTTGTAACCCGCCACTTTTCGTTCTTTGATCTGTTTTACTTTGTACTCTGGCTAGGACAGGGTAAAATCACAAGACTGGTTGCGTGATCAGGCAAATGAAACAACTATTGAATTCAAAAATGGCCGATTGTAAAACATTTAACATACTACTGATTAATTTACTGTTGGGATTCTATCCTAAATCAAGGACGGACTTAATATTCGATAATCAAACAATCCCGTGCCCTGCACAGGCCGATGCAATTCCCTGGGTCGGCGTTTACGCTAGAGGCGCCAGAAATTAATCAAAAACCAGCCGGTGCTGTGACCTTTCAGAGGTTGGACACGTTCAGTGCGCCTTCGAGGCAGTATCAAGACTCCAGTTATTACTCCGCTCATGGTCCCTCATTGCCCAGTACCTTTGAATATATATACTGTATAGAAGTCGCGAGTGGATAGGATTTACTCTACGTTTTTCAGAAGCGTATGATGAGCAGCTTGGGAACTTCACCGCTGCAGTGCGCTGCCCTAACGCCTTGTATCGTCTTAGTTGTTATTTACACGTTAGAGCGCAGCACTGTCGCCCGCTGTCATTCCCCGCACCCCTCACCCAGCATTCACTGCAGCTCAACGTCGTTCAACGGGAGGGGGAAGGGGTGTTTGAAGAGTTCGACACTTGTCCGCTAGGGACCACCACAAGTCGATGCCCTAGAGATGGTGGCGATTGCGGCGGTGAATTAACCAACTACCTCAAAACCGTATTAGAATTTTTAACCTGGGCTGGCGACTTCTATACAGTATATATATTCAAAGCCAGTACTCACTCGGTCCACCAACCAGCACTCATCGAAAAACCTAAGCTCCGCCCCCGCAGTCAAACTTTATCTTTGAGCGCAGAGTTTTATTGTGATCCGTTTGAAATTTTTATATTTTTGACACTTATGCATTGGCACATGTATTTCTTGAGTCAGAATTACTGTTTGTATGCTATTTTATAAAATAATTTTTAATTTATGCATACGACTGGCCTTGAAACACAGCTTCCCTATTGGCAAGGAGGAAAGAAAGAGACGGGTCAGTCACCCTGGCTGGGACTGTCAGCTCCGGCGTGACCCTCACGAATAGCAGGACTTGCCTCGACGATGGTCAATTTTAGAAGGGTTGCGTTCGCCCGAGCTGTAGTGCAAGTTTGAATTACTTTACATTTAACATTAAATCTTTAATTAAAACATATCATGAATTCACCGATACCTAAAACACATTTACAACAAATAAAAAAAAAAGAAGAGTTCAAGTTGACCAATGTTTATCGGACCAGACAGATTCGGACCATCGCCCACGCCACGCATGACGTCGGAGGATCACGTGGACCAATCGGCGGTCAGGTTCCGTCGGACGCAGTTTAGGTCAGTCTCGACCTTCTGACTGAAGGCTGCCCGGTGTCGGCGTAAGTTTTCAACTCATGATTTTTCATTATAATCCCGCAGCCTAATTTCTTCGGTGTGATACTGACCCACGCTGTGTTATCCCCGGGGTCGTTGGACGCTGGTGGCTTCATTGGAGGAACCACGGTGGTTGGCGAAGGGGGAAACCTTATTTTCACAGACGAGAGAGCCAAACGCTCGATCGTGCATCTTCGGTTTTTTTGTTTATTGTAAATGTGTTGATAAAAGGATACTAATGGTCAATTAGGTTCGGTTAGCTATATTATAAATACTTTATAACATTGTTGGCGGTTGATTTGGTTAGGATAGCTACATTAAAGATACGGAGAGAAAAAAAAAGCTAGCATGAACTTCGGGGAACTTCGGGTTTTGGCTCTCTCGTCTGTGAAAAGAAGGCTTCCCTAGGCGGAGTGGCTGGTGGCCAAGGAGAAGGTTGTTAGTCGGCGCGGGAGGTCTTCTGGGGTGGGAGTGGCGGTACGTGACCTTGCAGCCTTCGAAACAAAGAAGCCTTCTCCCCCTCCCCCCTGTACAAGCCTGCTACCCCTCCTCGGGGGCGCTGCGGCAGCAGTAGTCGAGTGGGTCGGTCGCCAGCCCCTCTTCGTCTAGCGCATAGTGATGAGGCCGTGTTCTCGGGCCCGTGACGTCACCCAGTCCCCGCCGCTCGCGTCAACAGGGAACTGTCCTGGCCCGGTGGGGTTCGAACAAGTGAGGCCAAGTTTCACACGCATTTTTTTTTTTAATCATCATAACTATTAGTTTAGGGCTATTATTCATGTATAACACTAAAGCTCTCTGGCATTTATTGTTATGTCAACAAATACTAGCAATTGCCAACGGTTAGTTGCTACATTTTTATATAATTCGTGATGGTTACAAACACTTGGGCGACTTTTAACACATCATATTACAATGTTAGTAAATATCCGTTGAAAATATTTTTTGAAATAACACACGCAATAGACATATACATTTGCTAGGAATATTTACGCAAAAATTGAAAGGAAAAAAAAACTTTCAACCTGGCGTGTGAAAGAAAGCACAGGCTTACATCCACCAAGACGACTCGATTCTGCTACATGACCTGGCAAGGCCTGTTTGAAGGGCTATTAGCTATTCCTTTTCTTAAATATAAACCTTAGCTAAGCAGATTTTCATTGTATTTGTATTTAGTGTATATCTTATTCCCGTGTAAATCTTCCCCATTATCTTTCATTTACTATTTGCTACGCTCGGTATCTTGATTTTCTCAGGTTTTCGAATTAAATTTTAAATATTTTTTTATCATTTTCATGACTTAACTTACATGACACTCAAAATATGGAATTTATTTCTTTGATTCCACCCATATCGTCAGTAACTAATTATTTTAATTTGTATGATGAAAATCATTTCAAAACCTTAGAGTAGGTATTAATCACGTATGAAAACCCCTTCTGTTTTATAATTGTAAAGATGCAGAGGTTTAAACATGCACCCAAATAAACTTAGAAATATTCCCCCCCCCCCCCCCCATATTTTTTAAATTGCTGTTGGTGAAACCAGTCATAAGTAGTACACTACCAGCGTTTCGGGACTCTTGACTAACCAGTGTAGTTCAGGATAATTAGACGGAGATTAGCAATTGTGATAAATGTCCTAAAATCACGAACTAAGATAATGTCATTTGAAAAACCTTTAATGTGTGATAGCTATTGTTTTTCTTCACTAAACTGGTAAAATTCAAATAAAGCATACATAACTAAACACTAAAACAATTCTTTTTTTAAGTTAAGGACATAAGACTTCGTAACTCGATTTTGACACTTGGAACAGCATTTTTTTAAATTTTGTATTGATGAGGGTTTACGTCGCACAGTGGTACCCAGAAAGGGGATCGCCTAGTGAGAGGTGTATTTGTGTTAGTGAGGGCGAATGATAAGTGCGTCGTTCGCTGGCGCTCCTAACGCGATATTGCTCTTAAGCATAAGACACATAGTCTTCTCGTCGTGCATATACCAACTATGAGGTCTGAGCGGTGACCATGTCTTTATATGGTGGAGAAATTAAGATAAATACTTAATGCAAGTAAGTTCCTTGAGTGTTTTCGAGAATCTGTACCTGGTGTTTCATGCACAAAAATATTCTGAAAACACGAGTGTTAGCCATTTTCACCCTTCTATATGAATACAGTTTAAAAAAAAGGAATACGGAAACAAAATTACTCATTCCCCTTTAGCTTAATACCTAAATGCTTTTTGTAAACAGGCGACACTTGGATATGACCCCCTGAAGATACGAAGATACGCGCTGTCTGCGACTCTGCGGGCAGTGAAAGGCGAGCTCTCCAACAGTCGATGCACAAGCACGGGCGCAGCTAGTTTCGGAACGGCGCGCCGGCACACTGAAGTCGCGCCGTCTCTTGGGCGACAATTACGCCGTCTCCCCGGACGCCATTGTCGCAGCCGGGGGAAGCCATCTCGGCGGGCGAACAATGCCGTCGCCCTTCGCCCCCGTTCGTCCCTGCTCCTCGGCGGTCCTCTGCTTCCTGACGAGAGTATCCAGGAGGGGCTTCACCCAGCCCAGGGCCTTCTTATAGGAACTTTGAAATTTGAAAACTTGCTATACGTTCTTAAAATGTATTAAGTAAATACGTATAAGTGATGGAGATTGTACTTTAGGAAGTGCAGTACTAAGAACGTAGGATAATGTCACGTTTCGTTAAAGATTTCTTGATGTAAGCTTTTGGACATACGCCATTGCTAAGCACATGTATGTCTGTAGAACAAAACTACAAAAAACCAAAAGACAAAAAACACAAGTTAAGCAACAATTGCTGTTTTCAACAGGATATATACACATAATATTCATGTTTGCTTAATTTGTGTTTTTTGTCTTTTGGTTTTTTGTAGTTTTATTCTACAGACATACATGTGCTTAGCAATGGCGTATGTCCAAAAGCTTACATCAAGTCATGCACTCCCATTACACAAATCTTTTAGAGATTTCTGTCAGGGGTGGACTCAATTTTGTATTTGGTGGGGGGGGGGGGGGCTTGAGCCCCTTAAGCCCCTACGTCACGTCTCGCGCCGACCTCTGCGACCGTGTCCTCGTTGACGCAGCGGTATAATACTTAACATCGCAGTTGCTACCACCGCAACGTACTTCTTTCATCATGCAAACGTGTTAGTTACTGCTACGCTCTCTCTCGATAGAACTCAGCGCGTGACTATGAGAGTTGACTGTAATGCCCTGTTGAGTTGCTCTCCTGGACTTTATTTTCATCAAAAAATATTTCGTCATATCTGATTAGTGAAATGAATATTGTTAAGAGTGGAAAAAACACAAGTAAGAAAAAGAATAGCCCAATTAATTAAAAAAGGTTGGTTTATTTATTTATTATTATTTACACTATTAGTTAAGTTACAATTTTTCTGCCCACAAATTACACTCTTTCAGCAAGTCCTAAATTTAGTCTGCCTACTGGAGCTCGTCTCGACATGCTCAACCATAATGCTCGTTTGTTACCACTCACCGCCTCAACACAACTGCCTCGCACTACTCGCTCACCCGCCGTGCATAACAATACCTGGAGTTACACCAGTTTTATTACGTGAAGCCCGTCGATCGACCTCGCTGTTTGCACACCCCTCAGTCCCCGCTCTGGAAAGGTCTCACGGCCCTTCCAAGTGTCGCCTCGTCAGGGTTGACTCCACACTTGAATCTCCAAGAACAATGGTGTCCTAGTTGCGCCACGCAGATGGGGCTTTGGAAACGTTAAAACGGGGGGAGGAGGCGTGCGCTAATCCGATTACCATGCAGCGGGGTGACGGTGGGTACCTGTCCGGGATGTGGGGCCCCCTGTGCCCCCGCTGGCCCATGCGCCGGACTGACTGGCCTGCCTCGTTGCCTCGCCTGTAGCATCCTCGTAGCAATATATTAGATTGATTAGTAATTAAGGGTGTCCATAAAATAATGATCCAGTTTCAATTCTATAATAAAAGTTTAATACTATTTACAACAAATCATTCATCAATTTGAAGGTAAAATAACCTGGTTTTTTTTTTTAATGTTCAATATTTGCACATTTAGTTATACGGCACGCGTCCAACTTAAAGTCCAATTCTTCCCACACTTTCGTTAACAAGTCCGGATTATTGGAAGCAATAGCCTCTTCAGTTCTGTGTATAAAATCTAGCAAATCATTAGGTAGCTGCGGAATGTCGACACAATTTTTTTATAAAGTCCCAAAAGGAAGAAAAAATCGCATGGCGTTATGTCAGGTGAACGTTTAGGCCAATGAAAAAGAGCTCTGTCGTCTCGACCATTACGACCAATCCGACGTCAGGGACTTGCGACGTTCAACCACTCTCGAAGAGTTTCAGATTTGGAGGGGCTACATCCTGTTGCCGAATAAGAGTTTACAGCTTGGGAAAAGAGCCATTCTTTCAACGTAGGTGGCACTGCAAGCGAGAAAAACAACACAGGAGTATTTGCGCATGCGCTAACCTAAAACTTTTCGAGTTAACTCTTTAATTATGACCTTGAACCAACACACTACAACGCTTACAGTTGATACTATCAAATATTATAACTGGGACTTTTTCTTCTATGTACATAGTGTATAAGCGGTAACCCTATAATTTTATGCTGGATTATTAAAGACTTAACGTATATCACAACACTGTTGAGACATCTTTCATGCCTAAAAACGTCCGTGAGAGCACTCGTTTTATCCTTTTATATTATCAAAAATAAACGTGTTACGGAGGAACCATGACAAGATAATTTGTATGGGCAAGTGTAATGGTTCTTAAATGATATTCTTAATCGGACACTTTCAAGAAATATTGAGTGGTTTGGCGGTACAGCCAGGCTGCCACCTTATATGTATTAGGCCTACCTATCAAATATTTTGATACCGCTTGCAATAAAGTTGCCGTGATTTTTTTTACATAGCATAGGACTTGTGAAAATGGTATTATTATCATATCGTGGGCTTATTGGAAAAAGTCTGCAAGTCCAATTTCTGTAAAAAAGCTGTTAGTTCACTTACCAAGTTTTGCTTGCCTAGAATAGCGTTATAATGGACTTGCCGAAATAAAGCTAGAAGAAAACGTCCACAATCATTCATTATTTGGACTTCCAAACGTTTTCTTGGCGAAGATATTGCCCTTACAACTTAATCTGTGAAGTTAACTCATTTTCACAAAAAGTGAAAGTGAACTTACCAACTTTTTCCACTAAGCCCACGATATTTGAGATATTTGCAGTCGCCTGCGTGAAATAATATATTATTTCCTATCGGCGCTTACTGACTAGAACTTGTAAGTAAATGTGTGGTTGCAACCAGGTATAGTGGGTCGGGAAGACATGATTAATGCATTGAACTGTTAAAACAAAAATGGGATAAATCGTTTAGAATTACAATATTATAGTAAAATGATGGGAAGATTAAAGATTGCTTGGTCTAATTCCTCTTTAGGACAAGTCATTCAACGTTGTGGTAATTGATGGGAGTAAAATATGTATGCGCGTGGATCGGTAGCTGAGGTGAGCGCGACGGAGGCTCTCGGGAACGAACACCGGAAGCGGTCCGCTCGCCGCGACGCGACGCGACGTGGGGCTTGACGCCTGTCGGCGCGAAGAGCGCGCCTGGTGGTCGCCGCACGAACTTTGCTCATTACCCGGCGGCGCTCAGCTGCCGACGGTTCGATGCGCGTGGGGAGGGGGCAAGGGATCCCCCGGGTCCCTAGCCACGACGGGCTCTGCTTGGTTTAATTAATCACTGCCCGCCGCGAGGCCGTCTCGTCGCCGGCCGCGGTCGCTCCCGCCCTTGACATGACATCCGGGGCTGGCTCCACCCCTCTCCTCTCCCTGCAACCAATTAACATCACCCCCTCCTCTGTTGCTCCCCCGTCATCCGGCGTGAACTTGCACATGGCGCCGCTGTTGTTTCATAGAGGTGGCGGTGGGGGGAACTTGCTACACACGCACTGACCCAAAGTCAGAAACACCCCCTCCCCCCTAAAATAAAATAAATTGGCGTTCGTGAGTTTTTTTTGTGTTGATTTTTTGCGGTTGTTAAAGTAAAATGTGGGTCAAATTTATACGTGTTACATAAATAAAATAAAAAAAATTGGGGGGGGGGGGATGTGCTATGCGGCAATGCCGCCTCAGCAATCGCGGAAAAAAGTAAGAAAGGGGGATAGTGTCGTTTCCTATAAGGTTGCACTGAAATGTTGAGAATAGTCGTGTGTTGTTTTAGATGTTTCATGACGTCATGTATTAATATTCATAACTCAAGAATAAATGCGAGGGAAAAATTCGCATTTATTATTTTAGTATTTCAGCTAACATTTTGACGCGATATTTTCCTTCAGTAAATTCATCTCTATATTCCGGTGCAACCTGCGAGTCAATTTTTCGTGACCGATGATTGGCTAGCATTAAATATAACAGTTCATAACACCAGCAGCATCGACATTTTTTTAAAAATATTTACAAGCTGTTAGTACCTCTCATTACATTTTAAAAGACGTACGAGACATCTTACATAAATTTCTAAAATGAGTTTCCTACAGAAATGTATATGTTTTTTGTCAATAAGTTGTCATTATTTCACGTATGCTGTAGAAATAGTCCATATTTCCCTTAAAGACCCATGGGAACAGAAATTTAAAAATAAGTATTTTTAATTTAGCGTTGGAAAATAGTATGTTTTGTATTGAAATTTTTATGCTTGGGTTCTAATCACCGCAACTTGACGTAAAGAAAACTGGTAACCCCAACTACGACACATCGGGCAGTGCCGCGCCTATAAGCTCCCGAAATGCGGAGCTCGCATCCACAAACTAACGTGCTTGTGGTTAGCGCCAGAAAACGTAATTCGATCCCGTGTAATGTGCCATAGGCAGGATGATAGAGCTCCAGCCCCTCGTATTCACCCCCTTTCCTCTTCAACCAGAGTTAGGGAACTGATATGAAACCGTGGAATTTCTTATCGGTTGGAAAACTATTCGTTGCTTCGTGTTAAGAATGGCAACAGTGAGCCGTCGTCGCGGAGCTGAACTTGAGGCGCTTATGGATGGGCGCGGATGACGTGGCTTAAGGCCCCCACCTACCCGAGCATACATGCGGTGCGCAGAGCTCAGGAAATCGAAATTTGTGATTTGAAATCTGCTCAAGTTATCCGAGTGGGCGCCTGTTTACGAAAAGCAATTAAAAGACTACTTTGAGGGCGGATGAGTTCTGTTATCGTATTTCGTTTGTAAACTGCATTTTTGGAATTGTGAAAAGGTCTGAAGTGCGTGTTTTCGGAATAATTTTTAAGCATGAAACGCCCGGTAGAAATTCCTGAAAGCATTCAAGGTAATTGCACACGCCTATATATTCATATCTCCGCCATATAATGTTATGTTCGTCACTCGGATCTCATAGCTGCCCTATGCACTGGGCGCTTGTTCAGAGCCTTGCTCTTAGAGGCGCTACCGCGCCGTTACTATAACAGATACATCGCCGACTAGACGGACGCCTTAATGCGCTGATCCATCGCAGCCCCTCCATCACGTCTTCCAGGGGACTAGGGAGCTCTGTGTGCCCCCGGGCTTATGGCAGTGGGAGGGGGGGGGGGAGAATAGGTCCCTGGCGCCCTGTGAGAGCCCGGAAAATAATTACTCCTCAGCTGGCTTCATCTGTCTTCTCCCGTCGCTTCTTCGTCCGTCGCCCTCTTCGCGCGTCGCCCCCCAAATTAATTTGTCGACACTCCCTCCCCTCCCGGGGTGGAAGACTCGGCAGAAACACATCTGCGGACACACAATGCGAGACGGGCCGAGACGCACGCAGCACAGTGGCAGACTTTGATAACCGTGACTCTGCATTCTGAGCGCACAGTGGTGGAGCGAGTAAGTGTTAATCTGTGCAGAGTTATTTACACAGTGTGAAGGGGTTCTCTCGTCTATCTGCGCCCCGGAGCCGAGACAAGACGACTACCACTTGTGTCTCTGTTCTCATCTTTGAAGGCTACCCGTATTGTTACATTTCCTCAAGTTTGTTCTCGCTAGTATATTAAACGCCACATGCTGTACGCCATCAGGTGTCGCAGAGTGATCAACAGTGGTTGATGCAGTTAATATATTTTGTAGGAACGATGCGTGGCTCACCTTTAGCGAAACATAAACAAGTTATCCATCCTCCTTTTTTCTCTCATTCTAAAACAGTGCAGTTGTAACCTCGTTTTATATGTTAATAATGCATAGCTAGATAACGTAACTAATATCTAATTAAAGCTTGTTTCCTTATTTGTCACTTTTTTTTTGTTGACCCGTGACATCCTTTGCTCTTCAGTATACGGCATTAGGTAGGAGTGATCCTGTGAATGGAACGGAAGCCACATGGATCGGATATATGGAACCACAAAGCCAAAGGGTAACTTTATAGTGTTATCTGTTTAATGAATATTTAGAAAATGGGCAGTATTTTAAAAATTCCTTGTCGAAAATCAGGTTCGAAGCCGGGGTTTAGTAATTTTTTTCAAGTTTTTTTCTCGCTTTTATCGGAGCCGTTTCATGAGATATTTTAAAATTTCGCTCTGCAAATCGAATGATTCTATGGTAGACGTAGCTGCTCCGGCAGCGACTTACAACGGTGGGTGCGGAAACTACGCGTGATTCGGGCCAAGAAAAGTATTTACTCATTTTAAGTTCTCTTATCACGCTCGACATTATTTTAAGGAATTACACTTTACATTTCGTGTCCGAGTTTCGTATTTTTAGTTTCAGTATGGGAACACAAAAATTTTCTCGTTACCGAGTTTGGATTGATCATATCTCTGGCGAGTAGTGAGACTCGTTCACTTTTTTTTTTTTTGCAATGTAACGAGAAAAAAATAAATTTTCCAACCCCCCCCCCCCCCCCCCCGCCCCCTCCAAATCCACCTTATCTGTATCTCCCCTTCATCCTATCCCCGTTCCGTGCTATTAAATTTCCCGTGCGCGAGCAGTACGCGGAATAACAATTTATAAAAGTAAATATTCTGCGGTCTCGCGGTACACGTTGGGAAAATGCTTCAGGAAGCTGCGCGATAGGCCGTTGTTGCTCGCTCCCCGGATGTGTTTCACCTGTGTTCCGGACCAGGTTTAGGGGGGAGAGGGCCTAATGGCCCGCCGCGCGCGTAATTAATTATTAATTAGCGTTGTGTGTAGCGGCGCGTCTTATCGCGGGAGCGGCCGATGTCGGCTGTGCGTCGGGAGCACCGCTGGGGTCGGGGTGATTACCGGCAGACATTGCTTGATAACCGCGTTGCCTCCGCCCTCTCGACTGCTCGCAGCCGCCCCTTTCTCCTCCACCCCCACCCCGCCCCCCTCCACACTTCCTCACTTCCAGGCCGTGTCTTGTGCTTGGCGGTTGTCGGGTTACGATAATACCACACACAGGTTACCCGATTTATGCTTTCCATTGTCGACGTATCCTGGCTGTAGATGCACCACACCAAGCAAGCATGATGCGGGTTGAATTATTATTTATGATATTGTACATTTGTGCCAACAAAAAAAATTAAGCTATCCAACATGGCCGACCCCGAGAGAACTTTTAGAAGCCGTATAACCACAACAATTTTTACCACTTTGTTTTTTTTCATTCGGTATTTCTCACAAAAAAGTTTTCTGAAGCCCTTTTTTTTTTTCTGTACCAGCGGATGAATAGGTCTTTTTAAAATACCATAATAATTACTTCGTGCAACAAAATTAAATTTTAAAACTAAAGAAAGGGGAGAAAAAAAAGCATACACCGAGTTCTAGATTATTGTACTCCTAAAAAAAACTTTTCGAAATCACGTATAAACTAGGATATATTTTAATGTAATGATTTTTTTAAAACTTTCAGATGAAAATTTAAACGCTTGGAATTTCACTGATTGTAAATTTTAATATTAACGTTTTATCTTGTTTCTAATTATATTTAATGCCAGCCTTTGGGGCTGGTTGTTAACGAAAAGTAGCTGCTGTTAAAAAATGACAGTTTCGTTACTCTTTGTGCTGTATGTGTGCTCGTGAAGTCACGCATACAGTAAAGCCCTGATTATGTGCGAGCGGATGATCCGCGAGTGTCGCGAAAATAAATTTTTTATTTTTCAATTATGAACCTCGAAAAAAAAAATCTTTAAATCCAAACCAACAACAGGGAAAATACAATAGGTCCTACAGTGCGAAGGTCGAAAATTACTGACAGTGTTTATTGTGCATCGTAATCCTATAGGCCTTCTCGGAATTTGTGGATGAGTGGCAGGCTTTCGCTCTTTTTGTTTCCGTCATGGCTTTCACATTCTGTGATCACTGACCTTGACTACCCGAGTGGGCCTCCAGTGGTGTCAGTTGTTACTAAGCGTGCTTTGTGTTTCATGTTAGTGCTCAAGTTTGGAGTTTCGTTAGTTCTTGAAATTAATAGTGTCTGAAAAACGAAACAAGGTTGTGTTAACGATTACACAAAAACTAGAAATGATTTATAAAATAGAAAATGGCTCCTTTAAGGAAGCAGATATTTTAGGACTGCGGTATTGGGGAAACAACAGTGCCAGACGTTTTAAACAAAAAAAAAAAGATACTGTTGGCCTTTCCGTAGGTGTCGGACAGTGCTTCTAGGATGGATAAACAAAAAGCAATGAAGAAACCCACCTATAATAACTTGACTCGGGATTAGCGGAATGGTGGTGCGTAGTGTTGGCGTCCCTGTGTCTGGTCCTGTCGTTGCAGCTAAAACAAAAAAAAAAAATTAATTTGTTAGGACAGGAAGAAAATTTGGATGCGTCGTCCGGTTGGTTACATAGTTTTAAGAAACTTCATGGAACTGGAGAGATTGGTCTACGCGGAGAGAAGCTGAGTGGTGATAAACAAGCAGCTGATGACTTTTTACGTGATTTTGAAGAGTTTGTGATGTCTGAAGATCTGTCATAACGTTGATGAATCGGGACTTATTTTTGGAAGCGTCTTCCCACTCGTACTTGATCAGAACATACAGCGGTAGGTCACAGAAGTAGCAAAGAAAAAAAAATTAGTCCTGTCATCCAGCAGCGCTGCAGGTAGAGTAACAGAATTAGGCTTCTTGTAATCGGTAAATCTAATAAACAGACGCCTTTTAAGGGGACAAAGGCAGAAAAGTTACCAGTTGATTATTTCAACAAAAAAAAAAAGGGGGGGGGGGGGGGTTGGCTGAACCAGCAGATTGTTCAAGAATGGTTTGAAAAGATTTTGTCTCTTCAGTATGTAAACATCGTGACTAAAAAAATTTGCCAAAAAAGGATGTTTTGTAAATTGAGAACGCACCTTCACACCCAGCTAGAAGTGTCCTTAAATATTCTTTCTGACGGGCAAATTTTTGCATAGTTGTTCCCAAGTGTTACTGCACTGATACAACCTATGGGCCAGGGTGTCATTGCAACCATGAAGAGAACATACAGACCAAAGCTGTTACTCTCAAAAATCTAAGAAGGTTGCAGTCTCTTAGAATTTATGAAGAATGAACAATTTTGGGTATAATTTACGATATTGCGTCTGCTTGGAATTACATCAAACCCTAAACCCCTCGTTAAATCACGGAGAAAGAAATACTTTCCTAGTATTGAAACAAATGTCATTCAAAACATTAGTCATGCCGACCGCTACACTTGTTGACCTAGTGACATCCGTTCCGGGAGGTGAGAATGTCTTCGAAGGAAGAGATCATAGAAGCGTGGCCGGAATGCGACGCGAGTGAGCCAGGGCTTGAACGACTGACTGACGTATAGAGATAACGAACAAAGCAATGGGAGTGAACGAGAACGAAGAACAAAGTGAAAGTGAAGAAGACGAGGCGCAAGGGCGGATCCAGAATGGTCAGAATTGAAATGGTTTAGAATTGAAATATTAGGTTCATTTTATTTGTGGTTCAAAAACTTCCTGTTATCTATAGCACTGCAGTAAAATAACACTCAAGTAATTTTGGTAAACCATAGTAAGGAATTAGGAGAAAATTAATATATATAATGTTCAGGGGGAGGTCACGCTGCTAACCCTTCCCCCACCCCCACCACACCAACACCCCACCCCATTCCCCCCTCATGATCCGCCAGTGACTGTGATGAGACGCGAAACTGCTTTGCAGCACGTAGACGGAATGCTTCAATATTTAGAGGAATAAGACAACGCCGCACATCTGGCAAAAAAAAAAAAAAAACTCATGCTAGGCAAGTACAATCTAGAATTTAAAAAAGATAATTTCCAAAGCAAGAAGCAAAAGCGAGTGGTTTTTTTAAGGCGTAATTTAACACTTTTTGTTAACTTTACAGTACATATTTTTTAATTTACTGTTCTTTATATTAGTGTTTTAGACGTAGAGCGAAAGTTTCTGCTGTACTGTACAAATTTTAAGTTTTACGTATTATTTTTTTGTTACAATAAAACATAATTTTTTTATGCTGAAATATTTTTTTCCCTCGTTTGCGCCTCATTTTTTTTTTTTGTGGTTTGTGTGTGTGTGTGTGTGTGGGGGGGGGGGGGGTTATACGCGATTTCCGCTATCAGCTGTTTCCTCGCCACTCAATTCCGCGAATAATCGGGGCTTTACTGTACTTATATTGTTGAATATTTTCTCCAAACAACCTTGGTATCGCCGTAAGGCCCGTTCGACAGTGACACTGAAACGGAGACGGATCTCATGGAACAGGAGTTTCTACAAAGGCGCGCAGGCGGAGACGAATCCGTACTGATTAGCTCGGCATTGCTGAGCCCTTCCGTTTACTTTCATTTAATACTTTTTCTTGGACATACGCCATTGCAGTTTTGCACTGTTTGTCAACGGGAGGGGTGAATCAAGAACGCAAATTAAGAAATAAAAATGAAAATATAAACCCACAGAGAACAAGCCTAAATCAGCTGTCAAACAGATGAACCCAACGATGTATCTAAACACGTATTATTTACAACACAACGATGACAGCACAAACGAACACACGAAAACTTAAATATCAGACAGCAAATGAATTCCGTGGAAGGAATTTAGTCAAGAAAAAATAACAGCACAGACGAACACTATGAGCTAACTACGACGAGACAGTTTCAACAATAACAGTAAATACAGGCAGTTGCAGCAACTGTTTTTTTTTTCTCATGGGAAACCTGCTGTGTTCGTCGGTGTTTTCGTCTTTGTTTTGTCCATAATATCTGTTTATTTTCATCGTGCTCGAAAATTTGCTGCTATGTCCAGGTTTTGTTGTCTGTCTGTATTTACTGTTATTGTTGAAACTGTCTCTTCGTTGTTAGCCCAAGTTGTTCGTTTGTGCTGTTATAATTTTTTATGACTAAATTCCTTCCATGGAATTTTTTTGCTGTCTGATATTTAAGTTTTAATGTGTTGTTCTGTGCTGCCGTCGTTGTGTTCATAATATCTGTTTAGGTACATCGTTTTGGTGTATCTGTTTGTCTTCAGCTGATTTAGGCTTGTTCCGTGGGTTTATGTTTTACATTTTTATTTCTTAATTTGCGTCCAAGAAGTGTTCAATTAAAATTATTTAAAGAACAAGCAGAGTACTTAGCTGTGGTGGTAGCCATGTATGTTCATGTTGTAAATATGTTAAAAATTGTTCAAATACTAGAATATGTAGGCTTGTATTATTATATTGTCGTTTATTTTTCTTATTATATGTGTCAATTCTGCCCGTGCTATGATCTGGAAGCATATTTTTTTTTTTAAATTGATATTTCGTAACCTTGAAATGCAGTCTTATCGGTTGCCATTAGTTATGTTCCCGCGCATCGCGGGAGCAGCAGACGCGGTGGTGGAATGTACCCAGTAGCTCGGGCTCAGTTTGCGTGCCACGTCGCTGCGGGGTTGTTACGAAGCGGGCGTGCGCTGGGCGCAAGGAATGTCTGGTAGCGAGCCTCTCGCCGCAGCCGCAGACAACCCTCGCCCGAGCCGCGCGCTACATAATTCATCCCCGCCGCGAGAAGGGTTGTTGGCGTGGCGCCGGCCTCCACGTGGGGGGAGGGGCGCCTCGGCGCGCCTTGTTTACTTTATCAGGCTGCACGGTTCACTGGAACCACAGCCATGGCGGTTTTGGTTGAAAAGGGGAAGCGGGGGAGGGGTGCTGAACCCTTCGCATCCCGCTGCTTACATTGATCGACCTTTAATATCTCTTACTAATGTAATTCCGTGTTTCTTCGCCCGCCCGCCCTTATCTTCGCCTCTTATACCATTTTATGGTCGGCGAGGGATTAAATTCTGCGTGAGAGCGAGGCTGCTTAATAGCTTCCGGTGTCGCTCGGGGAAAAATAGAAAGGCAATTCTTTTGAATTTTTTTTTTTTTTGCCTATCTAGATTTTGTAGTTACACGTAAGTTTTTTTTATACGTTTGGGAGGTAAGTTTTTTTTATATACGTTTGGGAGGAAGGTAGTCTCGTTCTCAATTACAGCTTTATATGCAGAGAACTTGTTGGGGTGGCAGGATAAGAATATCCCGAGAGAAATTTTTATTCTCGTACTTTTTGGAGAGATTATTATCAGTTACAAAGCAGGGAGTCTAGAGAGGTAATAAAAAAGTATTAAAAAAGAACGATGGAAAGTTTTAAGCTGTATGTTAATGATCTTCATATTTTTACGAGTGAAGAGTATGTTCGAAGGATAGCCCAGTTGGGTATAATCTGTGTTTCACTAATATATACTCAGTCTTTACTATCGTGCCTTAACTGCACACCTTATCTCGATTGAAAGAAACCAGTTTAATGACTGTCCAGATAGGGACACTATTTGCAATTTTCACTGGAGTCTGACTCGACAGCAACTCACTCGCCAGATTGTCTTTATCCGGTACTTCTGTCCCCGAACGCTATTTTATACTAATGAATGACTCAATGGGTCTGCCTCTCTTCAGTTACGAGGCCTGCCTCTTCCCAGCCGTCTCCGATATGCAAACGTGGGTCTCGACCGGTAGCCTACAACTCACGTAGTTTCGGTTCCCTACCACGTTCGTGCAACTTCGGATTTCTCTCAAGAATTGAAATTAAAAAATCGAAGGGTTAGGTTAGGTTAGGTTAGTCACAACATGCTTGTTTTCATTGGAAACTTCTGATTTAGCGGCTGAAGTGGCGTTAATACCAAAACGCAAAACTTCGGAAATCTTCGGAAATTCTTGCAGGGAACCAAAACTACGTGAGTTGTAGGCTTCCCGGGTCTCGACAAGCCAAGACTGCTGGCTGAACTGGTCGGCTGACGCGCTTACAGCCCGCGGGAGTGGTTCGGGAAACATCCTGTAGCGTTCACGACACTGCTCGTAACAAAGGCACGTGTCTGCCGTCTCAGGGGATCGTCCGAGGTCGTGTTGTCTGAGCTGCAGCGTGTCTCATGCTTGAAGCCGCGTTTTACTTCGGCGCAGCATTGTGGCAACAAATTGTCCAGGACGTTAAAAACTTGAACATTGTGGTCAAAACATAGTTTTGTTCAGGATGCTGTCTGAGGAGTATGTGCTTCTTGCAGCCGCGGGAAATAGCCATTTTTAGTAGACGTCAAAGGCGATTTTGTGTACGTCCTTCTCTCTAGAGTCGCCGATAGTATTCTAGACGAGATTTATTGCGAGATTTAAACTGTGATGTCTGTGGATATGTGTATATGAAATAAGTAGTTGAAAGAATGTCACAAGAATTACAGGGTTGGCACGTTTAAAACAAAATGTTTAAAACAATATGTTCAAAATTGTTTAAAACAATACACTCTGAATAAACAAGTTTAAAACACAATGTTTAAAACATTCTGTTCCAAACATGTTTTTTATATGTATTTTAAAAAAAGTTTTATTTCTTACGAAAACGAAAATTGCATATTGACATTTTCATCGCAGGCATCACTGTCTCATTGTAAGTCACCAATTGTGATAAATATCCAGACTAGGATGAGAAGTTTTGAAGTGAAACACATTCCTCACGTAAACATAAAATACCAGCACTGCTTGGGGTCAAACCAGTCATACCTTTTAGGGTGCCAGTTCCACTAAGTTCATCAAACCTAATTAAAATTGGTTTTTGTTAGTTAAGTGTACGTAAAACAGTTACAAGTTTGGCAGCCTTCTCTGTTCCTAGACGGTTCCTTACAGTACTATGCACAAACCGAATGTGGAGAAAATACGTTCAATACCAGCTGACGAAGCCACTGCACTGTGTAACTGATGTGCCAGGTTCAGAGTTGCATGATGAGTACTTTTCTCCAAAGCCATCCACCATACTAGAGGTTTAATCTCTTTTAGTGTTACAGGACTGAATAAGTACTCCTTGAAAGGTGAACTTTTTGCCTTGTACTTAATAATATCCGGAATGGCTACAGTCAGGGAATTCCATATTCAAAAATGTGTCGCAATATATGTACCTTAGACCTGATGGGACTTCTGCTGAAACCATATGTGCAAAACATATTGTGGTGGTTTTGATTAAAATTAATATTAAAAACAAAAATAAATTTAAACTAAAAAAATCGTCTTTAAAACATGACAAACTGTTTAAAACAAAAAAAACTGTTTAAAACATTAAAAAACGTGTTTTTTGATTTTTTTTAAAAAAACTGTTTTTTTTCCCAACCCTGCAAGAATATCTATATCTAGTTCAGATGTTTAGTTTATACTTAACAATTTGAGAAAAAATAAGTAAAAATGGCACAAACTGGCAGATTCCTATACAATTATGTTAAAGTAAATACACTTAGACTCCACTCCATATTGACGAATGTGGTAGGTCAGTAGGGGCTATACTGCACACACAACCTTACCAAGTGAAGCTTCTAGCACAATTAAAATGCTGATCACTATTTCGACAACAATGTTGCACGTGTATAACTATGTTGCCAACATTTGTTTCAACATATATTTTATGTGTACGCTCACTGATGGGAAGATTAATATTTTTTTGCCAACATGAATGTTTGTCAACTTTTACAGTTGCTGTTTCACGTTTTTCTTGCCAACAGCGTTTGCGTCTGTGTAAACGCGGCTTTATATTGCAGTGTGAATTTTAATGGGTATATTTACTCTCTTTTCAATGCAATCTATGTGGTACCTATTGTCGCTGTCTTTGTTTCAACGTTTTCTATTGCACATATACCCAAAGAGCACAAAAGCTTTAGACGCAACTTTATAATATAATGATAAATGTTAAAACTGTACAAAAATAATTTTTAAAAGCTAAATTTGAAAAGACAATTTTTGAAATTCACCATCATCTTAATATTCAATTCTTACTCTTAAGAAAACGTAACTGAAAGGCGCCATTTGGTTTCAACAGTTTTGACCATACATTTTTATATGATTTATTATTATAAATATTGGCTCTGTTTGACCATAGTACATAATTAATTGAATGTCAGATTATTAATAGTAACACACTGCTACTCATAGTTTCACCTGTGAAATAATAATCTGTGTTTAAATATATTAGAACTTATATGACTGTAATAATGCTGGCAAAACAATTTAAGGTGTCAGAAAAATTAACAAATAGTAAAAATTAAAACTGATTACAAATATCGATTAATATTTTAAATGTCAACAAGCTGGGTTAGGATCAGTTTCCTTTGCTATGTACTGCAGTCGGAGCGTTGAGTCAGACTACAGTAGTGGCTATAAGACCTCTAGAGCAGCTGTTCCCGATGTTTTTTTTTCTTTTGGCGAAACCACAACTTCTTGGAGAAAGTTATTGGGCGATGATCGTGACTCGCGGAGCCCCTGTGCCCCTGCCGCGGAACGCCTATTGGGAACCCCTGCTCTGGAGTGCAGAGTGTAGAGTGGCGATGACACACAATAGGAGCCGGGTTGCCGGGGCAGGTGTTGCTGACGACGTCTCCGAGACGGGCCGGCGCGGCCGTCGCGCGGCGCGCGAGGGATGGATCCCTGCTCGCCCGGGGTACAAGCCGGGGAGTCGCGCCCGCGTACTGCCCGCGCCAAAAACCACGTGATAAACGGGGATATGGGCCGTTGAGGAGGCAGGCAACTACTTTTCGCGCAGATTAATGCCGTTGCAAGAACCTCGTTCGCGCAAATCTCTGCAGAGACATCCCTGTTGGATGCTAGCGTGCAACGGTCGCCATCACAGTTTAGAAAGTTTTAACACCCCGTCTGCCGCAAATAAAATTCGCAATCAACATACAATCTTTTTACGTTTGTGAACTTTTTTCTAGTATTACTATTACGAAATTAGAACTATTATGATATTATTATGAAACTAAAACTATTATGCAATATAAAACCACTATGAAATTAGATAAAACAGTGATTTTTTTTTCTTTTCCCA